>NW_006784081.1:621952-680330 GCF_000442215.2 Lipotes vexillifer | reverse complement strand
AAACAAAAAAAAAAAAAAAAAAAAAAAAAAGCCTGACTAAAAGTCTCCACCCCAGCTCCACCATGTTGGGACTTGTGGGTCGTATGCCGCTGCCTCGGCCTCTGAGGGCTTGCGGGGACTCAGCCCTTCAGCACCGCTACCCCAAGCCCAGCTCTTACTGCGGGCCGCTTCGGCAGCGCTCCAGCCTGCCAGAGACTATGCTGCTCAAACATATCCATCGCCAAAGGTAGGCACCGCCACTGGGCGTGTCGTGGCAGTCATCAGTGCAGTGGTGGATGCCCAATTTGATGAGGGGCTGCCACCCATCCTAAATGTCCTGGAGGTGCAAGGCAAGGAAACAAGGCTGGTTTTGGAGGTGGCCCAGCATTTGGGTGAGAGCACAGTAAGGACCATTGCCACGGATGGTACAGAAGATTTGGTTAGAGGCCAGAAAGTCCTGGATTCTGGTGCACCAGTCAAAATTCTTGTTGGCCCTAAGACCTTGCATAGAATCATGAACATCATTGGAGAACCTACTGATGAGAGAGGTCCCATCGAAACCAAACAATTTGTTGCTGTTCATGATGAGGCTCCTGAATTCATGGAGATGAGTGCTGAGCAGGAAATTCTTGCTACCGGTATCAAGGTTGGGGATCTGCTGCCTCCCTATGCCCAGGGTGGCAAAATTAGGCTCTCTGGTGGTTCTGGAGTTGGCAAGACAGTACTGATCATGGAGTTAATCAACAATGTTGCAAAAGCCCATGGTGGTTACTCTGTGTTTGCTGGTGTTGGTAAGAGGACCCATGAGGGCAATGACTTATACCATGAAATGACTGAGTCTGGTGTTATCAACTTAAAAGATGCTACCTGCAAGGTCGTGCTGGCATATGGTCAAATGAATGAACCGCCTGGTGCTTGGGCCCGGGTAGCTCTGACTGGACTGACTGTAGCTGAATACTTCAGAGACCAAGAAGGTCAAGATGTATTGCTGTCTATTGAGACCATCTTTTGCTTCACCCAGCTGGCTCAGAGGTGTCTGCTTTATTGGGCAGAATCCCTTCTGCAGTGGGTTATCAGCCTACCCTGGCCACTGATATGGGTACCATGAAGGAAAGAATCACCACCACCAAAAAGCGATCTATCCCCTCTGTACAGGCTATCTACGTGCCTGCTGATGACTTGACTGACCTTGCCCCTGCCACTACCTTTGCCCATTTGGATGCTACCACTGTGCTGTCCCATGCTATTGCTGAACTGGGCAGATATCTAGCTGTGGATCCTCTGGACTCCACCTCTCCCATCATTGATCCAAACATTGTTGGCAATGAGCATTATGATGTTGCCTGTGGGGTGCAAAAGATCCTACAGGACTACAAATCCCTCCAGGACATCATTGCCATCCTGGGTATGGATGAACTTTCTGAGGAAGACAAATTAACTGTGTCCCGTGCATGGAAAATACAGCGTTTCTTGTCTCAGCCATTCCAGGTGGCTGAGGTCTTTACCAGTCATACGGGGAAGCTGGTACCCCTGAGGAAGGCCATCAAAGGATTCCAGCAGATTTTGGCAGGTGAATATGACCATCTCCCAGAACAGGCCTTCTGTGTGGTGGGACCCATTGAAGGAGCTGTGGCAAAAGCTGATAAGCTGGCTGAGGAGCACTCGTGAGGAGGTCCTTTTGGCAAACTAAGCACTCATCCTCTGTGCTGCCCCTCTCCTTTCCCCTAATCCAAAAATCACAGTTTCCTCTGTAAGCCACATGAGAGCCTAGACTGAAGACATTGTGTTCTGTCTGAAGAGTATTTAAGGTTTACAATAAAATGTACATCCCTCAAAAAAAAAAAAAGAACCAACACATGAGAATTCCTTGGCAGTCCAGTGGTTAAGACCTGGCGCTTTCACTGCTGGGGCCTGGGTTTGATCCCTAGTCAGGGTGTTAAGATCCCGCAAGCCGTGTGGCGCAGCCAAAAAAAAAAAAAAAAAAAAAAAAAAAACACAAAGTTTTTAGAAGAAAATTGAGAACATATATGTGCAAAACTTTCTTGAACAAAACATAAGACAACAGACATCCTAAAAGGAAAATAATTATTTTGACTACATTCAAATTAATGATGGGGAACTCCCTGGCAGTCTAGTGGTTAGGACTCCACACTTGCAGTGCAGTGGCCTGGGTTCAATCCCTGATCAGGGAACTAAGATCCTGCAAGCCGTGCAGTGTGGCCAAAATAATAACAATAAAATAAAATTCATGATAGCTGCCCAAAAGAAGATACCAAAAACAAACTTCAGAAAGGATGCCTACCACATGTGTGAGTTGCAGGAATTCTTACACATGTGCGCTACAGTACAGATACAAGGATGTTCAAGGTGGTACATAGCAGCAAAATATTGTCAGCAAGCTCAGTTGCCAGGAGGGAGAATCAAATAAATTGCAGGACATACCTGGCGAATGCAGGATGCAGTCATTGAAAGAATGCAAGAGGTCCTCGCCCACTGACATGGGAAGACACCAGTATCAGGGTTCTCTAGAGAGACAAAACCAACATGCACATATATATGCATCTGAGTTGGCAAACTGGAGACCCAGGGGAGCCAATATTCCAGTCCAAGTCCAAGGACAGAAGACTGATGTCCAGCTCAAATAGTCACACAAGAAGAGTTGCCTCTTCCTCCACCTGTTTGTTCTATTCAGGCCTTCAAATGATTGGATGAGGTCCACCCACACTGGGGAGGGCCACTTGCTTTATACAGTCCACCAATTCAAGGTTAACCTCATCCAGAAACACCCTCAAAAACACTCCCAGAATCATGTTGGGCCAAATGTTTGAGGTCCCTGTGGCCTACTCAAGTTGACACATGAAATTAGCCTTCACAACACATGTACCCAGTACAGAAATGTGAGTTGCAGAACATAGAGGACACAATTCCATTTAAGCTTGGAAAAGTACAACACAAAACACTGTGTGTGGGCACAAACATACAAATAAATCTATGTCTGTAAGTGCACAGAACTGTCTGAAAGTGAGCACAGACGGCTAATTATGGTGACTTTCGGAAGGGTGGAAGGGAGGACACAGGCTTTTCTCTCTATGTGCTTCTGTGCCATTAAATTGTGTTCAACAGGCACACATCCCATTTGCAGTAAAAAAATAACAACAAGGTAAGTTTTAAAAGAGGAAAACAAAGTCAATGGGCTTTGCTCATGGAACTCCACAAGGGAGATCTTCCAGGAGATGCAGCCCTGGGCAGAGGGAGCCAAGCGTGACAAGGAGAGGGGGCCTGAACAGCAGAATCCTGGAGAACTCAGTCAGGAAGAGATGCTAGGAGGGCCAAAGCCGGGAGAAGACCCAGAGCTGCCTAAATTGGTGTTTTGTGTCCCAACTCTGAGTAATGTGGACAGCATGCAGCCTGGTTCATGAGAACAAAGAAAACCTGTAACAACAGGAGAAGCAGCAGCCCCCCAAGTGTGCTGTGCAGGAGGCCAAGCCTGAGCAGGGCTGGGGTGAGGGTTAGGGTAAGAGCCATGGCCAGGTCAAGGTGAGGGCCACAGTGAGGGTCATGGTAAGGGTCAAAGTAAGGGCCATAGTGAGGGCCACAATGAGGGCCAAGGTGAGGGCTAAGGTGAGGGCTACAGTGATGGCCAAGGCGAGGGCTATGATGAAGATCAAGGTGAAAGCCAGCTGACGGCTATGGTGAGGGTCACCAGGAAGGCCAAGGTGAAGGCCACAAGGCTGGTCCATCTGGGCTGATGGCAGAAGTAGCCTCATTGCAGTCGTGAGTGCCAGGCCTGGGGTTCAGGCATTCCCCTTCACCCTGCACTTTTCAACCTGCCTTCAGAGTTGTTTCTTTCAATGAAGACTTAAACAGAGCTCAAATATAAAAAGCTGATCAGAGTAGAAATATTATAGTGCCATGGTTCTCAAAGTGTGGTCCCACCAACTTGTGGGTCCCTGAAGCCCTTTCAAGACACCTAGCAGTACGGACAGTTTCCATGTTGCCTCTTTCACTCTCACTCTCTCACCAGTGTGGCATTGTCCCAAGGCTGCAGGACTCCAGAGCAGAGAATTCAGCTGTCCTGTATGAAGCTGGGTATTAGAGAGATTTGCACACTAATAAATGCCACTCTTGTCTCTACATTTTGTTTTTTGTTGGTTTTAGAAAATACAGGCATTTTTCCATTAAAAATATGTTATTTATATTAACATATAATGGGCTTATTATTATTTTAAATGAATTAATAAACATTTAAAATTTTCTCAGTTTTTATATCAATAGATTTATCACACAGGAACTAAAGCTCTTTGAGGTCTGTGGGAAAGTTTTTAGGAGTTAAAATAATTCTGAGGCTGAAAAGCTCCCAGGGAATCCCTGATTGGTGCAGGACATAAGTCTAAAGCAACAGCACTAAACAAGAAAGAACACAATGGTTTTGAGCAACAGAGTTCAAGACTCACAGTTCATAAACTAATGGCTATGGGTGCGAGTGGTAGAAATAGACCCAGAGTTAATGTACGTATGTGTGTGTATACATGCACACATGCATACACATATTCTGGCCAAACAGAAAAGATTTAGGGGATGAATAACAACAAGAAAAATCTAAATAATGCTTTTCATTAGAAACACACCTAAAACATAAGGATATTAAAAAGTTCAAAGAAAAAGAACAGAAAAATACAGAAAAGGCAAATATTATCCAAAAGAAAACTGATGCAGCTATATTACCAGCAAACAAAATTGGCTTTGTGGGAAAATAGTAACTAAAGTTCAGAGGTCATTTGAAAAGGTTCAATTCAGCAGGCAGCCATAAACTTCAAAGGAAAGGCATAACATAGCTGATGTCCTCTGACCAGAATGTTAAAATTCAGCAAAAACAAAACAAAGACAAGCTCCATTCATTTAGATATCACCTCTAAATAACTCAAGGGCTAAAAAAATTGCAATGGAAATTTTTAAATATTTAGAACTAAAACGTATCAAAAACATCGCCTGTCAAACCAATGGGATATTGTTAAGAAAGAAACAGCCTTAACAGCTTAGAGTAGAAGAAAAGAAAGGCCAAAATCTAAAAGTTAATCATCTAATTTCAGAAGCTAGGAAAAGAATCATCAAACCAAACACAGAGAACATATAAGGAATGAAAGAATAATGATAAGAACAGAAATTAATGAATAAAGAGTAAAGAGAAACCAGAGAGGATAAATAAAACTACATGTTGCTTCCTTGACAAACCTTTGTCAAGACTGACCAAGAAAAGGAGATGGCAAAAATAGCCCACATTAGGAATGAAACGATGGCAGAATTACAAACACTGTACAGATTGAAAAGATAAGAAGATTCAAACTATATTACAAAGCTATAGTAATTGAAACAGCAATGGTACTGGCATTTTTAAAAAAGACATATAGACCAGTGGAACAGAATCAAGAGCCCAGAAGTAAACTCTCACATCTGCAGTCAACTAATCTTTGACAAGAGCATCAAAAACACACAATAGAGAAAGGACAGTTTCTTCAATAAATGTGGTTGGGAAAACTGGACATCCACATGCAAAAGAATGAAAATGAACCACTATCTTACATCATACACAATAATTACCTCAAAATGGATTAAAGGCATAAATGTAAGATCTGAAACCATAAAACTCCTAGAAGAAAGCATAGGAAAATTTCTCCTTGGTCTTAGGAATGATTTTTTGAGTGACACCTAAAGCACAAACAACAAAAGCAAAAACAAACAAGTGGGACTATATCAAACTAGAAACTGCTGTATAGCAAAGGAAACAATCAATAAATTGAAAAGACAACCTACAGAATGGGAGAAAATATTTATAAACCATATATCTGATAAGGGGTTAATATCCAAAATATATAATGAATTCACAACTCAATAGCAAAAAACCACAAACAATCTGATTAAAAACTGGCAAAGGACTTGAAGTCGTGTTTCCAAAGAAGACATACAGATGACCAACAGACACATGAAAAGATGCTCAGCATCACTAATCATCACAAAAATACGAATCAAATCACGAGATATCACCTCACACCTGTTTAGAATGGCTACCGTCCAACTACAAGAGATAACAAACGTTGGTGAGGATGTGGAGAAAAGGGAACCCCTGTGCACTGTTGATCAGAATGTAAATTGGTCCAGCACTGTAGAAAACAGTAGGGTGGACCCTCAAAAATTAAAAATAGAACTACCATATGATCCAGCACTTGACTACTGGGTATTTATCCAAAGGAAACAAAATCGATATCTCAAAGAGATATCTGCACCTCCATGTTCATTGCAGCATTATTCACAATAGCCAGGACATGGAAATGACCCAAGAGTCTACCGACTGATGAATGGATAAATAAATTTGTTATGCATATACAATGAAATACTATTCAGCCAAAAAGAAAGAAGGAAATCCCGCCACTTGTGACAAAATGAATGAAGCTGGAGGGCATCATGATACGTGAAATAAATCAGAAAGAGAAAGACAAATACTGTATGGTATCACTTCTATGTGGAATCGTAAAAAAAATTTTTTTTAAGTTGAGCTCATAGTAACAGAGAATAGAATGATGGTTGGTAGGCATTGTGGGGATGGAGGAAAAGGGGAGATATTGGTTAAAGTGTACAAATGTTCAGTTATAAGATTTTTTTTAATGTACAGCATGATTTTTTTAAAAAATAGGATATTTTCCAAAACTCATTGGATTGTATAATTTAAATGGATGCAGTTTATTACATATCAACTATACATTATTATAGATTATTTTTTAAAGCAGTATAATATTATGAACAATGTTATTAAAACAATTTGAAAACTTAGATGTTATGGACAAATTCCCAGAAAACACAATCACCATTTCAATTCACATCCCCCCCAAAATCAATAAACTTTAACAACCAGTCATGATTTTTTTAAAAACTTAGTAAATTAGCACTTCCAGTTATAAGAACTATCTTAGGGCTTCCCTGGTGGTGCAGTGGTTGAGAGTCCGCCTGCCGATGCAGGGGACACGGGTTCGTGCCCCAGTCCGGGAGGATCCCATATGCCACAGAGAGGCTGGGCCCATGAGCCATGGCCGCTGGGCCTGTGTATCCGGAGCCTGTGCTCTGCAGCGGGAGAGGCCACAACAGTGAGAGGCCCGCGTACGGCAAAAAAAAAAAAAAAACTATCTTAACCTGAAAAGGGATATCTACCAAAAAATCTCAGCAACAATCAGACCAAGTGGTAAAATTACAATGGCATCTCTCTTAAGATCAAAAATGGGGTGTGGTACCACATCTCTACCCAACTCAATCCATCATAGAAAGACATGGAAAAAGGTAGAGATGTAGGGATTGCAAGAAAGAAACAAAATTCTCGTTCACCTCAGATTATACGATTGCCTACAGAAAAAGCCCCAAATCACTTACAGAAAACTCATTTGCAAATTTATTTCTATACATCTGTGAACAAAAATTTACATAAATGCAGTTTCACAAGGATACCATTTGCAACAGTATCAAAATTATTTTTAACAACACATGAATAAATTTAATGAAAGATATATAAGAACTTTAGGAAAATTATACAACTGTTGTGAAAGACATCAAAGTAGGCCTAAACAAATGGAGAGACACATGATGTTCATGGATTTGAAAATTCAATAACACTAAGATGGCAGTTTCCCCAACTTGACCTACAAATTTAATGCAATGTTGAGAAAAATGCTATTGTGTGTGTGTGTGCACAAGTGTGTGTGAACGGATTGTAAACAATCTGATTCTAAAATTCACATAAATAATCAAAGCACCAAGAATAGCCAAGATGCTAGTAAAGTTGCAGGATGCAAAATCAACATACAGAAATTTGTTGCATTTCTATATACTAATAACAAACTATCTGAAAGAGAAATTAAGAACACAATTCCATGTACAATTGAACCAAAAAGAAAAAAATACCTGGAAATAAATTTAATCGACAAAGTGAAAGACCTGTACACTGAAAACAATAACACACTGATGAAAAAAAATTGAAGAAGACACAAATAAATGGAAAGATAGTCCATGCTCACAGGTTGGAAAAAAATAATATTATTAAAATATCCATACCCAAAGCAATCTATAGATTCAATGCAATCCCTATTTTTTAAAAAATCCAATGGAGTTTTTCACAGAAACAGAACAAACAGTTCTAAAATTCGTATGGAACCCAAAAGACACCAAATAGCCAAAGCAATCTTTGAGAAAGACGATCAAAGCTGGAGGCATCACACTCCCTGATTTCAAACTACAGTAAAAGCTATAGTAATCAAAACAGTAGGATAAAGGCATAAAAACAGGCACATAGATCAATGGAACTGTGTAGAGAGCCCAGGAATAATTAATTTATGACAAAGGAGCTGAGAATATACATGGGGAAAGGACAGTCTCTTTAGTAAATGGTGTTGGGAAAACTGGATAGCCACATGCAAAAGAATAAAACTGGACCACTGTTTTACACCATACACAGAAATTAACTCAAAATGGATTAAAGACATAAATATAAGACCTGAAACTCTTAGAATAAGACATAGGCAGTAAGCTCCCTGACACTGGATTTAGCAATGATTTTTTGGATTTGACACCAAAAGCAAGAATAGACAAGTGGGATGACATTGAACTAAAAAGCTTCTGCACAGCAAAGGAAACCATCAACAAAATGAAAAGGCAATCTACTGATTGGGAGAAAATATTTGCAAATCATATATCTGATAAGGAGTTAATATCCAAAATATATAAAGAACTCATACAACTCAATGGCAAAAACAAACAATCCAATTTAAAAGTGGGCAGAGGATCTAAATAGACATTTTTCCAAAGAAGACAGATAGATGACCAAAAAAAAACCACATGAAAAGATGCTCAACATCACTAATCATTAGGGAAATACAAATCAAAACTACAGTGAGATATCACCTCTCACCTGTTAGAATGGCAATGATCAAAAAAACAAGAAATAACAAGTATTAGCAAAATGTGGTGAAAAGAGAATCCTTTTGCGCTGTTGGTGAGAATGTAAATTTGTGCAATTGCTGTGGAAAACAGCATAGAGATTCCTCAAAAAAATTAAAAATAGAACTACCATATGATCCAGCAATTCCACTTCTGGGTATTTATCTAAAGAAAATGAAAACTCTAACTCAAATATATATATGCACCCTCATGTTCACTGCAGCATTATTCACAATAGCCAAGGTATGGAAACAACCTAAGTGTCGATCAACTGATGAATGGATAAAGAAAATGTGGTATTTATATACAATGGAATATTATTCAGCCATAAAAAAGAAAGAAATTTTACTGTTTGCAACAACATGGATAGACCCTGAGAGCATTAGGCTAAGTGAGATAAGTCAGGCAGCGAAAGACAAATACTGCATGATCTCACTTATATGTGGAATCTAATTAAGAAAAAAACAACAAGCTCATAGATACAGAGAACAGACTGGGAGTTGCCAGAGGTTGAGGGGGGGCAGTGAAATAGGTGAAGGGAGTCAAAGAGTACAAACATCCAGTTATAAAATAAATAAGTCATGGGGCTATAATGTACATCATGTGATTATAGTTAATAATACTGTATTGCATATTTAAAAGTTGCTAAGGAGGGACTTCCCTGGTGGCACAGTGGTTAAGAATCTGCCTGCCAATGCAGGGGACATGGGTTTGAGCCCTGGTCCGGGAAGATTCCACATGCCACAGAACAACTAAGCCTGTGAGCCACAACTACTGAGCCGACATGCCTGGAGCCCATGCTCCGCAACAAGAGAAGCCACAGCAATGAGAAGCCCACACACTGCAACAAAGAGTAGCCCCTGCTCACTGCAACTAGAGAAAGCCCGCATGCAGCAAAGAAGACACAATGCAGCCAAACATTAATTCATTAATTAATTAATTTTTAAAAATTTTAATAAATAAATAGAATTATCTGCTTTAAAAAAGTTGCTAAGGAGGTAGATCTTGAAAGTTCTCATTACAAGAAAAAATCTGTTAACTATATATGGTGATGGATGTTAACTAGATTGTTGTAGTAATAATTTCACAATATATAAAAATATTGAATCAGTATATTGTACACCCAAAACTAATATAATGTTGTATGTCAATTATACATTAATTTAAAAAAAATAGCCAAGATTCTATCTCAAGGTCTTGGCTTGCTATAGAGACATATAAGTTCTAAGAATTAACCTAAAGATGCAGTAATTAAGACAACATGGTACTAGCACAGGGATGGACAGATAGAACACTGGAACATGTGGAGCAGAAAGAAAAACCCAGAGACAGACCCACATAGGTAGACCTGTGGGGGTGACCAAGAACACTGTGGGTCAGTGGGAAAAGATGGATTGTTTGGTGAGCAGGGTTGGGACCACTGGTTACATAAACAGGAAAATATTAAAGTTAACCTCACACCACACATCAATATCAGTGCCAGGTAGATTAAAACCTAAGTGTGAAAAGTACAGCAGCAGAAGTTTTAGAATCTGGTATAGGACAGCAACTTCATGACCTCAGAGTGGTGGGAATTTTTAAAGCAAGGTACCTAAAGCATGCACCCTAAAAAAAAATTGAGAGAAGTTAACTGTGTTAAAATTTAAAGCTTCTATCCTAAAAAGACATTAAAAAGTGAGAATGTTCTGTATATGTCTATTAGGTACATCTGTCTGGATGATCTATCCATTGTTGAAAGTGTTGTTGTTGTTGTTGTTGTTGTTGTTGTTATTATTATTATTATTATACAATTATTGTAATGTCCATTTCTCCCTTCAGATCTGTTAGGATTTGCTTAATATATTTAGGTGCTCTGATGTTGGGTGTGTATATATTTATGATTGTATATATTCTTGATGAATTGACCACATTATCACTATAAAATTACCATCTTTGTCTTATTACCATTTTCGTTTAAAGTCTATTTTATCTGATATAAGTATAGCTACCTGCTCTCATTTGGTTTCCACGGAGTATCTTTTCTGACCCCTTCACTTTCAGTCTGTGTGTGTGTGTGTGTGTGTGTGTGTCCTTACATCTAAAGTGAGTGTCTTATAGGCAGCATATAGTTGGGTCTCTTTTATATTCATTCAGCCACTCTATGCCTTTTGATTAGAGAATTTAATCTATTTACATTTAAAGTTTGTGTTGATAGGTAAGGACTTACTGATCTCATCTTAACTGTTTTCTGGCTGTTTGTAGTTTCCTTGATCCTTTCTTCCTATCTTACAATCTTCTTCTGTGAATTGATTTTCTATAGTAGTATGCTTAGATTCCTTTTTATTTATCTTTTGTGAATCAACTGTAGGTTTTGCTTTGTGGTTACAACAAAGCTTATGTAAAACATCTTTTAGATATAAAGGTCTATTTTAAGCTGATAACAACATAACTTCATCCACATACAAAAGCTCTACCCTTTACTCCCCACACCACAATTTTTTTCTTGGTGTCACAATGTACTTTTTTTAATATTGTGTATCCATTAACAAATTGTTATAGCTATATCTATTTTTTAACATTTCTGTCCTTTAACCTTTATTCTAGAGTCAAGTTGTTAACACAACACATTACAGCATTAGTGTATCCTAAATATGACTATATACTTACTTTCACCAATGTGTTTTACATTTTCATGTGTTCATGTTACAAATTAGAGGGAAAAAAGAAAAAGAAAAAAAGGTTAGAGACGAGTCCCAAACTGAGAGAAAATATCTGCAAGGCATACAACTGATGATGAACTAGTATTCGAAATTCACACTTAACTCTTATAAAATCTAGGAGAAGATAAAGGCCACCAGAGACAATGAACAAAGGATTGAGACACTGTACAGAAAGGAAATAATGGTGGTTGACTAGCAGAGGATGATGCACAATACCATTTCCAATTGGAGTATTAAATCAAACTGAAGAAACACTGATTCTGATCCATCAGCCCCCAACCCAGAACTCCCTTGTGGTAGGATGAACCTACCCTATGGACCCAAAATTTCCTGCATGCACTCCAACACACCACTTGTGATGGGCTGCAGGAACAAAAACATATATTGTCGGGACCTCCCTGGTGGTCCAGTGGTAAACAATCTGCCTTCCAATGCAGGGGATGCGGGTTCGATCCCTGGTCAGGGAGCTAAGAGCCCACATGCCGTGGGGCAACTAAGCCCATGCGCCACAACTACTGAGCTCACACACCTCAACTAGAGGGCCCACATGCAGCAACTACAGAGCCCACGCACTCTGGAGCCCACACACCACAACTAGAGAGAGAAAAGAAACCTGCACGCCACAACTAGAGAGAAGCCTGCGCAATGCAACAAAGAGCCCACGCGCCCCAACCAAAGATACCAAGATCCTGCATACCGCATCTACAGCCCAATGCAGCCAAAATAAAAAATTAAAAAATTAAAAATAAACATGTATTGTCTTTCTCTAAGTACAGTTTCTAAACACTCCCCCTAAACTCCCCACAGTGGTAAGATCATAGACCCAGCGCCTGGCTATGTGTCCCCACCTGGGGGGTCAGGCCCATTCTAGGCTGATCATTTCCACCTCTCCTACGGAGGTGATGAAGGTCACATGGAATGCTGTCTAGGATTGTGTTGAAACCTGAATTCCCATATTTACACACCTGTGTTCATAGTAGCATTATTCACAATAGCCAAAAGTTGGAAGCAACCCACATGTCCATCCATGGATGAATGGATAAACAAATTGTGGTCCATCCACACAATGGAATGTTATTGAGCCTTAAAAAGGAAGGAAATTCTGACACGTGCTACAACATGGATGAACCATGAAGACATTATGCTAAGTCAGATAAGCCAGTTACAAAAGGACAAACACTGAATGATTCCACTTACATGAGTGACTTAGAGGAGTCAAATTCATAGAGACAGAAAGTAGAAGGGTAGGTACTACAGGCTGGGGGGAATAGAGAGTTATTGTTTAACATGGACAGGTTTCAGTTTGGGAAGATGAAAAAGTTCTGCAGGTGGATGGTGGTGAAGTTTACACAACAATGTAAATGTGGTTGACACTGGAATCTACACTTAAAAATGGTTTAATTGTTATGTTATATATATTTTACCACAATTTTTAAGTAAAAGTTTTTTTTTAAAAACTGAATTGCCATTCTTCGTTGATTCCTAGAACAACTTCTTCCTGCTTTTCCAGCCTCCCTCTCCCACTGTCGTCCCCCTACCACCACTTCCCCATCCCCACCCTTGCCCACTCAGCCAGGTCAGCCAAGGATGTCTCCTGAAGGGATCCTACCTACTTGAGAGCTGACTCACAACTGGGTTCACTCTCCGACTGTTCCAGGGACTGGAAAACACCACTGAACCCTGCCCCTGCCCCTCCTCTCCTGCCTGCATCTCCCCCAACGCCCACCCCCCCAATCCCCTCCTATCCTAAGTGCCCTCTCCTGCCTCCAAAATCCCACCTCTGCCACCCCAGGGTCCACCCCCTGCTCCCCAGGCAAGCCCCCATTCCCAAGTACCCGACTGCACTGCCCCCACTCTCACCCCCATGGAGTAATGCAGTTCACTCTCTCCTGGTCCCCTACCCCACACCCAGGTTGCATCAGGGCAAAATAAACACCAGAAGCAGCTGATGAAGAAACATGACTTCTGATTTGGAGGGGGATAGGGAACAGTGGAGTCCAAGCTGCTTGGACCCCTTGGTCATGTCCACCAGTTACTTTTTGGTGACCTCCAGTCTGTTGGTGCCTATGGGGCCTCCCCCTCCCAGGCAGTGCATTCCTAGCAGAGCTCCTACCCTCCTCCCAGGTAGTCTGTTCTATGACAACTGGTGCACACCGGCTTGGGCTGCTCCCCAAGGGCAGGGGGGACCCTCAGAGGGGCAGCTGGCAGCCTAAGCACCAAGAACAGACCAAAGCTCCACCCACTGCCTGAGCAAGCACCCTAGGGCCCGTGAGGGTGGGCACAGTGGAGCTGTGTGTTCCACACCAACTTGGCAAGCAGGGCCATGGGGGCAAGACCTTGCCAAGGGCATGTGATCAGGATGCAGGGACATCCCAGGAACTGTGGCCCACACCTGGCCACAGCTACTGCCAGGCTGGCCCACATGGTGTCATCTTCTTATTGAAAGTCAGTAAAACGGTGACCAGAGGGCATTGCTGGCAAAGATTCCCTGATGAGACCTTTAAAGCACTTTATTAGCACTTTAGGGACAGGAGCTCTGAGAACAGAAGATCCATGGTGCAGTGGGTGGACAGGCCCACCATGGCCACACAGAACTTTTGGGGTCAAGACTAACACCCTGCTTCACAGAACAGGTTAGTTCTCCCCAAAATGCTCTGTAAGTCTAATGCAATTCCTATCAGAACCCCAGCAAAACAGAGATCAGCCAAAATCTTAAATTAACTAAAGCTAACTTTAGAAACTATAAAGGTTTGCAGAACAGGGGCAGATCTGCAGATTTGTTCCCTGAAGCCAAATGCAGCCTGATGCTGATCTGTTGGCTGTCTGAATTCTCCAATATCTTAGCCCTGCTTTGTTTTTGTGCCCCTTCCCACAACACACACACACACACACACACACACACACACACACACACACTCACTTTCCAGAATGCTGTGACCTGCAGTCTGCTTAGTTCAACTATGCTTGCGCGTTCTTTCTCTCCCTCCCTCCTTCCCTCCCTCCCTCCCTCTCTCTCTCTCTCTCTCTCTCTCTCTCTCTCTCTCTCTCTCTATCAGAACTCAGCATTTGCATCTGACTTGATTCTCCCCATAATGATTATATTTCAATGATGGCACTAGATCTGAATTTGCATCACTTGATCTCTGCCATTGGACAGAGCCTGGATGAATTACAAGGTTTGATGCTTGCTGTATTTGTACACCTTACCTACATTTAAAAAATCTACAAGTATTGGGAATTCCCTGGTGGTCCAGTGGTTAGGGCTGTATACTTCCACTGCAGGGGGCACGGTTTCGATCCTTGGTCAGGGAACTAAGATTCCGCAAGCCACGAGGTGTGGCCAAAAATATTTTTAAAAATTTTTTTAAAATAGGGACTTTCCTGGTGGTGCAGTGGTTAAGAATCTGCCTGCCAGTGCAGGGGACATGGGTTCAATCCCTGGTCCAGGAAGATCTCACATGCCCCAGAGCAACTAAGCCTGGGCACCACAACTACTGAGCCTGCACTCTAGAGACTGTGTGCTGCAACTACTGAGCCCATGCACTGTAACTACTGTAGCCTGCGTGTTCTAGAGCCCACAAGTCACAACTACTGAGCCTGTGTGCTGCAACTACTGAGGCCCACATGCCTAGAGCCCATGCTCTGCAACAAGAGAAGCCACCGCAATGAGAAGCCTGTGCACTGCAACAAAGAGTAGACCCCACTCACCACAACTAGAGAAAGCCCACATGCAGCAAGGAAGACCCAATGGAGCCAAAAAAAAAAGCAAAACCAGCTGGGCTTACTTTCAGGAGACCCAGAGGGCTGTGGGAAATAGAGACTCCACTCTTAAAGGAAGAACATAAAATCTCACATGTGGACTTACCTGGTGGCACAGTGGTTTAGAATCCGCCTGTCAATGCAGGGGACGTGGGTTCGAGCCCTGGTCTGGGAAGATCCCACATGCCGCGGAGCAACTAAGCCCATGTGCCACAACTACTGAGCCTGCTCTCTAGAGCCCACAGGCCACAACTACTGAGCCTGCATGCTACAACTACTGAGGCCCATGCACCTCCGCAACAAGAGAAGCCACTGCAATGAGAAGCCCACGAACAGCAATGAAGAGTAGCCCCCACTCTCTGCAACTAGAGAAAGCCTGCATGCAGCAATGGAGACCCAACGCAGCCAAAAAAAAACACAAACAAACAAAAAAGCAAACAAAACAAAACAAAATAAACAGGGAATTCCCTGGAGGCCCAGGGGCTAAGACTCCACACTTTCACTGCCAAGGGCACAGGTTCGATCCCTGGTCTGGGAACTAAGATCCTGCAAGCTGTGTGGTGCAGCAAAAAAACAAAAACAAACAACAAAAGAAATCTCAAATGCTCCAGGACCCAAGGCAGAAGCAATAGTTTGAAAGGAGCCTGGGTCACCTTACCTGCTGATCTTGGAAAGTCTCCTGGAGAGGCAGAAGGCAACTGGAGCTCACCTGGGGACACAGATAATGGAGGCACCCATTTGGGGGAGCTCCTTCTACCACAAGGACACTGGTGCTGGCAAGTGCCATCTTGGAGTCCTCCCTCTAACTCATTAGCACCAGGATCCAGCCCCATCCACCAGGGGGTCAGCACCAATACTGGGATGCCTCTGGCTAAGCAACTAGCTGGGCAGGAATATAGAACCACCCACTAGCAGGCAGGTGGTCTTACGACCCCCTGAACCCACAGCTACCCGGGGATACAACCCTGCCCACCATAGGGTCCACTACACAACCCCACACAGCACTGTAAAGGCAATAGCTCTGGGACTCCCAGGGCCCCCCAGTCAGAGACCACAGGACCCAGCTCCACTGACGAGTGGGAAGATGCCAGCCCCAGAACCCCTTGGGCCCGAGTCCTGCCCACTAACTCCAGGACCCCTAAGGCCCTGCAGCCAGAAACCCTGGGACCTAGCTCCACCCACCAGTGAGCTGGCACTAGTCCCAGAACACCTGGGCTCCAGCTTCACCCACCAGAGGGATGGCACTAGCCCAAGGACCAGCCTCACACACCAGTGCGCAGACACCAGCCCCACAGCCTGCCATGGCAGGACCCAGCCTACACACCAACAGGCTGTAACTAGCCCCAGGAGCCCGTGGGCTCTGCCCTCACCCACCAGCAGGCCAATACCAGCTCCAGTACACACTGGATCCATCAGCAGGCTGCCCAAGGATTTGGTTCCACCCACAAGCAGGCCAACTTAAGCTTCAGGACACCCTGGACCCCATAGCCAGCTGTGTCAGGAACCAGCCCAGCCCACTAGCAGGACAACCAAGCTCCAGAACCACCAGGTCCCCGCAGCCAGAGACCCCAGGACCCAGCTCTGCCCTCCAGTGGCTTGGCACTAGCATCAGGACACAGCTTTCCCCACCAATCGGCAGGCACCAACCCCAGGAACCCCCAAGCCCCAGCTCCACCCACCAGCAGGCAAAGACCAGCTCTAAGATACCCTGGACTCCTAAGCCAGCCACCCAGGATCCAACTGCATGCACCAACAGGTCAGCACCAGCTTTAGGACATTCCAGAGCCTGCAGCCAGCCAAGTCAAGAAACAGCCCCACACACTGGCAGGCCAACACTAGATCCAGGAAACCTGACCCCAAAGCCACCCACCCCAGAACCCAGCTGTACCCACCAGTGAGCCAGCACTAGCCTCAGAACCCTCTGGGGTTCATCATCCAGCTGCCTGGAGACCAGGCTCTGCCAACCAGCAGCCAGCAGCCTCCTCACAGGCAGAGCCTGGCAACCAACAAGACTGGGGGCCAGCCACGCCTACCAGACCACCCACACACAAGGGCCTGCCACAACAGAAGGACCCATGAAGGGGCACCCCTAGAGAATATAGCGCTGGTGACCAGAGGGGAGTGCACTGCTGGTTGCATAGGATGTCCCCTACAAAGGGCCATTTATCCAAGGTCAGGAAACATAACCAACCTACCAGATACATCAAAATAAAAACAGCAAATTAGGCAAAATGAGGCAACAAAGGAACATGTTCCAAATGAAGGACCAAGATAAAATCCCAGAATAAGAACTAAGTGAAGTGGAAATAGGCAATCTACCCAAAAAAGAGTTCAAGGTAATGATCACAAAAATGATCAAAGAACTTGGGAGAAGAATGGATGAAAAGAGTGAGAAGTTAGAAGTTTTTAACAAAGAGTTACAAAATATAAAGGACCAAACAGAGATGAAGAAAACAATAACTGAAATGAAAAATATACTAGAAGGAATCAACAGTAGATTAAATGATACAGAGGAACAGAAAGAGAGCTGGAAGATGAGTGGTGGAAATCACTAAAGCTGAAGAGAAAAAAGAATAAAAAGAAATGAGGACAGTTCAAGCTGTCCTCTGAGACAACATCAAGCATACTAAACATTTGCCTTATAGGGGTCACAGAAGAGAGAGAAAAGAGCAGAGAACATATTTGAGGACAATAGCTGAAAACTTCCCTAACCTGGAAAAGGAAACAGACATCCAGGTCCAGGAAGCACAAACAGTCCCAAACAGTATCAACCCAAAGAGAAGTACACCAAGACACACTGTAATTAAAATGGCAAAACTTAAAGATAAAGAGAGACTATTAAAAGCAGCATGGGAAAAACAACAAGTTATGTATAAGGAAACTCCCTTAAGGCTATTAGTTGACTTTTCAGCAAAAACTCTGCAGGCCAGAGGGGAGTAGCCCAATATATTTAAAGTGATGAAAGGGGAAAACCTACAACCAAGAATACTCTACCAGGCAAGGTTTTCATTCACATTTGATACAGAGATCAGAAGTTTTACAGATGAGCAAAAGCTAAAAGAGTTCAGCCCCAACAAACCAGCTTTACAAAAAATGCTAAAGGGACTTCTCTAAACAAAAAAGCAAAGGCCACAACTAGAAACATGAGAATTTTGAAAGGAAAAACTCATTGGTAAAAGCAAATATAAAGTAACAAAATCAACCACGTATATTGGAATTCCCTGGTGGTCCAGTGGTTAGGACTCTGTGCTCTCACTGCCAAGGGCCCAGGTTCAATCTCTGGTCAGGGAACTAAGATCCTACAAGCCGTGCAGCATGGAAAAAAATGTATAAAACTAGTATGAAGGTTAAAAGACAAAAGTAGTAAAATCATCTATACCCACAATAAGTAGCTACGGGACACACAAAACAAAGAGGTGTAAAATATGTCAAAAACAGTAATTGTGGGCTTCCCTGGTGGTGCAGTGGTTGAGAATCTGCCTGCTAATGCAGGGGACATGGGTTCGAGCCCTGGTCTGGGAGGATCCCACATGCCGCGGAGCAACTAGGCCCGTGAGCCACAACTACTGAGCCTGCACATCTGGAGCCTGTGCTCCACCACAAGAGAGGCCGCGATAGTGAGAGGCCCGCACACCACAATGAAGAGTGGTCCCCACTTGCCACAACTAGAGAAGGCCCTCACACAGAAACGAAGACCCAACACAGCAAAAATAAATAAATAAATTACTAAACTCCTACCCCCAACATCTTCTTTAAAAAAAAAAAGAAAAAACAGTAATTGTGGGAGAGGTCAGTAAAAATGCAGGGTCTTTAGATTGCTGTATATAAACCTCATGGTAACCACAAACCAAAAATCGATAATAGATACACACACAAAAGAGAAAGGAATCCAAATATAACACTAAAGTTAGTTATCAAATCACAAGGGAAGAGAACAAAAGAAGGAAGGAACAAAAAGAACTACAAAAACAACCTTCCCAAAAAATTAACAAAATGGTAATAAGTACATACCTAATTACTTTAAATGTAAATGGACTAAATGCTTCAATCAAAAGTCACAGGGTGGCTGATTGGATAGAAAAATAAGACTCGTATATATGCTGCTTATAAGAGACTCACTTCACAGCTAAAGACACACACAGAATGAAAGTGAGGGAATGGAAAAAGGTATTCCATGCAAATCAAAATCAAAAGAAAGCCAGGATAGTAATACTTATATCAGACAAAATAGACTTTAAAACAAAGACTGTAACAGGAGACAAAGAAGGACATTACAGAATGATCAAGGGATCAATCCAAGAAAATATAATAATTATAAATATATATGCACCCAACATAGGAGCAACTAGACATAAAGCAAATATTAACAAACATAAAGGGAGCAACTGACAGTAACACAAAAATATTAAGGGACTATAACACCCAACTTACATAAATGGACAGATTATCCAGACAGAAAATCAATAAGAAAACACTAGCTTTAAGTGACACTTTAGACCAGATGAACTCAATAGATATATCTAGAACATTCCATCCAAAGGCAGCAGAATATACCTTCTCTTCAAGTGCAAAAGGAACATTCTCCAGGATAGATCACATGCTAGGCCACAAAAAAAGTCTCAGTAAACTTAAGATCACTGAAATCATATCAAGCATATTTTCTGACCACAGTGCTATGAGACTAAAAATCAGCTATTAGAAAAACTGCAAAACAAACAAACAAACAAAATGTGGAGGCTAAACAATATGCTACTAAACAACCAATGGATCACTGAATAAATCAAAGATGAAATTAAAAAAATACCTGGAGACAAATGAAAACGAAAACACAGGGAGGGACCTTCAAGATGGCAGAAAAGTAAGATGTGGAGATCACCTCCCTCCCCACAAATATATCAAAAATACATCTACATGTGGGACAACTCCTACAGAACACCTACTGAACACTGTCAGAAAACCTCAGACTTCCCAAAAGGCATGAAAATCCCCATGTACCTGGGTAGGGCAAAAGAAAAACAAAAAAACAGAGACAAAAGAATAGGGATGGGGTCCTGCACCTCTGGAAGGGAGCTATGAAAGAGGAAACGTTTCCACACACTAGGAAGCCCCTTCACTGGCGGAGACGGGGGGTGGGCACGGGGGAAGCTTCAGAGCCTCGGAGGAGAGCACAGCAACGGGGGTGCGGAGGGCAAAGCGGAGAGATTCCCGCACAGAGGATCGGCGCCGACCGGCACTCACCAGCCCGAGACGCTTGTCTGCTCACCTGCTCGGGTGGGTGGGGGCTGGGAGCTGAGGTTGGGGCTTCGGAGGTCAGATCCCAGGGAGAGGACTGGGGTTGTCTGCATGAACACAGCCTGAAGGAGGCTAGTGCACCACAGCTAGCCAGAAGGGAGTCCAGGATAAAGGCTGGTCCTGCCTAAGAGGCAAGAGACCATTGTTTCAGAGTGTGCAAGGAGAAGGGATTTCGCTCCCATCTGCCCACAGAAGGCAGAGCACCGTCTAAATGAGCTCCAGAGATGGGTGTGAGCCATGGACCGCAGAGACAGGCATGAAACACTAATGCTGCTTGGACCCCAGAGACAGGCATGAAACATTAATGCTGCTGCTGCAGCCACCAATAATCCTGTGTGCAAGCACAGGTCACTACACACACACACACACACACACACACACACACACACACACACACACACACCAGGAGCCTGTGACGCCCGCCAATGCCAAGGTCAACTTCCCCAGGAGAACACACAGCACGCCACAGGCTGCTGCATCGCCACACTGGCCTCTGCCACCACAGGCTCACCCCACATTCCAATTATAACGACTATACCCCTCCCTCCTCCAGGCCTGAATGTGCAAGAGCACCCTAATCAGCCGCTGCTTTAGCCGCCTCCTGTCTGGGTGGGGAACAGATGCCTGAGGGAGAACTACACGCAGAGGTGGGGCCAAAACCAAAGTTGAACCCCAGGAGCTGGGCGAAGAAAGAAGAGAAAGGGAAATTTCTCCATGCAGCCTGAAGAACAGCAGATTAAATCCCCAGAATCAACTTGCTGTACCCTGCATCTGTGGAATACCTGAATAAACAATGAATCGTCCCAAAATTGAGGCGGTGGATTTTGGGAGCAACCGCAGACTTGGGGTTTGCTGTCTGCGACTGATTTGTTTCTGATTTTTATGTTTATCTTAGTTCAGTTTTTAGCACTTGTTATCTTTGGTGGATTTGTTTATTGGTTTGGTTGCTCTCTTTTTTAAATTATTTTTTTTATTTTAATAATCTTATTTATTTTTTCTTTCTTTCTTTTTCCCTTTTCTTCTGAGCCGTGTGGCTGATAGGGTCTTGGTGCTCCAGTTGGGAGTCAGGCCAGAGCCTCTGAGGTGGGAGAGCTGAGTTCAGGACATTGGACCATCAGAGACCTCCTGGCCCCACATAATATCAATCAGCAAGAGCTCTCCCAGAGATCTCCATCTCAATGATAAGACCCAGCTCTCCACAATGGCCAGCAAACTCCAGGGATGGACGTCCCATGCCAAACAACTGGCAAGACAGGGACACAACTCCACCCATTAGCAGAGAGGCTGCCTAAAATCATACTAAGATCAAAGACACCCCAAAACACACCACTGGATGCAGCTCTGCCCAACAGAAAGACAAGATCCAGCCCCACCTACCAGAACACAGGCACCAGTCCCCTCCACCAGGAAGCCTACACAAGCCACTGAAACAATCTTACCCACTGGGAGCAGACACCAAAAACAACGGGAACTACGAACATGCAGCCTGCGAAACAGAGACCCCTAACACAGCAAGCTAAGCAAAATGAGAAGACAGAGAATCACACAACAGATGAAGGAGCAAGATAAAACCCCACCAGACCAAACAAATGAAGAGGAAATAGGCAGTCTACCTGAAAAAGAATTCACAGTAATGATAGTAAAGAGGATCCAAAATCTTGGAAATAGAATGGAGAAGATACAAGAAAGGTCTAACAAGGACCTAGAAGAACTAAAGAGCAAACAAACAATGATGAACAACAAAAAAAATGAAATTAAAAATTCTCTAGAAGGAATCAATAGCAGAATAACTGAAGCAGAATAACGGATAAGTGACCTGAAGATAAAATACTGGAAATAACTACTGCAGAGCAACATAAAGAAAAAAGAATTAAAAGAATTGAGGACAGTCTCAGAGACCTCTGGGACAGCATTAAACGTACCAACATTCGAATTGTAGGGGTCCCAGAAAAAGAAGAGAAAAAGAAAAGGTTAGAGAAAATATTTGAAGAGATTATAGTTGAAAACTTCCCTAATATGGGCAAGGAACTAGTCAATCAAGTCCAGGAAGTGCAGAGAGTCCCATACAGGATAAATAAAAAGAGAAACATGCCAAGACACATATTAATCAAACTATCAAAAATTAAATACAAAGAAAAATATTAAAAGCAGCAAGGGAAAAGCAACAAATAACATACAAGGGAATCCCCATAAGCTTAACAGCTGATCTTTCAGCAGAAACTCTGCAAGCCAGAAGGGAGTGGCAAGACATATTTAAAGTGATAAAAGGGAAAAACCTACAACCAATATTACTCTACCCAGCAAGGATCTCATTCAGATTTGATAGAGAAGTTAAAACCTTTACAGACAAGCAAAAGTTAAAAGAATTCAGCACCACCAATCCAGCTTTACAACAAATGCTAAAGGAACTTCTCTAGGCAGGAAACACAAGAGAAGGAAAAGACCTACAATAACAAACCCAAAATAATTAAGAAAATGTGAATAGAAACATACATATCAATAATTACCTTAAATGTAAATGGATTAAATGTTCCAACAAAAAGACATAGACTGGCTGAATGGATACAAAAATGAGACCTGTATATATGCTGTCTACAAAAGATTCACTTCAGACCTAGGGACACATACAGACTGAAAGTGAGGGGATAGAAAAAGATATTGCATGCAAATGGAAACCAAAAGAAAGCTGGAGTAGCTATTCTCATATCAGACAAAATAGACTTTAAAATAAAGACTATTACAAGAGACAAAGAAGGACACTACATAATGATCAAGGGATCAATCCAAGAAGAAGATATAACTTTGTAAATATTTATGCACCCAACATAGGAGGACCTCAGTACTTAAGGCACATGCTAACAGCCATAAAAGGGGAAATCGAGAGTAATACAATCATACTACAGGACTTTAACATCCCACTTTCACCAATGGACAGATCATCCAAACTGAAAATAAATAAGGAACCACAAGCTTTACATGACACATTAAACAAGATGGACTTAATTGATATTTATAGGACATTCCATCCAAAAACAACAGAATACACTTTCTTCTCAAGTGCTCATGGAACATTCTCCAGGATAGATCATATCTTGGGTCACAAATCAAGCCTTGGTAAGTTTAAGAAAATGGAAATCGTATCAAGTATCTTTTCCAACCACAACACTATGAGACTAGATATCAATTACAGGAAACAAAAACTGTAAAAAATACAAACACATGGAGGCTAAACAATATGCTACTAAATACCTAAGAGATCACTGAGGAAATCAAAAAATACATAGAAACAAATGACAAAAACACGACGGGGCTTCCCTGGTGGCGCAGCAGTTAAGAATCCGCCTGCCAATGCAGGGGACACGGGTTCGAGCCCTGGTCCGGGAAGATCCCACATGCTGCAGAGCAGCTAGGCCCGGGTGCTACAACTACTGAGCCTGCGCTCTAGGGCCCACAAGCCACAGCTACTGAGCCCATGCACCACAACTACTGAAGCCTGCATGCCTGGAGCCCCTGTTCCACAACAAGAGAAGCCACCGCAATGAGAAGCCCATCGACACAACTAGAGAAAGCCCACATGCAGCAATGAAGACCCAACGCAGCCAAAAAATAAATAAATAAAATTAACAAAAAAACACATGACGACCGAAAACCTATGGGATGCAGCAAAAGCAGTTCTAAGAGGGAAGTTTAGAGCAATACAATCCTACCTCAAGAAACAAGAAACATCTCAAATAAACAACCTAACGTTACACCTAAAGCAATTACAGAAAGGAGAACAAAAAAACCCCAACGTTACCAGGAAGAAAGAAATCACAAAGATCAGATCAGAAATAAATGAAAAAGGAATGAAGGAAATGATAGCAAACATCAATAAAACTAAAAGCTGGTTCCTTGAGAAGATAAACAAAATTGACAAACCATTAGCCAGATTCATCAAGAAAAAAAGGGAGAGGACTCAAACCAATAGAATTAGAAATGAAAAAGGAGCAGTAACAACTGACACTGCAGAGATACAAAGGATCATGAGGGATTACTACAAGCAACTCTATGCCAATAAAATGGACAACCTGGAAGAAATGGACTAATTCTTAGAAAAGCACAACCTTCTGAGACTGAACCAGGAAGAAATAGAAAATATGAACAGACCAATCACAAGCACTGAAATTGAGACTGTGATTAAAAATCTTCCAACAAATAAAAGCTCAGGACCAGATGGCTTCACAGGCGAATTCTATCAAACATTTAGAGAAGAGCTAACACCCATCCTTCTCAAACTCTTCCAAAATATAGCAGAGGGAGGAACACTCCCAAACTCATTCTACGAGGCCACAATCACCCTGATACCAAAACCAGACAAGGATGTCACAAAGGGAGAAAACTACAAGCCAATATCACTGATGAACATAGATGCAAAAATCCTCAACAAAATACTAGCAAACAGAATCCAACAGCACATGAAAAGGATCATACACCATGATCAACTGGGGCTTATCCCAGGAATGCAAGGATTCTTCAATATATGCAAATCAATCAATGTGATAAACCATATTAACAAATTGAAGGAGAAAAACCATATGATCATCTCAATAGATGCAGGAAAAGCTTTTGACAAAATTCAACACCCATAAAAACCCTCCATAAAGTAGGCATAGAGGGAACTTACCTCCACATAATAAAGGCCATACATGACAAACCCACAGTCAACATCATTCTCAATGGTGAAAAACTGAAACCACTTCCACTAAGATCAGGAACAAGACAAGGTGGCCCACTCTCACCACTCTTATTCAACATAGTTTTGGAAGTTTTACCCACAGCAATCAGAGAAGAAAAAGAAATAAAAGGAATCCGAATCGGAAAAGAGGAAGTAAAGCTGTCACTGTTTGCAGAATGACATGATACTCTACATAGAGAATCCTAAAGATGCTACCAGAAAACTATTAGAGCTGATTAATGAATTTGGTAAAGTAGCAGGATACAAAATTAATGCACAGAAATCCCTTGCATTCATATACACTAATGATGAAAGATCTGAAAGAGAGGGCTTCCCTGGTGGCGCAGTGGTTGAGAGTCCACCTGCCAATGCAGGGGACACGGGTTCATGCCCCCGTCCAGGAAGATCCCACATGCCGTGGAGCGGCTGGGCCTGTGAGCCATGGCCGCTAAGCCTGCGCGTCCGGAGCCTGTGCTCCGCAGCGGGAGAGGCCACAACAGTGAGAGGCCCGCGTACCGCAAAAAAAAAAATCTGAAAGAGAAATTAAGGAAACAGTCCCATTTGCCATAGCAACAAAAAGAATAAAATACCTAGGAATAAACCTACCTAAGGAGACAAAAGACCTGTATGCAGAAAACTATAAGACACTGATGAAAGAAATTAAAAATGATATAAACAGATGGAGAGATATACCATGTTCTTGGATTGGAAGAATCAACATTGTGAAAATGACTATACTACCCAAAGCAATCTACAGATTCAGTGCAATCCCTATCAAACTACCAATGGCATTTGTCACAGAACTAGAACAAAAAATTTCACAATTTGTATGGAAGCACAAAAGACCCTGAATAGCCAAAGCAATCCTGAGAAAGAAAAACGGAGCTGGAGGAATCTGGCTCCCTGACTTCAGACTATACTATAAAACTACAAAGTAATCAAGACAGTACGGTACTGGCACAAAAAGATAAATATAGATCAATGGAACAGGATAGAAAGCCCAGAGATAAACCCAAGCACATATGGTCACCTTATTGTTGATAAAGCAGGCAAGATTATACAATGGAGAAAAGACAGCCTCTTCAATAAGTGGTGCTGAGTAAACTGGACAGCTACATGTAAAAGAATGAAATTAGAACACTCCCTAACACCATACACAAAAATAAACTCAAAATGGATTCAAGACCTAAATGTAAGGCCAGACACTATAAAACTCTTAGAGGAAAACATAGGCAGAACACTCCATGAGATAAATCACACCAGGATCCTTTTTGATTCACCTCCTAGAGAAAGGGAAATAAAAACAAAAATAAACAAATGGGAGCTAATGAAACTTAAATGCTTTCGCACAGCAAAGGAAACCATAAACAAGACAACAAGGCAACCTCAGAATGGAAGAAAATATTTGCAAATGAAGCAACTGACAATGGATGAATCTCCAAAATATACAAGCAGCTCATGCAGCTCAATATCAGAAAAACAAACAGCCTAATCCAAAAATGGGGCAGAAGACCTAAATAGACATTTCTCCAAAGAAGACATACAGATTGCCAACAAACACATGAAAGGATGCTCAACATCACTAATCATTAGAGAAATGCAAATCAAAACTACAATGAGGTATCACCTCACACTGGTCAGAATGGCCATCATCGAATATCTACAAACAGTAAGTGCTGGAGAGGGTGTGGAGAAAAGGGAACCCTCTTGCCCTGTTGGTGGGAATGTAAATTGATACAGCCTCTATGGAGAACAGTAGGGAGGATCCTTAAAAAACTAAAAATAGAACTACCATAAGACCCAGCAAGCCCACTACTGGGCATGTCCCCTGAGAAAACCATAATTCAAAAAGAGTTATGTACCACAATGTTCATTGCAGCACTATTTACTATAGCCAGGACATGGAAGCAACCTAAGTGTCCATCGACAGATAAATGAATAAAGAAGATGTGGCACATATACACAGTGGAATATTACTCAGCCATAAAAAGAAACAAAATTGAGTTATTTGTAGTGAGGTGGATGGACTTAGAGTCTGTCATACAGAGTGAACTAAGTCAGAAAGAGGAAAAGAAATATCATATCCTAACACATATATATGGAATCTAAAAAACAATGCTTTTGATGATCCTAGGGGCAGGACAGGAATAAAGATGCAGACATAGAGAATGCACTTGAGGACACACGGAGGGGGAAGGGTAAGCTGGGACGAAGTGAGAGAGTGGCATGGACATATATACCAAACGTAAAATAGATAGCTAGTGGGAAGCAGCCACATAGCACAGGGAGATCAGCTTGGTGCTTTGTGACGACCTAGAGGGGTGGGATAGGGAGGGTGGGAGGGAGACACAAGAGGGAGGGGATATGGGGATAAATGTATACATATAGCTGATTCACTTTGTTATACAACAGAAACTAACACAACATTGTAAAGCAATTATACTCCAATAAAGATGTTAAAAATATAAAAATAAAAAATAAAAAGCCCCCCCAAAAAAACACAATGATCCAAAATCTATGGGATGCAGCAAAAACAGTTATAAGTTGGAAGTTTATAGCGATATAAGCCTACCTCAGGAAACAAGAAAAATCTCAAAAAAACAACCTAACTTTACACGTAAAGGAACTAGAAAGACAGAAAAAACCCAGAGTTAGTAGAATGAAAGAAATCATAAATATCAGTGCAGAAATAAATGAAATAGAGACTAAAAAGTAATAGAAAAGTTCAACGAAACTAAGAACTAGTTCTTTGAAAAGATAAACAAAATTGATAAACCTTTAGCAAGACTTAGCAAGGGAAAAGAGAGGACCCAAATTGATAAAATCAGGTATGAAAAGTTACCAACTGACACAACAGAAATACAAAAGGCTCATAAGAGATTACTATAAACAACAATACACCAATAAAATGGACAACCTAGAAGAAAGGGAAAAATCTTTGAAATGTATACTCTCCCAAGATAGCATTAGGAAGAAATACAAAATTTGAACAGACTAATCTCCAGTAATGAAATTGAATCAATAATTAAAAAAAAAAAAAACTCCCAAGAAACAAAAGTCTAGGACCAGATGGCATCACAGGTAAATTCTATCAAACATTTAGAGATGAGTTAACACCTATCCTTCTGAAACTATTACAAAAAATTGAAGAGGAAGGAATGTTTCTGAACTCCTTCTATGAGACCAGTATCACTCTGATTCCAGAATCAGACAAAGATACCACACACAAAAAAAATTACAGGTCAATATCACTGATGAACACAGATACAAAAATCCTCAACAAAATAATAGCAAACCAAATTCAACAATACATTAAAAGGATCATACACCATGATCAAGTGGGATTTACCCCAGGGATGCAAGGAAGTTTCAATATCTGCAAATCAATCAATGTCATACACCACATTAAAAAACTGAAGAATAAAAATCATATGATCATCTCAGTATATGCTGAAAAAGCTTCTGACAAAATTCAACATCCATTTATGATAAACACCCCACAAAATAGGTATAGAGGGAACATACTTCATCATAATAAAGGCCATACATGATAAGCCAACAGGTAACATCATACTCGATGGTGAAAAGCTAAAAGCATCTCCTGTAAGATCAGGAACAACACAAGGATGCCCTCTCTCACTGCTTTTATTCAACATAGTATTGGAAGTCCTAGCCAAGGCTAGGAAAAAGAAAGAAAAGAAAAAAGAAATAAAAGGAATCCAAATTGGAAAGGAAGAAGTAAAACTGTCCCTGTTTGCAAATGACATGATATTATACATAGAATATCCTAAAGATGCCACCAAAAAATACTAGAACTCATCAATGAATTTGGTAAAGTTGCAGGATACAAAATTAATATATAAAAATCATTTGGGAACTTCCCTGGTGGTCCAGTGGTTAGGATTCTGTGCTTCCACTGCAGGGGACATAGGTGATCCCTGGTCGGGGAACTAATATCCCACATGCCATATGGCATGTCCAAAAAATAGAAAAATAAGAAAGAAATTGGGTTGCATTTCTATACATAACAATGAACTATGTGAAAGAGAAATTAAGGAAACAATCCCATTTTCCATTGAATCAAAAAGAATAAAATATCTAGGAATCAACCTACCTAAGGAGGTAAAAGACCCACACTGAGACAACTATAAGACACTGACAAAAGAAACTGAAGATGACACAAACCCATGTTCTTGGATTGGAAGAATTAATATTGCTAAAATGACCAAACTACCCAAGATAGATTCAATGCAATCCCTATCAAAACACCAATGGCATTTTTCACAGAACTAGAACAACTAATTTTAAAATTTGTATGGAAACACAAAAGACCTTGAATAGCCAAAACAAGAAAGAAGAACAGAGCTAGAGGTGTCACACTCCCTGACTTCAGACTAATCATAAAGTTATAATAATCAAAGCAGCATAGTACTCATACAAAAACAGTCACTCAGATGAATGGGACACAACAGAGAGCCCAGAAATAAACCCATGCACTTACGGTCAATTAATCTATGACAGAGAAGGCAAGAATATACAATGGGGAAAAGACAGTCTCCTCAATAAGTGGTGCTGGAAAAAATGGACAGGTACATGTAAAAGAATAAAATTACAACATTTTCTCACACCTTATACAAAAATAAACCCAAAAAAGAATAGACACATGTTGGACTTCCCTGGTGGCACAGTGGTTAAGAATCCTCCTGCCAATGCAGGGCACATGGGTTCGATCCCTCCTGCCAATTCAGGGCACACGGGTCTGGGAAGATCCCACATACCATGGAGCAACTAAGTCTATGAGCCACAACTACTGAGCCTGGGTGCCACAACTACTGAAGCCCATGAGCCTAGAGCTCCGCAACAAGAGAAGCCACTGCAATGAGAAGCCCACACACCACAACAAAGAGTAGCCCCACTCACAACAACTAGAGAAAGCCCATGCACAGCAACGAACACCCAAGACTGCCAAAAATAAATTAATTAATTCAAAAAGAATAGACACATGAATATGTATAACTGAATCACTTTGCTGTACACCTGAAACTAACTCAACATTGTTAATCAACTATACTCCAGTATATAATATTGGGATGGCCCAAAAGTTCGTTCGGGTTTTTTCCATAATATCTTTCAAAAAAACCCAATGAACTTTTTGGCCAACCCAATAAAAAGTTAAAAAAATGTTAGGTAATAAAGTAATAAAGAAGGTTTGATGAAAATAAAATAAAGACTCAATATTAAGATTTAAAAAAAAACAAAATGGACTAAAAACCTAAATGTAAGACCAGAAACCATAAATTCCTAGAAAGCATAGGCAGAACACTCTTTGTCACAAATCACAGAAATTTTTTTGTGTGATTTGTCTCCTAAGGCAAAGGAAACGAAAGCAAAAATAAACAAATGGGACCTAATTAAACTTGAAAGCTTTTGCACAGCAAAGGAAACCACTGACAAAACAAAAAGACAACCTACTGAATGGGAGAAAATATTTGCAAATGATGTGACCCGTATGGGCTTAATACCCAAAACATATAAAGAGCTCATACAACTCAATATCAAAAGAAAAACAGGGCTTCCCTGGTGGCGCAGTGGTTGAGAGTCCGCCTGCCGATGCAGGGGATGCGGGTTCGTGCCCCAGTCTAGGAGGATCCCACATGCCGCGGAGCAGCTGGGCCCATGAGCCATGGCCGCTGAGCCTGCGCGTCCGGGGTCTGTGCTCCACAATGGAAGAGGCCACAACAGTGAGAGGCCCGCGTACCGCAAAAAAAAAAAAAAACAACCAATTGTAAAATGGGCAGAAGACCTGAATACACATTTTTCCAAAAAAGGTAATACAGATGGCCAACAGGTATATGAAGAGATACTCAACATCACTAATCATCAGAGAAATGCTAATCAAAACCACAATATCACCTCACACCTGTCAGAATGGCTATCATCAAAAAGATCACAAATAAATAACAGATGTTGGTGAGTATGTGGAGAAAAGGGAACCAATGCACACTGTTGGTGGGAATGTAAATTGGTGGAATCACTGTGGAAAACAGTATGGAGGTTCCTCAAAAAACTAAAAAGAGAACTACCATATGATCCAGCAATTCCACTCCTGGGTATACCCAAAGAAAATCAAAACCCTAATCTGAAAAGATACATGCACCCCAATGTTCATAGCAGCATTATTTACAATAGCCAAAATAAGACAGCAACCTAAACGTCCATCAACAGATGAATGGATAAAGAAGATTTCATACATATTTCATACATATATACAATGGAATATTACTCAGCCATAAAAAGAATAAATTTTTGCCATTTGCAACAACATGGATAGACCTGGAGGGTATTATGCTTAGTGAAATAAGTCAGAGAGAGAAAGACAAATACTGTATGCTATCACTTATATGTGAAATCAAAAAAATAAAGCAAATGAATATAACAAAAGAGAAACAAGTGCACAGATATGGAGAACAAACTAGTGGTTACCAGTGGGGAGAAGAAAGAGGGAGGGCAGAATAGCAGTAGGGGGACTTCCCTGGTGGCACAGTGTTTAAGAATCTGCCTGCCACAGGGCTTCCCTGGTGGCGCAGTGGTTGGGAGTCCACCTGCCGATGCAGGGGACACGGGTTTGTGCCCTGGTCCGGGAAGATCCCACATACCACAGAGCAACTAAACCCATGCACCATAACTACCGAGCCTGCACTCTACAGCCCGTGAGCCACAACTACTGAGCCTGCATGCCACAACTACTGAATCCTGTGCACCCTAGAGCCCGTGCACTGGTAGAGCCTGGTACTGCTCCATGGCCTGTTAGAAATCAGGACACACAGCAGGAGGTGAGTGTCAGGTGAGCGAGCAAACCTTCATCTGTATTTACAGCCACTCCCCATTGCTCGCATTACCGCCTGAGCTCTGCCTCCTGGCAGATCAGCAGGATCCTAGATTCCTAGATCCTAGATTCCTAGATTCTCATAGGAATGCAAGCCCTACTATGAACTGCACATGCAAGGGGTCTAGGTTGCATACTCCTTATGAGAATCTAATGCCTGATGATCTGAAGTGGAGCTGAGGCGGTGATGCTAGCGCTGGATAGCAGCCACAAATACAGATTATCGTTAGCAGAGAGATTTGACTGCACAGAGACCATAATAAGTCAATTGCTTGCAGACTCATATCAAAACCCTATCAGTGGGACTTCCCTGGTGGCACAGTAGTTAAGAATCCGCCTGCCAATGCAGGGGACACAGGTTCGATCCCTGGTCCAGGAAGATCCCACATGGAGCAACTAGGCCCATGCACCACAACTACTGAGCCTGCACGCCACAACTACTGAAGCTCGCACGCCATAGAGCCCACGTGTTGAAACTACCAAGCCCACGTGCCACAAATACTGAAGCCTGCGCGCTCTAGGGCCTGCGTGCCGCAACTGCTGAGACCGCATGCTGCAACTACTGAAGCCCGCACGCCTACAGCCCATGCTCTGCAACAAGAGAAGCCACTGCAATGAGAAGCCTGTGCACTGCAATGAAGAGTAGCCCCCACTCACAGCAACTAGAGAAAGCCTGCGCGCAGCAACAAAGACAAAACACAGCCAAAAATAAATTAAATTTTTTTAAAATTTCATCAAAAAAAAAAAAAAAAACCCTATCAGTGAGTGGCAAGTGAAAACAAGCTCAGGGCTCCCACTGATTCTGCATTATGGTGAGTTGTATAATTATTTCATTATATATTACAATGCAATTATAATAGAAATAAAGTGCACAATAAATGTAATGCACTTGAATCTTCCCAAAACCATCCCCCCACCCCAGTCTGTGGAAAAATTGTCTCCCACGAAACCAGTCTCTGGTGCCAAAAATGTTGGGGACCACTGTTGTACAGCACAGGGAATACAGTCAATATTTTATAATAACTTTAAATGGAGTATAATCTACAGAAATTTTGAATCACTATGTTGTACACCTGAAACTAATATAATATTGTAAATTAACTATACCTCAGTGAAAAAAATTTTAATAAAATATACAGGAGGATGTACATAGGTTATACACAAATACCACACCATTTCATAAAAGGAACTTGAGCATCCTTGGATTTTGGTATTCAAGGAGGTCCTGGAATCAAGCCCCCCAGGACCAAGGGACAACTGTATTTCAAACCACATTCAATCCTCATTACCCTTGGCGTCTCTATTTTCAAATTCGCCTACTCCCTAAGTTTATTTGTGACCCCAAAATCAATACGCAAGGTGCTTTCACAGTTCTTGTAGACATGCCCAGAGCAGTGAAAACTCGACTCTCCCAATGCTCACGTTCCCAGCTGAGGTGGAAAAAGGCGTACTCTGTCTTTGTGTCCCAGCTCTCAGACTGTAAATAAATGTCCTTTTCATAGTTGATTTATTGCCACATTTTTTGAATTTTTGTACTTTTTGTGGATTTCACTGTTTAAAATGGCCCCCAAGCATAGAGCTGAAGTGTTGTCTAGTGTTCCTGAGCACAAGAAGGCTGTGACATGCCTTATGGAGGAAATACATTAGGTGGGCTTCATTCAGGTATAAGTTATAGTGCTGTTGGCCGGGAGTTTAATGTTAATGAACCAGCAATATATAGGTGTCTTTAAACAGAAACACATACCAAATAAAGGTATCTGTTGATCAGTTGATTAAAATGTAACCAGAGGCTGGTGGGAACCTAACTCCATTCTTTCCACAGGAGCAGTGGTTCAATATTCATTAACTCAGTGTTTGCATGGAAGTTATGGAATATAACTCCAGCAAATAATGAGAATCCACCACATCCGACAAAGGACTGGTATCGAAACACATACTCAACAGTAAAAATCAAACAACCCAATTAGAAAAGGGGCAAAATTCATGAAAAGACATGTCACCAAAGAGGATACATAGATGGCAAATAAGCACATGAAAGGAGGTTCAACACCATTAGCCATCAAGGAGACTCAAAGTAAAACTATTGTGAGATACCTCTGCATGCCTATCAGAAAATTATAAACAGTGAAAACCCCAAATGCCAACAAGGATGCAGAGAAACTGCATCTCTGGTACATTGCTGGTAGGAGTGTAAAGTGATACAGCCACTCTGGAAAAGTTGGCAGTTCCTTATAAAACTAAACATGAAACTAACATATGACCCAGCCATTGCTCTCCTGGGCATTTATCCCAGAGAAATAAAACTTGAGTTTACATGAAACCGGTATATGAATGTTTATAGCAGCTTTATTTGTAATCACTCCAAACTGGAGACAACGCAAATGTCCTTGAACAGGTGGATGGTTGAACAGACTGTGGTAGTTCATACCATGGAGTTGGACTGAGCCACAAAAAGGAATCAACTATTGACACAGCAGCAACCTGGACAGACCTCCAGGGAGTTATGTTGAGTGGAAAAAGTCAACACATAGAAGTTACTATAGGATTTCATGTACATAACATTTTTGAAATGACAGAATTTTAGAAATGAAGGACAGATTGGTGGTGGCCAGGGGTTAGAGACAGGTTAATATGGGATAGAGGTGTTCTGTACCTTGACTCTAGTTGAGACAGAAGTCAACACATGTACACAAATGAGCGCAAAGAAAACGGTGAGTTCTGAATAAGGCCAGTGAATGGTATCGGAGTCAATATCCCGGTGTGATATTGTAGCACATTTTTGCTAAAAGCTACCATGGGGAGGAACTGGGTAAAGGGTACTGGCACCTCTCTGTATTATGTCTTACAATGGCAATGATCTCTGTAAAAATACCCATTAAACAAAACAGCCCAACACAAGGTGATGGGGTATCTGGAGCAGGTCAGGAGAGGCCGCACAAACTCAATCAAGGCCCTGGGCCAGGTGTGTCTGAGAGCAGCCCTGTCCCCTGATGCTCTTCTGCGTCGATCTGCACCCTCTCTGTGGTACCCCCTCTGTGTCCACAACCTCCAGGCCACCCCACACCCACCCCTACTGAACCCCTACCCCCATGAGGACAGCCACCACAGCACCCCACAATTCCTAAAAGCCCCATGTGCTTTAAGATAAACCCAGTTCTGCCCACTCTGCTGGCACCCCCTCACCCATCACCCAGGGGCAGGGGCTCTCCTTCAACCTCCACTCTGCCCCCAGGATAATGCCAGGCCCTGTGCAAACCCCTCGCGGGCTCAGCCTGATGTGGCCTCCTGTAATCCTGCCCCAAGATGCATTGGCCTCAACTATTTGAAGGATATTCCAGATATGCAGTAGTCTCAAGGCCTTTCCTTGCTGTGTCCTCTGTCTGGACACACTCAGTACATATGCCCCCCAACCTCTGTCCTTCATGTGCCTAGTCCCCCAATGTGCTCCATCCCCCCATGCACCCCAACCCTGTCCCATCCCCCCAGTGTACCCAGTCTCCACATGCACCCCGACTTCACATATGACCCATTCCTCCAATGCACCCTGACCTTGCCCTATCCCCCAAATGCGCCTAGTCTCCACATGCACGCCAACCCCACCCTCTCCTTGTCCCCCCCAATGCTCCCTGACCCCACACACACTCCATCCCCCAATGTGCACCATCCCCACACTTGCTCTGTCCCCCCAACATGTCCCAACTCTGCACCCGCCCTGCCCCTTAATTGCCCCAACCCTGCTCCATCTCCACCTGCACCCCAGCCCCAAACAAGCCCAGTCCCCCCACTACACTCCATACCTGCTCATGCCCCATCCCTCCAACGGCCTGGTCCCCACCACATAACCCATCCCCACCAACAGACAGCCCATCCCCCCAACTCACCCCATCTCCGCACACACCCCATCCCATTCTCTGCTTTATTCTTGACCACAGAGCTATGGCAATCCAGTATATTTTGTATTTTACTTTTATGGTTTGTAGGCACTCAATAATTTGTTGAATGAATAGAGGAATGAATGACTGAAATGTAGATCAGAACTCAGCAATCTCCAGATTTTTCATCAACAGGGTCCCTGCTGTCATTCATTTCCCTGACGAACTTCTTGAGAGATTTCTGAATAAAATTTATTCAGAAGTAATTCCTTTTTCCCACAAACACTAATGTGACCAAACTGAATCAACATCGTTTGAAAAGAAAATGAAGACAAGGACACTGAGTTGGCTAAGTGCCCAGATCACAGAGAGTGCAAGGGGGCTCCCCCCAGGGTTGAAGAGTAGAATGCTCCCCCAGCTTCCCCTCAGCACAGCCAGGCATCTGCCCAAGATGTTTGAAATGTAAACACCAAATCTCCAGATGGAATTAGAAAGACTGACAGCACCAAATGTTGGCATGGACTAGCTGCTGGTGGGAGTGTAAAATGCACTGGTCACTGTGGGAGAATGCAGGCAGCTTCCTCCTATGTGTGGCCCACAGGCCCACCCCAAGGCGCTGACTTGGCGAGTTGAAAGCCTGTGTCCACAAAGGGCTTGTTCAAGTGTGGGGATGAATGGAGATGGCCGGAGGAGAGAACGGGCAGAGGCTATCTGCTCAGAGCTCGCTGCAGCAAGGGAGTGAGGGGCAGTCAGGGGTGGCAGAGCTTCCCTGTGGGAAAAGGGAAGACCCTGGTGTGCCAACAGAGGCTGTGGGCCTGCGGAGCTGGAACGGCTGACGAGCAGTGGGGTGTCCCGTGGGACGGGTTAGGGAGCATATTTGGCTTTCTCTGGTTGGTTCCAAGTTGGAAGCAGGACAAAAGATAGGGAAGCATCAGTTATTGATCAAGTCCTGTGGTTTGGGGCTGATGGCTAATTGCAGGGGTTGTTGTTTGGCTGCCTGGACTGTTGCTAGAGATAGCAGGCTGACATCCTGCAAGTCTGACTGTAACAGGCTGGCTACTGGAGATGGTGGGTTGGTTTCTTGGGCAGATGGCCAAAGGTTGTAGGTCAGATTTCTATTTTTACAGATGTCTGTTTGTGGTTTGTATGCTCACTGCTGCTTTCCCCATAACAGCCCAAACTGCAAATATCCCAGGGGTCCCTCGATAAGAGATGGATAAGCTAACTGTGGTCCATCCACTCAAGCAGCACTACTCAGCAATAAAAGGACTGCACCAGGGACACACGCATCACGGGGGAGGCTCAAAAATGTGCCGAGAACAAAACCTCCCTCGGAAGTGCAGCATCATGTGATTCCACTGACATGAAGCTTTAGAGCAGGTTCAGCACATCTGTGATGGTTGGGGCATACAGCCTGACTAGGAAGGGGCAGGAGAGAGCTACCACAATTGTATGTATTTTTGAGAATTCATCAAACAGCAGGATTTGTGCATTACACCATATGCTAATTTTACCTCCAAGAGGAAAAAAAAAAAGAACCATAAATGATGTTGATGAAGGCGCTAGGGATGGGTGTGGCTGAGGTCTGCCACTTGCTTGGAAATGCATCAAAAATTAAGAAAGGCCAAGGGGTGGGGGGTGGCTAGAGGATTAGGGTGGGGGATTGATACCCAAAGGAAAAAGCACAGCAGAAGCTCATTGCAAATTGGGCATGTCCAAGGAGTGTTTACTGCAAAACTCTCAGTTTCTTGGTGCTGGGAAAACTGTACAGCTACATGTAAAAGAATGAAATTAGAACACTCCCTAATACCATACACAAAAATAAGCTCAAAATGGATTAAAGACCTAAATGTAAGGCCATAAACTATCAAACTCTTAGAGGAAAACATAGGCAGAACACTCTATGACAGACATCACAGCAAGATCCTTTTTGACCCACCTCCTAGGGAAAGGGAAATAAAAACAAAAATAAACAAATGGGACCTAATGAAACTTAAAAGTTTTTGCATAGCAAAGGAAACCATAAACGAGATGAAAAGACAACCCTCAGAATGGGAGAAAATATTTGCAAATGAAGCAACTGACAATGGATTAATCTCCAAAATATACCAGTAGCTCATGCAGCTCAATATCAAAAAAACAACCCAATCCAAAAATGGGCAGAAGACCTAGACAGTTCTCCAAAGAAGATATACATATTGCCAACAAACACATGAAACATCACTAATAATTAGAGAAATGCAAATCAAAACTACAGTGAGGTATCACCTCACACTGGTCAGAATGGCCATCATCGAATATCTACAAACAATAAATGTTGGAGAGGGTGTGGAGAAAAGAGAACCCTCTTGCACTGTTGGTGGGAATGTAAATTGATACAGCCACTATGGAGAACAGTATGGAGGTTCCTTAAAAAACTAAAAATAGAACTACCATACGACCCGACAATGCCACTACTGGGCATGTACCCCGAGAAAACCATAATTCAAAAAGAGTCATGTACCACAGTGTTCACTGCAGCACGACTTACAATAGCCAGGACATGGAAGCAACCTAATTGTCCATTGACAGATAAATGGATAAAGAAGATGTGGCCCGTATATACAATGGAATATTACTCAGCCATAAAAAGAAACAAAACTGAGTTATCTGTAGTGAGGTGGATGTACCTAGAGTCTGTCATACAGAGTGAAGTAAGTCAGAAAGAGAAAAACAAATATCATATCCTAACACATATATATGGAATCTAAAAAAAAAAAACGTTCTGAAGAACCTAGGGGCAGGACAGGAATAAAGACGCAGATGTAGAGAATGGACTTAAGGAGACGGGGAGGAGGAAGGGTAAGCTGGGACGAAGTGAGAGAGTGGCATGGACATATATACACTACCAAATGTAAACTAGCTAGCTAGTGGGAAGCAGCCACATAGCACAGGGAGATCAGCTCGGTGCTTAGTGACCACCTAGAGTGGTCGGATAGGGAGGGTGGGAGGGAGACCCAAGAGGGAGGGGATACGGTGTTATGTGTATACGTATAGCTGATTCACTTTGTGATACAGCAGGAACTAACACACCATTGTAAAGCAATTACACTCCAATAAATATGTTTTAAAAACCCCTCACTTTCTGTGTTAGATATTTTCAAAATAAAATGTTGGAGAAAGCATGTCTAAACATAAAAGGGGAGGAGGGATCAGCATCCGCCAGCCTCCACTCAGATATGCTGGGGGCATCAGGTACAAGCTCTTGGTACCGGCCTCTTACAATGGGGTCTCCATCCAACTGAGTCTCAGCTTTCCAACTCAATAATTTTTCTCAAATCTATTTATAAATACTCCTGGAAGCAGTGCCAAGAAAAGAACGCAGCACAACTGGCTGAGTGCCACCCACTAGGGGGTTAGCATCCTGCCCATGCCCATAGTGAACCATGAAATCTGAAATACAAAGAGTCAAGATGAAATCATCCCACAAGACTTATCTGCAAGATGTGTATCAAAATATTATCATCTGAAAAAGAGAAAGCACAAAGAAAACATATCGAATGTCCATCTGTGGCCTAGTTGAGTGAACCAAGTGATATCCAAATACTGGAAGCCACAAAAAACATCCATGGTGATGTTTCCCCACATGAAATGTGGGGGAAAAAATACAGACGCAAAACTGACATATTAAACATAGAACGACCTCAACTACACAGAAGCAACAGAGATAAACCCGGAAGAAAATGGGACAAAGTAAATATATATTTTTAAAGAGAGCTTCTGGAAGATCAAGTTACCTGCAACACCAGGTGGAAAGGGGAACATGGCAAGGAAATACAGCAGTCCGGTGGGAAGAGGGGTTTTTTTTCCAGAAAAGGCTGGGCAAAAGGAGAGTGCAGACCTGGCCCCTCTGCCTCCCATGCAGCCCCCAGGATTCTCTTCCCACTCCTATTGCCCTGTTAATTAAAAATACTTGGTTTTGTTGCTCCTCTGCTTTTCAGTTTTTTACTTCTTTAATTTCTGTTTATTATTTACTTTCTTTGAGTCTATTATGTCGTTACTTTGCTAACTTCTTAAGTCAGAGGCACAACTGTTTAAACTTTTGGTCTTTTTAAATAATATGACTAAAGCTATAAAGTTACCCCTAATATAAACCCACAACCAAATTTTGTTGTATTTTCATTGTCATTTCATTTCTAAGTAGCTGATAATTTGTGATGACTTTTTTCTTTGACCCATGAGGTATTTAGATGTGACTTTCTTAACTTTCGAGTGATGAAGGATTTTTAGTTATCTTTTTATTGGTATCTTTTTAGGTAAAATTTGGTCAAAGGATATGGTCTCTATGAAACCAATTCTTTGAAAGTTGTGGAAACTTTAGGGTTGAGAACAAGGACATGTTCCATGTGTTTTTGATAGGAATGTGTACTCTTCAATCACTGAGTGCAATGGTTGATAGATGCTTTAGATCAAGCTTATTGATTCTGTTATTATCATCTTGTCTTTACTGACTTTTGTTGATTTGCCAATTAATGAGAAAGGTTTCTGTTTTTCTTCTCTGACATCAAATATATGGTACCTTTTCCAACAACCAACTCTCCAATTCTCTGACTCCAACCAGGTGTCCAACAGTTCAACCCAATTCTGAGACTAAGTTCCTGAGTTAGTGGTCAGACCCCACAGGTTCAAGGACTCAGCCCACAAGACGGCCCCCACTTCAAATGCCAATTGCCATGAGGCGCCCAGGCCATCAACACTTCTGTCCAACCTGGCTACAAATTCAGGGGTTCCCATGACCCCCTCCTTAGATTCGATTAATTTGCTAGAGTGACTCAGAACTCAGGAAACACTTTACTTAGGTTTACTGGTTTATGACCTGCGCTCCAGATATAACTCAGAAACAGCCGAATGGACGAGATATGTAGGGCAGGGTATGGGGGTTCAATGCATGGAGTGCACATGATCTGTCCAGGCACCACCCTTCCAGCACCTCCGAGTGTTCACTGGCCTGGAAGTTCATCAAATCTTGTTCCAGAGTTTTTTTGTTTTTGTTTTTTTGTGGTACGCGGACCTCTCGCTGTTGTGGCCTCTCCCGTTGCGGAGCACAGGCTCCAGACGCGCAGGCTCTGGACGCGCAGGCTCAGCGGCCATGGCTCACGGGCCCAGCCGCTCAGCGGCATGTGGGATCTTCCCGGACCGGGGCACGAACCCGTGTCCCCTGCGCCGGCAGGCGGACTCTCAACCACTGCGCCACCAGGGAATCCCTGTTCCAGAGTTTTTATGGAGCTCAATCTCCAGACCCCTCCCTCCCTGGAGGTTGCGGTGTGACTGAAAGTTCCCACCCTCTCGTCACTTGGTCTTCATGGTGACTGGTCCCATTCTAAGGCCATCTATGGGCCCACCCTGTGCCACCTCATTAGCATAAACTCACTCCCAAATTAGGCATTATAAACATCAACTTTCAGATTTATCCACATATTTACCTTCCCCCCACACACATTCATTCTAATCTTGCATTTCATATTTCCCCTTATGGGATTTCTTCTATGGGACTTTCCTTCTGCCTTAAAGTCATCCTTGAGAATATTTAAATATTCTCAACTTTTTGTTTGTTTGTACAATTCTGCACCCAATTCCGATGTGTAGGTTCTCTCCCCACACCAGGCAAGTCTCCAATACCACTTGGGTATCCCACAATTCAACCCAATTCTGACACTATCTACCTGGAGATAGCATCAGAGCCCACAGGTTAAGGGCTCAGTCCCCCAAGACTGCCCCCTCACCACTTTAGACAGCAATCACAAGTCTAAGTTATCACCTGTGCTTCTGACCAACTGGCTATAGATAGGTTTTTACAACCCTCCTTGGGTTCAATTAATTTGCTAGAGCAGCTCAGAGAATACAGAGAAACATTTCACTTCATAGATTACTGGTTTACTATTAAAGGATATAACTCAGGAACAGCCAAATGGAAGAGATGCAGAGGGCAAGGTATGTGGGAAGGGGCATGGAGCTTCCATGCCTTCTCTGGGCATGCCACTCTCCCCAAATCTACATGTATTCACTGACCTGGACACTCTCCAAACCCCACCTTTTTGGGGTTTTATGGAGGCTTCATTATAAAGGTATGATTGATTAAATCATTGGCCTTTGGTGACTGATTCAAGCTCCAGCCCCTCTCCCCTTCCCAGAGGTCAGGGGGTGGGATTGAAAGTTCTAACCCTCGAATCACATGATTGATTCCTCTAGCAACCAGGCCCTATCCTTCAAGGCTTTCTAAAAGTCACCTCATTAACATAAAGTCTGGTGCGGTTGACAGGAGCTTGTTACAAATATTAACACACCTCTATCGCTCTAATTACTTAGGAAATTCCAAGAATTTTAGGAGCTCTGTGCCAGGATTAAGGACAAGACCAAATATATATTTCTTACTGAAAATCACAGTTGTCTCAGATGAAAATGTCTTATTTCACCTCATTCGTGAACGACAGTTTTGGGTATACAATTCTAGACTGATAGTTATTTTTCTCTCAGTACATTGAAGGCATTACTCACTTTCCTTCTGGCTTCCACTGTTGCTTTTGATAAACGAATTTTTTTTTTTTTTAAGATTTTTCTCTCTACCTACTTTCAAGATCTTCCCTGTGTCTTTGGGATTATGGACTTTCATTAAGATGTGACGAGGTAGAGCTACAGACCCACTGGGCTTCCTGAGCCTAAGAAGTGACAACTTCCATCAGTTCTGGAAAATTCTCAGCCATTCTTTCTTTCCTCTGCCCCATGTTCTTTTCTCTCCTTCTGTAATTCCACTTAGATAATTGTTATTATACTAAATCTTCTCTCACTTCTCCCATCTCTTACTTTTTATCATATTTCCCAATTCTTCAGAAAATACACCCATGGATTTTTCTTAAAGAATGTATTTTTATTTCTACAAGTTCTCTTTGATCTGTTTATGACCTGCTTAATCGTCTTTATAGTCTCTTGCTTCTTACTATTATTTAAATGCCTTACTTTATTCCTTTAAATATACTAAATACACTTATTTTATATGCCTGGTTACTCCAATATCTGGAAATTTGTAGGTTTGATTCTATGATTTTTCTGCTGACTCATGTTTCTTTTTGGGTTAAATTAGTGTTTCTGGGTTTTGGGGGTTTTTAACAACAAAGGTATATTCCTTAGAACTTATTCTCTGTAAAACTTGAGTTGGATAAGGGTTTGTAAAGAAAGGTTTACACTTGCATTTGCCAGGCTTCTAGAAATACTACCACCCAGTGCTACCGGTTTTTTGTTTTTTTTTTTTAACTCTGACATACTTTCTACAAAACAAATGAAAGCAGATAGGAAAATCAGCAAAAACCTTCCCTAGTATCTGCACCAGTTCTCACAGTGATCAGTGTTTATGAAATTGGAAGCAAATGTAAAGATTAAACACAGACTGATCCCCCTCTGGGTAATGTGCACAAGAAGGCTGGCTTTAGAGCTCCTGAAAGTCAGAGCTTCCTGCAAGCTCCAGCATTTCTGTGAAAACTGACTTGGTTGTCCAAGAAAAGTGGTACTTCTGTCATATGGCAGTCTCCTTTTAAAAGCGCTGAGGTAAAACACGGAATGTGCATTTCTTTGGATCTGAACCAAATACTTTAAGGTCACAGTTACCTGGAGAACCCTGAAGACATTTACAGGACACATGATCTCCAAGCAGCATTTCACTCGGAAGCTGCCCACACTTAAAACACCATTGGCCACCTCCTTTCTCATTTACTTTATGGCTCCCACATAAGGTCACATGTCGGCACAGCGGCTCATGCTCAGGCCAAGGGACTGATGTTCCATAAATACCACTACCCAGAGAAGACACTTGGCTCCCGACTCTGGGCATCCACAGAGAGTGAGAAGCCCTGAGAGGTTTTTTAATATACTATATCCTTTTAAAGATTTTTTTTTTTTTTTTTTTGGCTTCACCGGGTCTCAGTTGCGGCATGTGGGATCTTCATTGCGGCATGCAAACTCTTAGTTGTGGCATGCATGCAGGATCTAGTTCCCCGAACAGGGATTGAACCCGGGCCTCCTGCATTGGGAGTGTGGAGTCCTACCCACTGGACCACCAGGGAAGTCCCACCCTGAGCGTTTTTTAATTCACAGCACAGATACTGGCAGCACCATCAGTACATGGGCCCCTGTGTCCTTTATTTATGTCATGAAGACCTACTCCATTCTGGTCCAGTGGATGTCCTGCCTTTTTAATTTTTTTCACTCCAGGAGACTGAACCTCAGAATGGTGCTGCCCACCCAGCCTGACCACCTGCTCTCAGTTTGGGGGAATGGGAAGGGGTCAGAACTCCCTGGCTGTTTCCTTCCCTGAGGGGAGCCTCACCTCACTGGGCTGGCCAAGCCCTCAGAGCCCCCCATGTCTCAGTCACCTTCAATTTCCCAGTCCCTCTCTGTGCCCCATCTTCCCCTCAGGCTCCCAGCAGCTCCCCACCCCCCAGCTCCACTGGCCACACCTCCTCCTGGAGTGACTCCTGGCTGCATCTGGCTGCAGGTTCTTGGAGGGAATACTGCTGCTGCCCCAACACCAGGATGGCTCCTTTGTCACTCAGTCATCCCATCCCAGCTCTGTGGGCACTGCTCACATGCCTCACAGGGACAGGCCTGTCTGCCTTTTGCCCTGGGTCTGCAGACCACAGCTCAGAGTCACAAGGGCCCAATCTCCTCTGGACTTGGAGCTCCATCACTGGTCCAGGCCTCTGAGGCCTCTTCCCTTCTTGTCAGTCCAGCAAACTGAAAAACTCTGCTAAAGTCTTTTATCTGGTGTGCACAGGGAAAGCATCTCAATGTATCTAGTTTACCCAAAACCAAGTCCCAGCACATTCCACTCAAAATAAAAACACAGTGATCCAAAACCTATGGGATGCAGCAAAAGCAGTCCTAAGAGGGAAGTTTATAGGAATACAATCTTACCTCAGGAAACAAGACAATAAAAAACCTAACCTTACACCTAAAGCAACTAGAGAAAGAAGAACAAACAAAACCCAGAGCTAGTAGAAGGAAAAAAACCATAAAGATAAGAGCAGAAATAAATGAAACAGAGACAAAGAAAACAATAGCAAAGATCAATGAAACTAAAAGCTGGTTCTTTGAGAAGATAAACAAAATAGATAAACCTTTAGCCAGAGTCAACAAGAAGAAAAAGGAGAGGACTGAAATCGATAGCGTTACAAATGAAAATGGAGAAGTTACAATGGACACCGCAGAAATACAAAGGATCCAAAGAGACTTGCAACTGTACGCCAATAAAATAGAAAACCTGGAAGAAATGGACAAATTCTTAGAAAGGTACAATCTCCCAAAAGTGAACCAGGAAGAAATATGAACAGACCAATCACAAGTACTAAATTGAAAATGTGATTTAAAAACTCCCAACAAACAAAAGTCCAGGACCTGATGGCTTCACAGGTGAATTCTATCAAACATTTAGAGGAGAGTTAACACCTATCCTTCTGAAACTCTCCCAAAAAATTGCAGAGAAAGGAACACTCCCAAGCTCATTCTACAAGGTCACCATCACCCTGATACCAAAACCAGACAAAGATACCACAATAAAAGAAAATTACAGGCCGATATCACTGATGAACATAGACGCAAAAATCCTCAACAAAATACTAGCAAACCAAATCCAACAACACATTTAAAGGATCATACACCATGATCAAGTGGGATTTATCACAGGGTTGCAAGAGTTCTTCAATCATATGCAAATCAATCAGTGTGATACACCACATCAACAAACTGAAGAATAAAAACCACATGATCTCAATAGATGCAAAAAAAAAAAAGGTTTTCACAAAATTCAGCACCCATTTATGATAAAAACTCTCCAGATGGGACTTCCCTGGTGGTCCAGTGGGTAAGAATCTGCACTCCCAATGCAGGGGGCCCAGGTTTGATCCCTGGTCAGGGAACTAGGTCCCGCATGCATGACAAAACTATGAGTCTGAATGTTGCAACTAAAAAGCCTGCATCCTGCAACTAAGACCCAGCACAACCAAAATAAATAAATATTAAAGAAAAAACCTCTTGAGAAAGTGGGCATGGAGGGAACCTACCTCAACATAATAAAGGCCATATACGACAAACCCACAGCAAACATCATTCTCAATGGTGAAAAGGTGAAAGCATTTCCTCTAAGATCAGGAACAAGACAAGGATGTCCACTCTTGCCACTTTTATTCAACATAATTTTGGAAGTCCTAGCCATGGAAATCAGAGAAGAAAAATAAATAAAAGGAATCCTAATTGGAAAAAAAGAAGTAAAACTGCCACTCTTTGCAGATCACATGGTACTATACATAGAAAATCCTAAAGACGCTACCAGAAAACTACTAGAGCTCATCAATGAATTTGGTAAAGCTGCAGGATACAAAATTAATACACAGAAATCACTTGCATTCCTATACACTAACAATGAAAGATCAGAAAAAGAAATTAAGGAAACAATCCCATTTACCATCACATCTAAAAGAATAAAATACCTAGGAATAAACCTATCTAAGGAGGCAAAAGATCTGTACTCAGAAAACTACAAGATACTGATGAAAGAAGTCAAAGATGACATAAACAGATGGAGAGATATACCATGTTCTTGGATTGGAAGAATTAATATTGTCAAAATGAATACACTACCCAAAGCAATCTACAGATTCAATGCAATCCCTATCAAACTACCAATGGCATTTTTCACAGAATTATAACCAAAACGTTTACAATTTATATGGAAACCCAAAAGACCCAAATAGCCAAAGCAATCTCGAGAGAGAAGAACAGCTGGAGGAATCAGGCTCCCTGACATCAGACTATACACAAAGCTACAGTAATCAAAACAGTATGGTACTGGGAATTCCCTGGCAGTCCAGCGGTTAGGACTCTGTGCTTCCACTGCAGGGGGCACTGGTTCAATCCCTGGTTGGGAAACTAAGATCCCACATGCCACGTGGCACAGCCAAAAACAAACACAAAACAAAAGACAAGAAAAAAGTAGAGTACTGGCACAAAAACAGAAGTATAGATCAATGGAACAGGATAGAAAGTCCAGAGATAAACCCACACACCTATGGTCACCTAATCTATGGCAAAGGAGGCAAGAATATACAATGGAGAAAAGGAAGCCTCTTTTATTCGTGGTGCTGGGAAAACTGGACAGCTACATGTAAGAGAATGAAATTAGAACACTCCCTAACACCACACACAAAAATAAACTCAAAATGGATTAAAGACCTAAATGTAAGGCCAGATACTATAAAACTCTTAGAGGAAAACATAGGCAGAACACTCTCTGACATAAATAGCAGCAAGATCTTCTTTGATCCACCTCTTAGAGTAATGAAAATGAAAACAAAAATAAACAATTAAACTTAAATACTAATTAAACTTAAAAGCTTTTGCACAGCAAAGGAAACCATAAACAAAACGAAAAGACATCCCTTAGAATGGGAGAAAATATTTGCAAAGAAAGTGACTGACCAGGGATTAATCTCCAAAATATACAAACAGCCCAGGTAGCACAATATGAAAAAAACAAACAACCCAATCAAAAAATGGGTGGAAGATCTAAATAGACATTTCTCCAAGAATGACATACAGATGGCCAAAAAGCACATGAAAAGATGCTCAACACTGCTAGTTATTAAAGAAATGCAAATCAAAACTACAATGAGATATCACCTCACACCAGTCAGAATGGCCATCATCAAAAAATCTACAAACAATAAGTGCTGGAGAGGGTGTAGAGAGAAGGGAAACCTCCTACACTGTTGGTGGGAATGTAATGTAAATTGGTACAGGCACTATGGAGAACACTATGGAGGTTCCTTAAAAAACTAAAAATAGAACTACCATGTGACCCAGTAATCCCACTCCTGGGCATATATCCAGAGAAAAACATAATCTGAAATCAAACATGCACCCCAATTGTTCACTGCAGCACTATTTACCATAGCCAGGACATGGAAGCAACCTAAATGTCCATCGACAGAGGAATGGATAAAGATGTACAGCAAACTCCTGGGGCTGCCTTGAGGATGTCGTGACCGCCCCTCAGCCCCGAGATGCCGTCAGGGCACAGCCCACAGCTCTCCTGCCTGAGGCGTACACAGGCAGGATCCGGCCTCTCCCCTCCCCTCCCCTCCCAGATTTTATGTGGGCAACCTGCTGCAACTGGTTCTGCCTGGATGGACAGCCTGAGGCAGCGTCACCGCCCCATGAAGCCAGGTCGCAGGTTTATTCTATCCCTGGGTACAGCTCCTTCCCTTCCCCCACGGTCTCGGAACCAAGCTGCAAGGCCTGTGGGGCGCACTTCACAGGCATGGCCAGGAAGGCCAATGGCCATGTGTCTCAGGACCAAGAGGAACCCGTCTACCTGGAGAGCACAGCCAGAGCACCTACTGAGGGTGGACGCAGACCGTCGACTCAGAGGATAGCTGAGGCTGGAGGGCCTCTCTGTCTGACCTGACCGACCGGAGGACGTTGAAGGTCTAACTGTGCGGCATCTCAAAGAGATCCTGGCTCACAACTTCATCAACTACAAGGGCTGCTGTGAGAAGTGGGAGCCGATGGAGGGTGAGGTGGCTGTACAAGGGTCAGAAGGGACTCCAGCAGCTGGTGTTGGTGCTGAAGACCAAAACAGGGGAGCAGGGGAGCAGTGCCATCCAGCCTGGAGGAGAATCTGTGTCGGATCTGCATGGACTCGCCCATCGACTGGGTTCTGCTGCAGTGCAGCCACATGGTCACCTGTACCAAGTGTGGCAAGCGCATGAACCAGTGTCCCATCTGCCGGCAGTACGTGATCTGAGCCGTGCATGTCTTCTGATCCTGAGGGCTTCTACTGGCTTCTTCAGTGCTTTACAGGGACATAGCTCGAGATGTCTGGGCCCACGGTTAGCCAGCTTACAGAGGGGCAGGCTAACAAGAAAATCTGCAGTGTTCCTAAGACCAGGGCAAGCAAAGATGCTGTGTCACCTCTGGGCACGCCTGTCTTGCTTCAGAGGTGCACCCTGTGTCTGGCAGAGGCCGAGGCCAGTGGGAACTGGTACAGATCACACAGGCAAGTCCCTGTTTCAATGCTCTTGGGGTGATGATGGTAACTGATGAAGAGAGGACTTTCTGGAATTTGGACCATATCTTCCTCCCTTCCTCTGAGAACCTAAACAGTTTCACCCTTCCTCCTGTAGCCCACCCATCCCCCTGAGCTGCGTGCCTCTGTTTCACCCACCAGAAGTCCTGGTAGGAATGGCTGTCTTCTTCCCCAGCACATCTGGATTCATTTCTGGTCCCTCCAGCTTTCTGGGCTTTAACCAACCTTTGCTAAAGTCTGTTGCTGCATTACCTAAAATCCATGTGCTTCCTCAGACCAAAAAGGTGTCAGCTTACGAGACCAGTAGGGATCCTCCTTAGGACAGAATTTGGACCGGTAAACTCATTTCTGGTGAGAAATGAAACACAAATGCTACTGAAAAAAACCTGAAGTCGTTAAGAGTTGCTTCCTTAAGTGCTGGGATTGGAAGCCATCAGTCTCCTGACCTGCCCTTGGCAGTCAGCAAAGCATCCGGCTTTCAAACTGCTGGGAAATTCCAGCCTTTGTGCAAGAGATGGTGCATGGATCATCTCTGCTTCTTCTCTTGGGGCCTGACTTTGTGCCATCCTTAATTTTAGCTTATGAGAAAAAGGAAAGCGTTGGGTGGAAGTAATGGCTTTCTGCTTGGCTTGACTTCTCCAACAAACAGCCTTAAACCACTTTCCCCTGAGCATGAGGTCCCTCCTTCCCACAGAGGTTTTAAACATGGTCTCACTGAAGGCACAGAGACTTAGGCAAAGAGCCTCACTCTTCTCTAGCCAGACTTCTTATGAAGTTCCTGGAGACTGAGTATGTAAGACACAGCACCTAAGAGGTATCAGAAGGTACTGAATGAGGCTGGATTCAGCCCTTGAGCAGACAGCTAGAAGTCTTAGTCCCCCAGGTTGGTGGGGACTCCCTACTCCCATTTCCTTTCTCAGCCTACTGATTTCGGGTCAGGAAGAAGCATTCTCTAAGCCTTTTAGGAAGGGCCAGACAATGAGTAGGTGATGTTTTTGAGCCCTCCTAGGTAGGGTCTTTTCACCACTAGAAGAGCTTAAGTTTGCTGGAGAAGCTTAGCCAGGCACAAACATACATACTATGTACTATCAGAAAAGCTGTATGTGCCCCCATTACCACTGGGTGAGCTATGCAAGCCCTTAAACACCTGAGAGCCTTGGCAGTCACCCCCGCCCCTTGCAGCCAAGATCTCTCAGACTAGAAGAACCAAATCATGACTTTGGAAAGCAGTGGGAAACCTCTAAGGGGACCTGTTTATTGGTACAGACATGCTTAATGCTTTCTCTCCAACAACCACTAATCCCTTTCGGGGGGAGTGAAATAATTTTATAAAGTGGTTGTCAGCTGAACACTGGATCATTTACCTTGACATTATCCCAAGTCCTGGACGATTTGATTCTTGGCTACAGCCTTTGTAGAAACTAGGGGAATCAAGAGATTTCCCTGTAAAGACAGCATCTTTCACCTTTCTGCTGGACAGTAAATACTACAGTTTACAGTGACTACCAGTTTAACAAAGGATTCAGCTACTCAATTCCTCTGTGAAACAGGTCTACATATATGCAGCTCAGTTACAACCTAGCAATAACTTCAGGGCAGAAGTTGGCTGTCTCCCCACTTAAAACCTGCTTTCTCTGCTGAAGGCCTTACCTCTCCCTACCTCCCAACTTCCCTCTTAGACATGAGTTAATAATATCTTGATGGTTGGTCTGTAACCTCAGTAAGAATTAGAACTGATGTCATTTTACTCATTTTGGAGAAAGAACTTGCCTTGAAGTCTTCTAACCTCTTTTGGTGAAGGTTTCCATTTAGGAAAAAAAGGTGCCCCTGCCTTTTTTGTATCTTATTACTACACCAAATAAAAGTTGGGAATTCTAAGATCCCAATTCAGTTACTATCTAACCTAGGTAGAAAACTTGACTTTTATCCTTGAATGCTCTCTCCTGCCCGTCATGGAGCCTTGGTCTTAATTATGATGGAAACATCTAATTCTTCCATTATTCCATGGCTTTTGCTGTGATTGTTCTGAGATTTCAGTTGAGACTTGTTCTAAAAGACATGGACAGCTCACTGGTTCATAATACATTGGAATAGCTGGATCCAAACTAGTAAGAATAAGCTGTACAGGAATTAGTGCTCAATATATATTGTATAAATTTGTTGAAATCTTTAAAAAAAAAAAGTACATATATACAATGGAATATTACTCAGCCATAAAAAAAGAATGAAATAATATCATTTGCAGCAACATGGATGGACCTAGAGACTGTCATACTGAGTGAAGTAAGTCAGACAGAGAAAGACAAATATCATATGATATCGCTTACATGCAGAATCTTTAAAAAAATGGTACAAATGAACTTATTTACAAAACAGAAACAGAGTCACAGATGTAGAAAACAAACTTATGGTTACCAGGGTGGGAAGTGGCAGGGGGTGGGGGAGAGATAAATTGGGAGATTGGGATTGACATATACGCATTACTATATATAAAATAGATAATAAGGACCTACTGTATAGCACACGGAGCTCTCCTCAATACTATGTAATGACCTATATGGAAAAAGAACCTCAAAAAGGGTGGATGTATGTATAACTGATTGCTGTACAGCAGAAACTAACACAACATTGCAAATCAACTATACTACAATAAAAATTTAAAATAAATAAATAAATAAAGTTAAGGGGGGGAAAAAGAAAAAGAAACCAGAGTTCCACATGGGCCAGTTGTGGGTCACACTTTAATAGCCACTCTGAGGCATCAGGTAGGACACCCAGGAACCACGAGATTCACATTGCAGTGGGAAAATGGAGGTCAGTGGTTTAAAGTGGGGAAGTAAGTCATCCCCTTACTGTGAAAACATGAATACATCAGAAAACAGCAGCAAGTAAGCCAAGCAGAAACTCCTCTCTGCACCCTGGGCACTGCTGTCCCAGGGCAGCCACTCCTCCCCTGAGCTCATGAGGGCTATGGTGGGGAGAGGGAGCTGCCAATGCCATCGTGGGGCTGAAGCGGTGGAGATGTGCTACGCTGGCATAAAATGGTATTGGGGCTCCCCCAGCTGGCACCCCTGAGCACAGAGGTACACCTTGGAGGGCTCAGGTGGGTGTCAGCAGTGCATGTGCCTCCACTCGCAGACACCGCCACTCCACCTGGCCCCAAGAGATTCCCACCCTGAGACATGCCCCCAAGCCAACATGGTAAGACCATTCCCAGAGCCCACTTGCCCCTTCAGCCACCCCACACACTGAGAAGCCTCCTTTCCAGGCCTGACCAAGCAGGCTCAGAGGGGTGCGGACAGCCCAGAGGCATCCTGGAGCATCCTGCCCTTGGCTGATGGATGAACTACCTCTAGATCTATATGGTTCGGAATCTCATCCAGGGCCTGGTGGAAGCTGGTCCTCTGCTCAGCACAGAGGCAGGCGTAGGACTCACTTCTACCCACCCTCAGTCCTCAGGAGGGCTCCTGATGCTCCAGCCACAAAGCCAGCACGAGAGGACAGCCAGCCTCAGCATAGGACCCTCCACAGGAAGCATGATGGGCTGGGAACACCTGGGCTGCAGCAGCATGCCCCACCATGCCTGCAGCTCTGGGATGCCCACATATACTTGGGGACCCTCCAAGGGGTTATTCTTTCAACTGGGCCACCCTAGGAAGGGGGGGCTGGCCTACAGGGTGCAGCAGATAAACAGAGGCCTTGTATAGAACTGCAGGGACATCCAGGGCTACTTAGTGGATGTGGGCCACCAGTCTGGCACAGATGCAGTTAAGGCCACAAGGCCACTCTCAGAGGTTCTGATGTGGAGAGGACCCTTGATTTTCTCGGACCGCAACAGAGCCAGACCCACGTCCCCCAGGCCTGCCCTGTACTTGCCGGCTACCTGCCCCGACTTGGTGAGCACAGAGGCGCCAGGGACAATGCTGCCCACAGGGAGGGGGCCTGAGAGCTGTACTGGGAAGAGGCGCTTTCGGATGACACCCATGTGGTGGGTGCGAGCCGTCAGCTCCTGGCCAATGTAGCAGCCCTTGGTGAAGCTGATACCATTCATGAAGGCCAGGTTAGACTCCAGCGGCAGGGCTACTCCTGGGGGCAGGTCGTGGACCCCCTCGGGAACGCCTGTAGAGGTAGGGAGAGGCTTGGTGAGATCTAAGGTGTCCTCCAGAGCTGGGGGCTCAACCAAGAGTGGCCAGGGGTACTGGCCTGTAGGAGTCCCACCACCTGACCCGCCACAATCCTCTGGGTCCCTCCTAGAACCCCTTCGTGTCCCTCCCCATCCTCCAGGTCCCTACTCCAGCCCCGCACTCTGGTCCCTGGGTGAGCACTTTGGCCTGGCCCTCAACACTACCTACTAAAGAAGAAGACCCTACCCCTGACCCCGGATCTCTGCTCTCTCCCCTGGCTCCTCCCAGTGCCTGGGCTCACCACACAGTTTCCCCAGGGCTGTGTGTCACACCCCTCCGGTCCCTTCCCATCCCACCCTGTCCTTCCCCCGCCCCCATCCAGCACCACCCCTCTACCCCCAACCCTTCCCCAGGTCCAACCCCATGTCCATACCTTGCTGGTACCGGTGTCGGTGATAATCCTGGAGGTCCCCAAGACGGCCCCCGAGCACCAGGGCTGAGCCCTCATCCTGGGAGAGGAGCCGCCAGCCCATGCGAGCAGTCCGGGGATCACGGGTGAGGATGGTGGTGCACTCGGCCTTCTCCTGCAGCAGCACAGCCCTGCCGGCCTCCTCAGGGGCACAGGGCAGCACGGCCCACACCCGCAGCTCGGGGCATGGCTCCACGGTGACCTTCCGCCGGATCTTGTGCAGCACCAGGTGCCTCTGCAGTGCATCCAGCACTGAGCTGTCACACTCCAGGAGGAAAGTGGGCTGCTCATGGGAGCCCTCAGGGAGCCTGCGGGGAGAGGAAGGGGTGCATGGGGGCGGGCAGGGCACACCGTGGGAAGTGCGTGGAGTCAGGCCGTGGCCATACATGGCTGTGCCTCCCAAGTGCACCTCGGACCACCTAGTAAAGCTGCACAGCACAGCCATGTGCTGGAGACCTCATGGCCACCACCCCTCCCCGCCCAGGGAGGAAACCCCAGGAAACAGTCTGGCAGGTGGAGGAGACGGCTGGCCCAACAGGTGGGAAGCAGGGCCCTGGGACCACAGTGGTGTCCGGTGCGCAAGGTGAGGCGGAAAGGCACAGACGGCCACACTGAAGTCCAGGATTTGTCTCCTCCAGCCCTGAGAAGCCACTGAGAAGCCAAGGGTCCTAAGGCAGGGCACACAATGGATTTCAGGAGGGATGTGGGCAGGCAGGAAGAGCTGGGAGGACAGCAGACAGCTGACGCAGGTGAGATGCATGGTGAGGCCACACCCTGCCCATGTCAACCTCCCACCTCCCCTAGGGAAGCTCCGCAACCTGATCAGGGCGCCAGAACCATCCTAACCCTCACTTCAGGCAGCCCACATCCACTGGAATGACCCCAGATCCTGTTGTCATTGACGGATGGATGATGGGGCCCTTACAGACAGATAAGCATAGAGGAGAGACCAGTGCACCATCAGACATGGTGGAGGGGCCCTAAGTGGAGACATCCAGGACCCAGAGTACATGGCTGGAGTCCTGGTTATAGATGTGGCTTGAGCAAGGACCCACAGCTGGGTGGGAGCTGAGACACAGAAGCGGGCAAGACCTTCCAGGAGCACGTATAAGACAGAAAGGTCATCAGCTGGTACCCAAGACCCCTCGTCCAGAACCCATCAGCTGTGCCCCCAACTCCCTCCCCAGGCAGGAAAGGGTTAAGTGCTGCCCTGGAGCAGCCAGTCACCCCCCCCCCCAGGAAAGAGCTACAGAGGCTTGCTTGGTGGGTTCACCTTACAGCACAAACCCTGTCATGTCCATGCATATAACTATCAGCCACGGGTCCAATAAGGACAGGGACAACCATGTGGAACACAGCAGGCTGTAGCGGCAAGTCAGGTTAGCACCTCACCTTCCAAACAATCCTCAAAGAAGGTCAAAACTGAGATCAGCTGAGGGGTGGGAAAAGGATCATTTACGGATGGAATTAAAATGCCAGAAAAAAACAGAAAAGTTCAAAGGCGCTGCCTCAGATAACCACATGGAAAGAAGTTCAAAGTCACTTATGAAACAAAGGCAAATTAAAACCACGATGAGATACCACAGCACAACTATCAGAAATAAGAACATCCAAGGCAGTGAGGATGCAGAGAAGCTGGATCATTCAGCCTTGCTGGTGGGAACGTAAATGGAACAGACATTCTGGAAAATGGTTTGCAGTCCTTTATAAAACTAAACATGCAACTACCACACAACCCAGCCATTGTACTCCTGGGTATTTATCCCAGAAAACACCCCAAGTGTTCACACAAAACCTGTGCATGAACATTAGAGGCAGTTTTATTCTTAACAGCCAAGAAATGAAACCAAAATATCCTTCAGTTGGTGAATGGTTAAACAAACTGTGGTATGGAATCCTACTCAGCAGGAAAAAGGAATGGACTACTGAGAAGCCAAAGGGCATCAGGGTGAGTGAAACCCAATCTCAGAAGACTCTGTTTGTACGATATTCCTGAAATGACATGATCATAAAGATGGAGAGTGAGCAGGGCTGAGGGGATGGGAAGGGCAGTATGCCCACAGAGGGCAGAAGGGAGCCGGATGGTAATGGAGCAGCTCTGTCTTGACCGAGGTTACACAGGTCTACATGTGTAATCAAATCAGAGCTGCACGCATGAGAGCACGTGGAAATCTGGGAGAACCTGAGGGTGCCCTGCGGCTGGTCCATGTCCGTCCCAATTGTGACCCTGGACTATAGGAGGCAAGATGATGCTACTGCAGGAACTGAGTGAAGGGTATATGGGACATCCCTGTTCATTCTTTTGTGGCTTACTGTAAATCTATAATTATTTCGAAATAAAAAGTTAAAAAGAAAGAAGATAAAGGAGCTGCCTCTGGAGAAGATTGGTCCATGCCGGTGAGAAGGAAGACAGCAGTCAGTCAATTTTCATCAAAAGCCTTTTAATGTTATTAGGTTTTTTAACCATGTGCAGGTACATTTTTATTTTTTAAATCTCCGATAAAGGAAGCAGACAGAAACAGTATGAAATACTGGCAAGGGAAGGAACTGGCCATGGGTGGACAGAATGTGAGGTTGTAGGGGATAGTAAACCTCGGAGGCAAGAGGGAGAGATGAGGGTAAAGTCATACCCAAGGAGGGAGGAGGCCCAGCATGGGGAGGGCCCTAAGAAGGGCTGATGAAGGGACCACCAGGATGCCGGGGTAGACAGGCCCCAGGCTGATGCCCCCATCTCACTCATGGGGCGGATGTTCCACGGGGTTCAAGACAAATTGGGTGGGGCAGGGCCAGGTTCTGGGCTCAGACACTTTCTGAGCTACCTGTGCAAATGGCCATGTGCCATTCAGCCCCTCAGGACCAACAAAGCTGCAATGCACCCCTGCTCCCCACCACCCCAAATCAGACTGTCTGCTGCCCCTGCTGCAGTTGAGTAACGGGGGACAGGTCAGAAGAAGAAGGGGTAAAGTAGGGTGAGCCTATGCTCAGGGCAGCTTTCTTGGCTGACATGGCCAATGTGTGGGCTGGAGCACTCTCTGTGGGGCCATCCTGGGCACTGCTGAGCACTGAGAGCACCCCTGGGCCCAGGCCACTAGATGCAAGGAGCATCCATGCCTGAATGACAACCACAAATATCCCCAGACATCGCCAAGTGCCCCTGAGTAGAGCTGCCAGATAAAACACAGGATGTCCAGTCAAATTTCAATTTCAGAAAACAGTGTAATGTCTTTAGTATATGTATTTCCCAAACACTGCATAGGTCACCTCCTAAAAAGTCACCCGTGTCTGTTTGAAATTTAGCTGGGCAACCCACAATTTTATTTGCTAAGCCTGGAAGCCCCTCCTAGGGGCACAACCGCAGCAGCAGGAAAAGGAAGGTCGAGGGGCACCTGCAGCCTCCCCAGCCGGCCTGGCGGGCAGGACCTGGATATAGCATGTGGTGGCAGTGCAATCCCAGGTGTCAATCCTCACCCACCCTCCTGCCCAGGACGCAGGCTGTGTGAAAACCCAAAAAGGGAGTGTCAAGCCCACCTAACTCCTCATCCAGAACGCCCAGAGTGCCCTCCTCCAGCAGCCCAATGCCCTGCACAGTACCTGACACCCCAGTACCCACCACCCCCATAAACACAGAGACCTCACACCTCGAGTGCAGCCCTGGACCCAGCTCTGCCCAGGGCCAGGGTCTTCACACATAAACAGATCCCCTCAGGGGCACTGCAGGTACCAGGTCATGAGGCATGGGCAGGCATGGGGCACAAGGGGGCTAGCAGGTAAGGGACACACAGGTGCACAGAGACCAGACCCAAATGCCTGTCAAGGAGTGGCGGCACTCACCAGGGGCCTTGGACTCCTGCAGGACTGTACATGGAGGACCCTGTCAGGCTGGCATACTCCAAGTCGCCTAGGGGAACAGCCTACAGTGTGCCCATGGGGGACTGAGTACATGGAGCCCTATACGCTCCCCACAAGGCAGGAAGCGGACAATCCAGGGGCCCACAGATCATGGCCACAGCAGGAGGGCAGAAGAGACGTGGGTTAAACGGAGGCTCAGTGGGGTTGCCATAGGAACCATGAGGTCCTGGGCAGAGATGCACTAGCCCCACGGCCCACCTTCCCTCTGCTGGGTACACACATACCAGGAACCTGCCGAGACCAGACTCAGCATGGAGCCAGCTGAGATGAGCACCAGGGGAACCAGGAATGGAGAGAAACAAGGGAGCAGTGGACCCTCCGAATCCTCACCAGGCAACCCTGGCAGGATGGCCCCCAGAGACACCCCCCAGAAACCCGTAGACAGAGACCTCAGTGTGTCCCACAAAAGCCAGAGCAGCCCAGGACCAAAACCTGGAGCATCTCCTCTGCAGCCAGCACTTAAGGCCTCCATCATGAAGACAGAGGCCCAGGAAACAAACACATGGTCAGAATGAGGAAAGACTTTCAAAACACAAAGCCTCGGGCTTCCCTGGTGGCGCAGTGGTTGAGAGTCTGCCTGCCGATGCA
>NW_006784081.1:616277-621889 GCF_000442215.2 Lipotes vexillifer | reverse complement strand
CCCCCCCCCCCTGCCGATGCAGGGGACACGGGTTCGTGCCCCGGTCCGGTAAGATCCCACATGCCGCGGAGCGGCTGCACCCGTGAGCCGTGGCCGCTGAGCCTGCGTGTCCGGAGCCTGTGCTCCGAAACGGGAGAGGCCACAGCAGTGAGGCGCCCGTGTACCGCAAAAAAAAAAACAAAACACAAAGCCTCAGCTGAGAGGGTGAGGAGTCAAGCCACAGACTGGGAGAAAAGGTTTGAAAAGTCACATCTGACAAAGGACTGTCACTCAAAATATACAAAACCACTTACAACTCAAATAAGGAAACAAACAACCTGATTAAAAATGGGCCAAAGACCTCAACAAACACCTCCCCAAAGATAGGTGGCACACAGCGAATGAAACGATGCTCCACGTCATATGTCATCGGGGAAAAGCAAATTAAAAAAACAACAAGCTACCATTACACACCTATCAGAATGATCAAAATCCAGAACACTGACACCACCAAATGCTGGTGAGGTTATGGAGCAACGGAAAGTCTTCATTCATTGCTGGTGGGAATGCAAAATCGTACAGCCACTTTGGAAGATATTTTGGTGGTTTCCTACAAAACTACACAAATTCTTACCTTACAATCCAGCAATCACACTCCCTCGTATTTACCTAAAAGGAGATGAAAACTAACCGCCACACAGAAACCTGTACACAGATGTTTATAGCACCTTTATTCATAATTGCAACAATATGGAAGCAACTGCTGAAGTCCTTCAGTAGATGGGTACATAAACTGGTACATCCAAACAATGGACTATTATTCAACACTAAAATGAGCTATCAAGCCCTGAAAAGACATGGAGGACACAAATGTATATTATTAAGTGAAAGAAGTCAATCTGAAAAGGCTGCATACTCTATGATTCCAACTACGTGACATTCTGGAAAAAGTGAAACTATGGAGACAGTTCCAGATCCAAAAAGATCCTTTCAGTGGTTGTGAGGAGTTAGAAGGAAGGGACGGTTGAATAGGTAGAGCACAGAGGGTATTTAGGGGTAGTGAAACTACCATATATATTATAATAGTACATACACATTATTATACATTTGTCCAATTTTTCCAGCACCAGCAGTGAAACCTAATGTGAATTAAGGACTCTGAGTAATTCTGGTGTTAATGCAGGCTCGTCGATTGTAAATAACATACTACTTTGGAGGAAGAGGTTGATAACGGGGGAGACTATGCATGCGTGGTGGCAGAGAGTATATAAGAAGTCTCTGTACATTCCCCTAAGTTTTGCTATGAATCTAAAATTGGTCTAAAAAGTCTACTTTTTCTTTATTTTTTTGGCCCTGCCACATGGCTTGCAGGATCTCAGTTCCCTGACTAGAGATTGAACCCAGGCCACGTCAGTGAAAGTTTGGAATCCTAACCATTAGGCCACCAGGGAACTCCCTACAAAGTCTACTCTAAAAACAAAAAGCTTGTTGGTAGGAATGTAAATTGATACAACTGCTATAGAGAACGGTTGGAGGTTCTGTAAAAAAACTAAAAATAGAACTACCGTTTGACCCAGCAATCCCACTACTGGGCATATACCCTGAGAAAACCATAATTCAAAAAGAGACATATATCACAATGTTCATTGCAGCACTACTTACAATAGCCAGGACATGGAAGCAACCTAAATGTTCACTGACAGATGAACGGATAAAGAAGATGTGGCACATATATACAATGGAATATTACTCAGCCATAAAAAGAAACGAAATTGAGTTATCTGTAGTGAGGTGGATGGACCTAGAGTCTGTCATACAGAGTGAAGTAAGTCAGAAAGAGAAAAACAAATAATGTATGCTAACACATATATATGGAATCTAAAAAAAAAAAAAAAAAAAGGTCATGAAGAACCTAGGGGCAGGACGGGACGCAGACCTGCTAGAGAATGGACTTGAGGACACGCGGAGGGGGAAGGGTAAGCTGGGACAAAGTGAGAGAGTGGCATGGACATACATGCACTACCAAATGTAAAACCGATAGCTAGTGGGAAGCAGCCGTATAGCACAGGGAGATCAGCTCGGTGCTTTGTGACCACCTAAAGGGGTGGGATAGGGAGGGTGGGAGGGAGGGAGACGCAACAGGGAAGAGCATTCCAATCAAACTTTACTTATGAAAACAGAGAGAGAGCTGGATCTGCCCAAGGGTCATACTTTACTGAGCCCTGTTCCAGAGTCATACAGCCCACCAAGTGCCCAGCAACATGACGTGAAAGGAGACCCAAAATACAACACATCGTCATAACACTTCAAGACATCAGGATGAAAAAGAGCCCCGAAGAGTGCCCAAAGAAAAAGCAGTCGCACACAAAGGCTCAAAAATAAAAAGGCACCAGGCTTCTTGACAGCAATGCCAGTTGTGGCTTCAATGTTTTCAGGGACGATTTTCAGCCTAGAGTTTTACGCCCAGCCAAGCTATCAGGTAAAACCACTTGAAGGAGTCAAAGGTCCACCTGAAGCATCCTACCTCTCAACAAGCCACTAAAGAACATAGGCAGGCAGGCACTGAGGAAGATGCAGACACGAACCCACAACAGAAGAGGGACATTGGAGTTTCCAGGGCGGTTTCAGGCAGAGCAACGACCTGCAACTGCATGAGAGCTTCTAGAAGAACCTCTGAGAAAGTCTGAGAAAGCTAAGCAAGTGAAAACCGAAAGCTCTATAGCTCTAAAGGCCACTGACTTGGCTTGTCCTGGTGACCATCACAGAAAGTCATGATAAAATCAGCACAGACTGATGTAAACCACCAAACGCTAATAATCAGTGAATACGGAGAGATTTTGGACAGAAATGTGTGTACACTAGAGAACTCAGGAAGCAGTGGCACAAGCCAGTCGCGCAGAGGTTGCTCCCTGCAGTGTGGCTCCAGGTGCCACGACCCCTTCTCCGTGCAGTGGGTCTGAGCAGGATCAGAGGCCAGGCGCAGGGGTGCCCAGGCCCTCCCATTGGTGAGTGTCGCGGGCCCATCCCTGGGTGCAGGCTCCAGCTCACCTATGGCTGCCCTGCCCCGGTGCCCTCCCCCAGGTGCCCATCCCCAGCCCACCCTGTGTGCGGGTCCCCAAGTTCCCTACCCTGGGCGCGCCTCCCATCCTCAGGTGCCCTCCCTTGGAGGCCCACGTCGGCCCACTCTATGCACAGGTTCCCGGGTGTCCCTTCCCCTGGATGCCCTGTCCTGCATGTCCTCTCCTGGATGTCCGTCCTGGGCCATTGGTAGCCCTCCCCTAGGTGCCCTGCCTCTGGGTGTCCTTAGTTCCGCCCCCTGTCCGCCCCTCCCCGGTGCCTACCCCTCCCCTGAGAGCTCTCCATGGGAGCCCATCCTCCAAGCCTTCTCATGCCCGCTCCTGGGTGCCCTTCCCCTGGGTGATACCCCCTCCCCTACCCCGGTCCCCCGAGCCTGTGCCCCAACCCGCTCTCACCCGTAGAGAATGACGTCATAGAGGGTGCGTCCCTGGACGTTGAGAAAGTGGGCGTAGCCCGAACGCGCCGAAGTCGAAGCCTCGCCGGCCGCAGGACCTGGAAGTGGCAGCTCATTGGTCAGCAGACCCAGGAGAAAGGGCGCAGAGTCCGGCCCACGCACGCGCACCAGGGCGCGCTCGTCCAGTAGGAAGCAGGCCCACGCCGCGCTGCCTGCGGGCTCACCACGGTGACAGCAGGAGCTGTGGCCCAGGCGATGCCTCGGGGCAGCGCGCAGCCGCCAGCTCCAGGCCCGGCCGCCGCGCCCTGGAGCTGCACCCCGGAGCAGCGCTGCGGCCGCCATCTTGGGGAGGAGTGAGGCGGCGGGAAGGGGCGACCCGGCCGGCGGCGCGAGCGGGCGGGCGCGCGCGCGCCACAAGACCTTGGAGGCGGGCGAGCGGAGCGTGCTCGGGGGCGGAGGTGGGGGGGGGGCGGTGCAGGCGGGCCTCAAAACAGCCCCTGACGGCGGGCGAGAGAAGCGTGCGCGGGGGCGGAGTGTGCGCGAGCATGCGCGGGCTAGTACCACAGCAGTCCTTGGAGGCGGGCGAGCGGTGTCGCTCACGGCCGGGGTGAGGGTGGGCGGACCTTGCGCGGGGGCGAGGCCTCGGGCTGTCAGTCCCCCGCCCACCTGTCCTGAGCTGGCTTCTGCTCCTGCAGTTGACTTCCTCCTCGAGTCTCAGAGAAGTTTCTGCTTGCTTTATAGTGGTGAGGTTCTCATAACCTAAACTTTACCATCTTAACCATTTTTAGGTGCACATTTCAGGGGCATTAAGCGCGTTCACACTCTTTTGCAGCCATCCCCATCATCCAGAACTTTCTCATCTTCCCATACGGAAACTCCACCCCCATCAAACGCAGATCCCTATCTACCTCCCCAGTCCCTGGGAACCCCATTCCACTCTGTCTCTAAGAACCTGACTCCTCTGGGAAACTCATAGAAATGGAGTCATGCAGTATTTGTCCTTTTGTGACTGGCTTGTGTCTACCAGGTTCCACCATGACGTAGCATATGTCAACCTTTTTAAGGGCTGAATGTTATTCAGTTGTATGTGTATACCATATTTGAATTATCCATTCACCCACTGATGGACATTTGTGTTGTTTCCACCCATTGGCTGTTTTGAATAATGCTGCTATGAAGATGGGTGTACAACTTTGCTTTCAGTTCCTTTGTAAAACAGACACTCCTGTGTATCCTATACTCTCACACTACTCTTCACTTCTTATCACTAAATGTGTCTGTGGGGGGGGGTCCCCCACACCACACAATTCTCTGACACCAGCTAGGTGTCTTACAATTTAACTCAATTTTTAATCCATCTACCTGGAGATAGCATGAGATCCCATAAGACTGCCACACACACTGTCTCATACACTCACACTCTCCCGCTCCCCACTTCAGATGCAAGTCGAAGTCCAGGTTGTCACCTGTGCTTCTGACCAACCAGCTATAGATCAGAGGTTCCAACAGCCCTCTCCTTGGGTTCAATTAGTTTATTAGAGTGGCTCACAGAACTCAGAGAAACATTTTACCTACCAGATTACTGATTTGTTATAAAAGGATATAACTCAGGAACAGCCAGATGGAAGAGAGCAAAGAGCAAGGTATGTGGGAAGGGGTACGGAGCATCCATGCCCTCTGAGCACACCGCACTCTCCCCAAATCTCCATGTGTTCCCCAACCCAGAAGCTCTCCAAACCCAGTCCTTTTGGGATTTTACAGAGGCTTCATTACCTAGATGTGATTGATTAAATTATTGGCCATTGGCTGTTGAGTCAACCTGCAGCCCATCACTCCCCCCCAGAGGTCAAGGGGTTGGGCTGAAAGCTCTAACCCTCTAATCACACGGTTGGTTCTGGCAACCAGCCCCCATCCTTAGGGGCTTTTCAAAAGTCACCTCATTAACATAAACTGGTTAACCAGAGCTCCCTAGGGTTTTCCAGGCCCTTGGTCCCCTCCCAGTCGGCTTCCTGGTTGTGAGCAGCCAGGCCTGGAATGCAGTTCCACTGGCCTTTCATGGAAAAGGTCTTCCTCTGTTGGGCCTGTGTTCCTAGGGTGACCCAGCACCTCCCTGTCAGCCCTGTGAGGTCAGGGAGGAAACCATTCGAGGACAACATGGCGG
>NW_006784081.1:604396-616133 GCF_000442215.2 Lipotes vexillifer | reverse complement strand
CATTCCTCCAGCCTCACATCAGCCCATCCCTTGGCCAGCAGTAAACCTGCTTCCCACCAGCACAGCCTGTGGGAAGGGCCAGCAGGCTGACCCAGGGCCACCCAGAACCTTACCTGACGTTCCCAGTCCAGTGCCAAGCCCAGCCCACTTGGTCCAGCAGGGCCACTGCTGCCACCTGGGGCTGTTTAAATGCAAATTAACTCAAATGAAACTTGTAGCTCCTTACTGAATGGGCCACACTGAAATGTCCAGAGCCACAGTCAGCTGGTGGCTGCCTCTGTGAACAGAGCAGGCAGCACTTCCCACCATTCTAGAGTCTGCCAACCAGCACTGCTTCAGGCTCCCGCCTCCAGGAAGGCTTCCCAGACCTCTGCACTAGCCAGGCCAGCCTGACAGCAGGGACCCCTGCATGTGGGCATGGCCTGGCTACTGCTCCTTCTCAGGTCTTCTCACTGCAGCTTCTCATACCTACAGGTCTAGGTGGAGGGAACTGTGGACTGGTCTCAGGATGCTCCCAAGGAACCCCACTCATTGGCCTGGGTCCAGCTGGGGGCATAGGTTGCTGCTGGATCGCATGTGCATCTCCTCCCTCTGAGGCCATGGGCCCTGGAGCTGTTGGGAGGGGTGGGGATCTGAGAGCTGGAAAATCAGCAGACATGGGGGTCCCAGACCCTGTTTCCCAGCTGCTGCCAGGCCAGGGGTTGTTTCCTGTTATTCTCTCCTCATGGCCTCCTCCCTTCCCAAAGTCAGAAGAAGGAAGCTGCCCCCATTCTGGGCACCCCCCACCCTGAAGCCCTCCACGATCTCCCTGAGCAGCCGGCGAGTTGGCTCCAGCCATGGAAACAGATGAGAATGAGACAAGGCCGTTCTGTCTGATCCTGCTCCAGCCGCTCCCCTGGCCTGGCTCTGCCCCTATAACGACCTGGGTGGGCCCCACACAGCCCGAGGACCCCACCAGACAGTGAAGCAGGGGTGGGGAGGCCTGGGCTCAACCCATCAGCCTGCTCCAGAGCGCAGAAGATGGGGGGTGAGGGTCGATGGCTTTGCACCCCAGTTCAGCTCTGCAGCCTCATGGCCATACAGGCACTGAGAGGATTTTTTTTTTAAGTAGTTAGGTGAGCATTAAGTGCCAAGTTTAGTGGTTGGGTTCCACCTCTGAGAGTTAACAGACTTGGGCATATTAGATACTATGTCATAGGTGGGAGAGGGACACCCCGTTAGGGTATCGGGGCTCAGGCATGAGATCATGGTTATGGTGGTTCAAAACATCAAGAAATTGGTGTTAGAGGTAGGAACGTGTATGACACAGAGGTTGGCTCCCCTAACCTGGGATGGCCAGTGACATCAGTTGGGAGGACATGACAGTAAATCCTAAGTCACCCCCATCGAAAGCTCACAAAACATACAGGACCCCAGTGGTCCATCCAGGCCCCTAAGTTCCTGAGACAAGAGCCTAATGCGTTAGGATCCCCTTCTGTGGTGACTGAGCTTTTAGTTAGGCATCTGCCTTCTAATATGGGTTGCATTGCATCCCCCCAAATTCACATTATGGAGCCCTAATGCCCAGGACCTCAGAACAGGGCTGTATTTGGAGATGGGGTCTTTAAAGAGGTGATTAAGGTCAAATGAGGTCACTGGGGTGGGCCCTAATCCAATACGACTGGTTTCCTTATAAGAAGAGGAGATGAGGACACAGACTCACACAAAGGGAAGACCATGCAAAGGCGCAGGGAGAAGACAGCTGTCTACACACCAAGGAGAGTGGCCTCAGGTGCTGACACCTTGGTCTCGGACTTCCAGTTTCCAGTACTATGAGAAATAGATGTTGTTTGGGCCCCCAGTCTATGGTATTTGTTACACAGGCTGAGCTGACTGAGATACCTCCCAGAATAGAGCCTCCATTTGCAGTTTTCCTCACAACTGGGATGCCCTTTTAACAACCCCTGGCTGATGGGATGTTGATTAGTTGGGGTTCTCCAGAGAAAGAGAACCAACTCGATAGAGATTTATTATAAGGAATTGGCTCACTCAACTATGGGGGCTGAGGAGTCCCAAGGTCTGCCATCTACAAGTTAGAGACTCAGGAGAGTTCTAGCCTGAGTCTGAATCTGAAGACAGGAGACCAGTGTGCTTGCTCAAACTGTCAGGCAGGAGTTCTCTCTTACTCCGCCTTTTTGTTCTACTCAAGCCTTCACCTGATTGGCCAAGGCCCACCCGCACTGGGGAGGGCTATCTGTTTTACTCAGTGTGCAGATTCAGTGTGAATCTCATCCAGAATCACCCTCGTAGACACACTTAGAATCATGCTTGCTCCGGGCACCCCGGGGCCCAGTCAAGCTGACCCATAAATGTAATCATCACTGGCAGTCTGGAGGGAGAATCACTTCTTTGGGAACCTCAGTCTTTGTTCTTAAGGCCATCACCTGATTGGATGAGGGCAACCCACATTAGGGAGGATGGTCTGCTTTATCAAAGTTCACAGATTGTCCATGCTAATCTCATCTAAAAGCACACCTTCACCGCAACATCTAGATTGGTGTTGGACCAACCCACTGAGCACGGAGACTCACAGCTTGACCCACATCTGACTTCCATGTCACAGACACGCAGCAAATAGATTTCTCCAGGAGCCCCTGGGCAGTGTCCTGTTCCCGTTGACCCAGCTGCCTCAAATTGTATCTAAACCAATTAGGAGTGGGGGACTGAGATGATAGAAACTGGACAGGCTAAACAGTATGGGGCAAATTATGGACCGATATCAGAACTGTGGTAAAAGAAGGGAGCAGTGGCTGCAGAGGCCCCAAGATCACGTGCCCCTGTGTGTGCGGGCGGGAGGGGTGCTGAAGGGCTTCACACGTGGCTAGGGGGCCCAGCGGACCAAGGCCAACAGAGACTCTCTATTCCACATGTCCTTAAAATGTGACACTGGCCCATTGAGAGGGATCCTGCAGGCCTGTGACTGCTGTGATGTGAAGTGATATGACTTTAGGGCTGATGATAAGAGTCAGTTGGCCTTTTCTGGGTCCTCTTGGGTCGCCATGCTGCAAGGAGGTCCAAACCACATCGAGGGACCCCAGCATGGACCCCCAGCTCGGTGAGTGAGGAAATCGTTGAGCCAGCCCTGGCCCCACCAGACACTCCCAGGCTGCAGCTACACCAGGAGCCCAACCTGAGTTATAGAGAGTGAGATCCTGATGTTGCTTTGTTCAGGAAGGGCCCAGAGAATGAGGTCCTGACCCCTTGAACTTGACCTAGAGCTCCCTCTCTGTGGATGGGGGGAGGCTTCCCTGGACACTGTCACAGTGAAATCCAGAATGTTCTTCCCCAAACATAAACCTGCCCAGGGTCTCCCTATCTGCTGGCTTAAGGCTTCTTTTCAGGCAGATGCTGAGGGCCCATGCCCCACCTTCCACCCCTTGTGGGACCCTGTCACCATCAAGTGTGCCTCATGGACTTGAGATGTGGGAGCACTGACCATCAGGATCGAGGCCAACCTCTGGGCCCTGCTCGGGGTGGACACCTGCCTTCCTCACCAGCCCTCTCCAGCCACTAGGGTGGTTCTGAACCCTAAAGTCTCCCACTATTCCCCACCTGGAATGCCCACTTAACTCCCTGAAGTCCTGATGTCCTCCAGGCCCTCCACTGGCTGCAGGAGGCTGCTCTCAGGGACACAGTGTGCAGGGAGGCTATGGAGGGGCCACGGCAAGGGTGTCAGCCAACAATAGTGCCTTGCAGATGTCCTTCACCAGCTCTGCCGCTCACTGCACCCAGTCACACTGATGGGAGCCAGGCATGGCTGGACAACATGTTCCCCACCACAGAAACCCAATATTCCTCACGACGACACTGCCAGCAGCACAGCCCCAAATGCAGGGATGCCAGTTCCATGGGCTTTCCTCTCTTGGAGAGGCGAGTGGTGAGTCCCTGATCTGGATCTGGATTGGCTTTCCTTCTGAGGCTCTGCTTCCAGCATTGACATCTGGGACTTCATGGGGGTGGGGCTTACCTGGGGGCAAGGCTCACCTTGGGGTGGGGTCACCTGGAACCTGGGATCAGCCAGTCAGACCCCACAAAGGAAAGGGACTCAGCCTGCATTCGGCATCTGACCAGAAGCAGGCTGGGTTGGGGTTCACCCAGGCTTGGGGCTTGGCCCTGGGACCCCAGAGAGGGTTTGCAATCTGGGAGAAGCTCTCAGGGCCTGCCTTGGGCCTGAGGGAGACAGCAGGATCACTGAAATCCAGACCAAGGTGGCTCCTTGACGGCAGCAGCTGTTTCCCCAACTGTGCTCACCTTTGCTCCCCACCAAAGCTACCACTACCGGCTTTGGTCAGCATCTGTATAATGCCAGGGCCTGAGACAGGACTGCCTCTCTGTCCTTTGAGCTACCACCTTGGGCTCTAAGCATGCAGGCCCGGCTGTTCTTGGTTCTCATTCAGCCATATCCCTCCCCTCTGGGCCGAGCCTGTTGCCTGGCACAGAGTGGCACTAGAGTGTCTCCAAGGAGCTGCAGGGGCTCAACCAGGGCCTTACTCCCCGGATGGTCCCTGCAAAGTGGTTTCCTCTCCCAGCCGTCCTAGAGCTGAGCCATGTGTCCCCAGAGGCCAGCGATGGACACATACACACACGCCTATATGTGTACTCACACATATGTGCACACACCACACTCCCACATACATACACAAGCACACACACATATTTATGCAGACATTCACACACATACACGTGTGGTTGTAAACGAAAGTTAGTTTTATTTCACTCCCTTCGGAGGCTGTGTCTGAATTGGAGAGGGGGCTGGAGGGAAGAAGCTGTGGTGGGAGCCTCAGAGCGCCTTCCCCTAGCATGGGCAAAGCCATTGCCCCTCACCACCATCCTGTTGGTCTGAGTGGTAAGGGGGCCCGATGTCTTTTCAGAACTTGAAGTATGTCCCAGAGGAAGGGGCCACACCAGGCCAGCACAGGAACTGGAGAGGGCATGGTCCCATCCACCCTGCGGCGCATGCGGGGCCTGAGCCCCAGATCTGCCTGGGCAGGGAACAGGAAGCAGGGTGCAGGTCCACCTGGCACTCGAGGCAGCTCATGCTTGGGGCCTAGTGGGGGTGAAGCAGGAGGTGGTACAGACCAGGGCTGGGCACAGGGGCCTCTGCCCACTGTGGTCTCTGTTTTCCCTTCTGTACAAGGAAGACCTGGCATTGCTTCCATCTCCGCAAGAACCAGAACCTGGGCTAGAAGAGTGTGGGTGCTAGGAAAAGAGCCCCATTTGCTGGGCAGGGAGTACTGTAGACAAGCACAGCACTCCCCAAGACCCAGGCCAAGCATCCCTGGGCAGTCGCACATGGGCTACTGCCGGGAAAGCGGGGCAGGAGGGGGTGGAGCTCTCTCCTGGAGGGCAGCCTTGTCCTGAGGTGGCCAGCTGGGTGGCTCTGGGAGGGTGGAAATGCCCCAGCCACAGCCCCACCTACCCATCAGGGCTTATGGATCAGAGCTAGGGACCATTCGTGATTCCCAGGCCTACCTTCTCCACCCTATCCTGGATGAAGATGGGGCTCAGGCAGGGAGGGGCAGTGATGCAGAGCAGGCTGGTGCCCTCCGCCCCCTCCCGAGGGGGATAGCAGCCACCTGAGGGGGAGGAGGAGGGTAGGTTGTGCTCTGCCCCTTAGGTGGTGTCCAGACCCTAGACTTCCTCCAGAGCCCTCCACCTCGGCCCTGGTGAGGAGGGAGGAGGGACAGCAGCCAATGCAGGCCTCAGATCCACACGGTGGTCTTACCCTCCCTGCTGCTGCTTGCACTGCCCTTCTCAGAGCCCATCCTGGGTTTGGCCCCTGGCCGGCCCTGGCCCCCGGCGGTGCCCCCCGACGTGGCACTGCCCGACCCGGAGGCAGGGGCGCCGGCCCTCGGGGGCCCCCGGACAGTTGCTGGAAGGCCAGGGCCTGGTGGGCTGTCGAGGTCCCCAAGCGACCGCCGGTCCTGCAGTGCCTGCAGCGCCAGGTTGGCCAGGTCCTGATCGTGGGTGCGTGTGCGCTCAGCCGCGCGCACCACCAGGCTGTAGTCTGGTGGGCAGGCCAGGCCCGAAGGCGCGGCAGGGAGAGCACAGGGCTGCTGGCGAGGCATGGGGCCAGGGGTGGCGGGCAGGGGGCGGTGGCTGCGCACAGCGTCTTGCGCGCTGCCCAGGCCCAGGTGCGCCATCTCACAGAGGTTGAGCACCAGGCAGAGGCAGCTGACCACGTACATGACCAGCAGGAAGACCGTCTTCTCAGTGGGTCTCGACACGAAGCAGTCGACCACGTGCGGGCAGGGCTGGCGGCTGCACGCAAAGAAGGGCGGCACCTCGAAACCATACAGCAGGTACTGGCCCACCAGGAAGGCCACCTCGAAGGCGGCCCGCGCCACCAGCTGGGCAACGTACACGCGCATTAGCCCCTCGCGCTGGATGCGCCGCCGCCCGTCATGCTGACCTGCCGGGCCTGGGACCCCAGTCAGCTTTGGGTCCCCTCCTGCGCCCTTGGCTGCACCCGCGTCCTCAGCCTCATCATCTTCGCCCAGGCCCTCGGCCGCCCCCGGATCCTCGTCCTCTTCACCCAGGCCCAGCATGGGCTCCTCTTCGCCCAGGTCTGCGGGCTCGGGCCAGCCCGGGTGGGGCGGTGGGGGCAACGGCAGGGGTGCGCGGGGCGCGAGGCGGCCTGGTCGGCGGCGAGAGGCGCGGCGGCGCTCGTCCTGTGAGGCGCGGGCCAGGCGGTGCACGGCATAGCCCAGGTACATTACGGAGGGCGTGGAGATGACCACAATCTGGAAAACCCAGAAGCGCACGTGGGACAGGGGTGCAAAGGCGTCGTAGCAGACGTTGTCGCAGCCCGGCTGCCGCGTGTTGCACGTGAACTTGGTCTGCTCGTCGGAGTAGATGGACTCACCGCCTACCGCCGTGAGCACGATGCGGAAGACCACCAGCACCGTGAGCCATACCTTGCCCACGAACGTGGAGTGGTTGTGGATCTCTTCCAGCAGCCGCGTCAGGAAGCTCCAGCTCATGTTGGTCATAGGGGCGGGGGATGGGACCTGCAGGCCATGAGCAGGAGCTCAACCTGGGGCGAGGGTAATGGGGGCAAGGGCTGGTGGGTTGGGAGGGTGTACAGTGGCACCTGGAGCCCCTCCAGGAGCGCCGCCCTCACCTAGGGTCCTGACCCTGCCCTAGAAGGGATCAGCAAGAGGCCGGGCCCTCTGCAGCCAGAGGATAGACCCTACAAGGACAGACAAGGGGTCTCCTTCTCTGGCTGAGCACATACCCTTGCTCCCCCCAAAACCCGACTCTAGGTCGCTGTGGCCTGGAGCAGGGCCAGCCCTCCTGCCATCCCCCAGCTCTCTAGGAAAGCCCAGTGCTGTGCAAGCTGTGTCCCTTACCCAGCCTCTGGGGACCTCACCCCAGGCCCTGAGAGCCACAGGGAGTCCACTGGGTGAGCTGCCTTCGTAGGGCCAACCAGAAAACGGACCAGCCTCACTGAGAGTCTGGCCCTCACCTCAGATGCCTGCTCCCACCTTGCAGCACCCAGGTTGCTGGATTCCTATTTCCAGCATGCCAAGGGCCCACCAGGGGCTGGGCCTGCAGCCTGCCTGGCCCCCCAGCTCCTCAGCCACTCCAGTCCCCCATCAGTCCACAGTTCTCCAGGTCCCTAGACCCAGTGGCCCTCAGCCCCCAGCCTCCTAGTCTAGCCTTCTCATCACCCCCTAATCCCATCCATACCCAGACCCAACGGCTCTGTCAGCCCCTGTAGCCCCCAGCCCCATCAGTTCCAGATGCCCCAACAGTGGGCCCCCGCTTCCTCCACATCCTGGACAGGGGCTGTGGTCCCCCTGTCTCCACAAAGGACCACTGCCGTGCTGTTTGCGCCCCCCCCACCCCTGCCACTGGTCCAGCTGTATGTACCAGGGGCTGAGGCCTACCCTCCAGGCTGCTCCTCCCTCTTGTTCCAGCACTCCCTTTCCCTCTGCACATCCTGGCTGTGGGTGGGGGGCGGTGAGCCCAGGTGTCTGTTCAGGGTGGCACCATGTGCAGCGAGGCCCACAGACACTGTAAGGCACACATACAACCACACTCGGGCACCTGTGACACTCGGGAGACAGCCATGTGGACACTTACCACGTCCCAGACCAGTGCTCCTTCTAGATCAGCTACCCCTGAGTGAGCCTGTACCTAGAAGGGGCTCAGTGGGCAGGACCACACACCCCTGTACCCCTGCACCTCTAGGGAGGGGGCTGCAGCCTCCTAATGCCCACCCTCCCTCCTCCACACCAGTACCTGCTCCTGGGTAGTTTGGAGGCAGAAGACCCTTGAGTACCTGATGTTTTGGGCCCCCTCCTTCTGGAACAGGCCTGGGAGGCAGCGTGGGCAGGTGTGGAATGGAACAACAGGGGCATTCAGGGCTCTGGGCGCTCTTTATGGAGCTGGGGCCTCTCCCGGGGCAGGGGGTGGGGGCAGGAAGAGGGGGCAGCCGGGGTTCCTGGGGAAGTGACCCTATTTCCTCACATCTGTGTGCAGCGCCCCTCTCATAGCCACACACATGCAAACACTCACAAGTGCACATGCAAATACGTTCACTCAGACACACATGTGCATACCTATGTATACACACACTCACATGTGCAATGCACTCATGCACAGGCACACACATTTATAGGTACACAGATTGGCACATGCCCAGCCCTTCAGGGCCATCTTTGATATACCTCTGCCTCAAGGAGGAATGAGCATGAGGGTCTTGATGTCCTCAGCTGGCTGTGTTTCCTCAGCTCTAACTTCAGCTCTCTTTCAGGACCTGTCCCCAACCCTGACCTCGACAGTCCCACATTCCAGGAGGCTGAGGCCTATAGTCCCACCATGCAGGAACCCAGAAAAGGGATGGCAGAGCAGCCCCCACTTCTCTCCCCTCCAAGATGGAGCCCAGTGGAGAAATGGGAGGGAGGGTGGGGGTGCCAGGGCAGTCCTGACCCCTTCTGTGTGGTATTTAACAACTGGCCCTCGGTGGAAAAGCCTTGGTGTAGTGTTTGCTGACTCCCGTGGTGTAAATGCTCCCACCAGGTGCATGACCAGCTCGAGGAGACACGCACGGGGGCGGGGAGTGGGGGCTGAGGGCAGGGCTCTTGAGACCAGCTCTAGCATGGCACTGGGTGGACCCTGCCCTGGGGTGTGAAGGATGGTACTTTGCCCTGGGGGGCTGACCTGGGTGCAGTCAGAGCACCCCCCCCCCAGAGATAAGTCGTGTGGAGAAAAGAGGGTGCAGGCCCTGCAGGCTGTCAGCAGGAGGGGACAGCCTGGGCAGCAGGAAGGGTGAGCAAACCTCCTCTCTTCCTTCCCCCTGTGTCAGTGGGGGAGCTCAGGCACCCTCTGGGTGTGGAGCAGAGGCTCTGGCTCTTCAGACCCAAGGGCCCATGCCTGTGTGCTGCGTACATGTGTGTGCGGGGCCTGTGTCACACACGCAGTCACGGCGGGGTCATTCCATGGTCAGGGGGCTGATGCTGACCAGCCATGGCCTGGAGGAGCCCAGGCCCTCAGTGCCATGCGCAGGGGTCCCCCAAATCCAGACTTCTGGTGCCAGCTGCTGGATCGGCACATGGATGCCAGCAGGCACAGCAAACCCCAGAAGACCAGACCCAAAAATTTCCCTCCAAAGCGTCTTCCTCTCAGATGGGCTTATCCTGGACGGCTCTCTGCTCAGCACCCCCTCCGCTTCATCAGCAAAAACCCTGAACTGGACTCCGCCGGGTCCTGCCACTCCCTGGGCCTGCCTCGCTTCTGCCGAGCACCTTAGGAAGCCCATCGACCTGTGCTCCTGAGACTCCCCCGGACTTTGCAGTAAAATGCCAAGCGCACCTGGTCCCAACGCACCAGCACCCGCATTCTGCTCCCACACAGGCGGAAACCACCCCTGCTGGGGCTTCTACTACGCCGCAGTCCCACGAGCGTCCACTCCCCGCCCACACTCCCGCTCCACCCCACCCCACGCTGAGCCCTGCCCCCTGGTCCTGCCTCTCCACCCGATTGCCTCTGAGGCCAGCCTACCACCCTGCTATTATAGATTGGTTTATAGATTGTTGCCCAAGGTAGAAAATGTATGAGACCCCACTGACACAAATGATACAATAACTAAATGGGGGAGAAGGGAATTCTGAATAATTCATGTAGTCACTGTGACCTCAAGGCGGGCGCTCTTCCAGAGAGCACAGCAAGGAGGGAGGGAGGAGTACAACCTGACAGACATCACCTCAGGCAGGTGGCCGAGGTCCCCACCTGCAGGGAGGAGCCAAGTTGAGAGCACAGACCTTGCTGCCCCGGGAGGCTTCTTCCCAAACCCTCACTGCAGGCGATCATGAGATACATTGACACAAGTTCCAGGAGGAGCTTTCACAAACTACCTGACCTTCAAAATGCCAAGGGCATCAGTAACTAGTGAAGTCTGAGGGAGTCACCCCCAAGAGGGACCAAGGAGACACGAGGACAGTCACCCCTCCCCCTGGGGACCTTGGGACAGCAAAAGGACACATGGAAAAGTGAGGAATCTTTGGCTAATGGCAATGTATCAATATTGGTGCACCAGTTGTGACAAGCACATCACTGCGGAACTGGGTTTGGGGGCAAATGAGAACTCTCCCTGGTCTCTTTATAGCTTCTCTGTAAATCACATGTGTTGTAAAATAAAAAACCTTATTTAAAATGGTTTCCTACTCCATCACTTCAAGTTCCCTCTCTGTCTTGTCCCATCTGGAACGTATTTCTCTGTGTCTGGAGGCTTCAAGCACAGAGCTGGGAGTTTTGCTTGTGACCTGTCCTGGGGCTGTGGGGTGCAAGAAGGACCCCAACACAGAGATGGGACAGTGGGAGGCAAAGGCCAGGCCCACGGCTGCCCAGTGCTGATGGGAGACAGCCAGTGGGAGCTTGGCTCTGGGCTGGGCCAGCAGGAGAGGAGGGTGTGTGAGGGGGTGCTGGCCCCTCAAGGAACAAGGCCCTGGCATTTGCTGGGACCTTTGTTCAGAGGGAATCTCACCCAAAGCTACATGTTAGAGCAAGTACGGGTGGGGGCCACTCAAGTGGGATCTAGGACGAGGTTTGGGGAGAAGGGGCCCAGGTGCACCTGGGTGTCAAGGTCTGGGAGGGGGCAGGCCTGGGAGTGTTCACTAAAGGGTGTGGGGTCGGGGGAGGGAGGGGTGACTGGGCAGGGTGCAGGGCACACATGGGGGATCCCCATGAAGGGGACTGGGGTCATCTTCACCAAGAGTTGCCCAAGGAGGCACCCTATTGGGAGGAGGGTGATAGGCAGGCACCATGGGCTCCAGTGGGCATCAGGATGACCTGTGCTGGGGTGAGCTGGGCCCTGCACACCTGGTTCTGGCACCAATGGAGTGGCTCCTGCAGGGGTGGGTAGCTGGGCTCTCCCCGCTTCAAGCCCCTTTCACCCCTGCGTCTGAACAAAGGTCCTGGACTGGTGGGGGGGGTGGTGGTCAGAAGCTGAGAACCAGAGGTGCCCAGTGCCTCCTCCTGTAGTAGTGAGGTCAGGGCCTGCCCAGCCATTTCCTTCCCATCCCTGGCCCAGCTTCCTCCCATGTGCCCCCTCTCATGGTGGGTGGACTTCCTTTGGCTGAGGTGGAACTGCCTGGCTGCCCCACCCCCACCCCCCCAGAGTGGAGTGCTCAGCTCACCGAGAGGACTGGTGGAAACCTTCCCTGGGAACCTGGGCATCTCAGGCAACCTCTTT
>NW_006784081.1:589748-604057 GCF_000442215.2 Lipotes vexillifer | reverse complement strand
GCAACCTCTTTCCCTTCCTGAGGACTCAGATTCCTGCATGCACCTCGCACTGGGTGGTCCCTCCTCTACATATGAGTACCTACGAGTAGCCCAAGGCGGACTCAGCCCTGGGAGACTTGAGGCCTTAGATCAGGGACCAGGGGCTGCTCCTGCAATCCACCCACCTCCCAGGCTAAGGTCTCCCTCCTGCTGCTTGCCTACCCACCCACTGAAGTGCCCTGTGGGGGACAGTTCTTATTCAGAGAGTGGGGCTGCAGCACTTGCCTTGCTCAGTCTCCAGTGCTGTATGCCTGAAGAAATCTGATTTCTCTCCACCTGCACTAGCCCCCAGGCCTCCCAATGGTGGCCTCCCTCACAGCCTGGCCTTAGGATGCCCACGAGGTCTCCCCCTTGTCAGTTTTGTAGTGGTTCTGTGGGTTGTCTTCCATGTCCCTCCCTCCCTGTGCCCCTGTCCTGGATGCCCCAGTTGTGTCCTGCCTGAACTCCCTGGCCACTGAGAGGTGTGCACCCGCCCCCAACCCAGGTGCCCAAAACCCAGACCCCAGGCCTGGGGACCCTCTGCCACATCCATCCGCCCCCCAGCAACTCCAGTGCACACCACAGCCTCCCACACAGTGTAGTCACCAGCTAGTGGCCAGGTTCCCTTCCCAGTCCCCTACCCCCATCTCCCCTCCTGCAGGCACCCCAAGGTGGGGACACAGGCCCCACTGGGTTGGGTCCCAGGGAGCCTGGGGCTCTCAGCACAAAACCCATATCCTCAGAGGTCCTCAGGAACTTCCTGTCCTGCTCCTGCCCACCTCAGAGCTGACCATGTCTGGACTCCCTCCAACAACTACACACCCACACACTTATACACGCATTTGCACGCCCACACACTTCATCCTCATGCTCAGGCGCACACATGCACTGCTTTCTGCCTTGTACCGCTCCAATGGCCTTCCTCTGGGAAGCTCCCTCCACAGCCAGAAGAGTGAGGTGTCCCTACTGCATGCTCAGTGCCCCCAGTCACACAAACGCTCAGCAAATGCCAGTGCGATGATTCAATGTCTGAGGCAATGGAGCCCTGCCTGGAAGGTCTGGGGAGGGTTGGTGTAAACCTGAGGTGGGAGGCCCCTCCTCCCTCCCAGGGCCTCTGGAGGTGCAGGTGGCTGGGCTGGTAACCACGTCGCATGGTGACCTTAGGACACTAAGGCACTATGGGTCTGTGGAGGAACGAGGGGGCCCCCTCTCTGCTCTGCTCCAGCCTGGAACCCGGGAAGTGAGGGGCCTCCTGCAGGAGTGGGGGGTGTGGTGGGGACAGGCCTAGGGAGTGAGTCATGATGGCGCAGCCTGTACCGCTCCTGCAGCCAGGCCAGGGACTGCTGCTACAGGGAGGCCTGGGCCGTAGAACCCTGGGCTTTGGCAGGGAGAGGTGTCAGGAGGAGCAAGGGTATGAGGCTGAACCAGGACCCCTGCCCAAGCTCGGTGGCCCCTCAAGGACCCCCCCTAGGCATTGCTGGCCAAGGGCAGGACACTGTGCCCCTCGGACTCCACGGGGTGCCCACATTTTCAACCCCTCCTTCAACCCTCCACCCTGATGCGGCCCAAAAAGCCGCGTTAAAGCCACTGCAGGCTCTGCCCTCTCAGTGTGTGGCAGTGCCACTCTTTCTCTGCCCTGCATACCCGCTTCCTGCCCTGAACACCTGTTGTGTCCACCTGCTCCTCCAACAGCCAAGCATACCACAGGACCAGCTGCCGCCCCTCAGCCATGCTGCCCCTTGTCGGGACCCCAGCCCAGTCCCCCTCCCCATTCTTGTCCAGCCACCCTGCACGCAATCCGCATCCAGACAACTCACATCTGTGGCGCAATGGGTGCTGCTCCTGGAGAACAGGAGTCTGTTCTGCTCTGCTAACCTCCAGGACCCAGATGTGAGGGCGCAGGACCTAGATGTGAGGGCGCAGGACCTAGCAGGTGGCCACATAAAGGCTAAACCAAGAGCAGTGTGGACAGCAGGCAGGTGTACCAACTACAGCTTGTCTGCCCATGTGGAGGAGGTGGGGCTCCCCAACCTCCCCCCAGGGCTGAATAGCCCAAGGCCCCAGACTCTGGATACACTGCAGCTGCCTAGCTGGCAGGGGCTGGCCAGTCCCACATGGCCTGAGGGGTCCCAGCTGCTAGGAGGCCCACCCCCTTCCCCCCTTGCTCATCAGCTGGCCTGAGCAGCTTCTGGGGGAGGGGGAGGGGCAGACTTCTGCCTCTACCTCCTCCTACCCTTGAGTCTTACTGCAGCTGAATCACCACCCAGACTGATGGCCCTGTGAAGGCAGTGGGCCTGAGATGGACAGACCCCCAGAATGGAGGGCCACCCAACCAGGCTCAGCACCCGTTATCTCCTGGGGTTGGCTGTTCCAAGAGAGTTGAGTCCAGGCCCCTGAGACCCTGGGCCCAGAGTGAACAGGGTGCTGCTCAGCCCCAAAGGGCACCCCAAACCTGGCCCCCTGGTGGTACCCTACCTTTTCCAGGCCAGGAAACAAGTCCTTCTGAGCCCTTCCACCTGCTGGCCGGCTGGACACCAGCCCTCCTGAGGGTGTGCACCCGGCTAAGTCCAGGGCCCGACCCAGGGCCACCTCTCACCACCAAGCACAATGTGGGGGGAGGGCCTTCAAGGGCTCCATTGTTCCCCCTGAGGCTCGGGGTCTGAATCCCTGATTGTCCCTAGGGCTGGATGGGTCCCAGAGAGGGAACCAGTCTCTCCCAGGCTGTACAGTAGGTCAGGAGGCAGCCCAGCCCCATTTCACTTGCCCCCAGGCCTAGGGGCTGCCCAGCGCCCCTCTGCCCACCGTCCAGTGTCCAGGCCCAGCTCTCGCCTGCCCTCCGCTGTGCATCTGGACTTTTGGATGGAGCCCAGCCTTTCTATTTCTGTCTGGGCTCCCTGCCTCCTCCAGGTCTGCATCCACCATCTGTCTGGGTTCCACCGTAGGAGCATGGCCTGGGCATGGACCAGGGCTCAGGCGAGTGCCTCCTGTGCCTAGTACAACTCAGCTGCCCCGACTTGAGATGGGCAGCTTTTGGAGGTATCTTCTGAGACCCCACAGAGCCTGAAACCCTAACAGAGGCCCCCAGGTGTCTTCCCTGGGCTGGCCTCTCCAGGAACATCAGGGCCGGCCAGACCCGCAGTGGGCCATGCACAAGGCCCCCAGGTGCAGAGGCTCATCCTCTGTAGTCTCAGTCCCTCTTCAGGTATGCAGTGTCTGTCCCTCTGCCACCATCAGCCCAGCTCAGGGACCAGGAGGAGTGCTTCATGCAGGATGAGCCCCCAGGACCTTCTGACCCCAGCCTCAATGGCAACTCAAAGAGACAGTGGGGGATGAGGCCCTGCACCCACAAGGTGGGAGCCCTGGGCAAGTAGCGTGCAGCAGCTCAGGAGCAGCCCTCTCTGGGGGCCAGCAGCCCAGAGCAGCAGATGTCAGATGGATGCTGCTGCCCAAGGACCTCCAGGGGCTGGCCAGTTAGGGTGTGGCTGCCAAGAGCAGGGTGGGGTGGGGTTGGGTCTGGAGTGGTATACTGTGGCCCCACCCACCCAGGGCCGTGATCCAAGGGCTCAAGGACACTCTAACCCAGCAGTTCTTTATTTGGATGTTGGCCCAGCTTCCACGGGAGGGGGGTTGATAGGGCGGGGTGGGGAGGAAGCCTAGAAATGGACATGGGGAGAGGAGGTGAGAGAAAAGTCCTCCAGTCACGGTGGGGGAGTGAGGGAAGATAGGCAGCACCCCAAACCCTGGGTGCTAGCTGAGGTGAGCAGAGCCACCGCCGGAGACCCTGGCCCGCTGCGGGTGGGTGCCAGGCCCTAGGCCCCACCTGAAGAGTTATAGCCAGTGGACCTGCTCAGGAGTGACCAGTTGCTTGAGCCTTCTTTATTTCCTGCCGGGGAGAAAGGAAGAGAGGCTGGGAAAAGGTAGAGGGTCTCGCCCAGGGCCTGGGGCCACCATATCACCTGTCCCAGCCCATTTTCCCCGATTGCCAGACAGAGGTCTGAGGCCCCACCTCCACCCCCAGCCCACCTCGGAGAGCGCCTCCTTCAGGGCCCAGTAGGCCTTGTCCAGACTGTCGTTGACGATGATCAGGTCAAACAGGCCGGGCTCCTCGCCTGAGGGTGGGGGCAGGGTCAGTGGAGGCTCTGGTGACAGAGGCGGGGGTCTGGGGACCCTTCACGTGGACCACAGTGCTGGGTGATGGCTCCAGTCCTCCTCTGCCCCTTGCTGGGTGGGACTGTTCTACCGTGGGGGTTGGAGAGGGTCCAGGGACACGGAGTGATAGGTGCCCACACTCACTGCTCTCCATGTCAGCCCGGGCAGCAGCCAGACGCTTAGCCAGGCTCTCCTCCGTCTCTGTGTTCCGCTGCCGCAGCCGCTGCTCCTGAGATGAAGTACGAAAGTCAGAAGGTCAGAGCCTCCAGGGTTGCCCCCCCGCCCTCCTCCCTCAGCCCCCACCAGGACATCCAGTGAGGGTGGCTGCACAAAGATGTAGACAGGCCGCAGGTCGGTCTTCTTGATGTTGCGCACGCCCTGCAGGTCCACATCCAGCACGCAGATGCGGTTCATGGCCTGCACAGCCCGCACAGCTGCTTTGCTGGGGAATGATAGGAGGGAGGCTGCTCAGCTGTGGGCTCCTGAGGCCCTAGTAGACCCCACGGCCTCGAAGAGCCTCAGTGGGACCATCCACTGCCCATCCCTTGCTCTGGGCCTCTCTGGGGGTGCCCACAGGGGCCCACCCTAACTGTGGCATCTGTTCCCCCTTTCTGGAAGTACTCCCTGAGCAACCCTTGCACAAGGGGGCCCTCTGCTGGTCCGGTGTGGCGGTAGGGAGGGGCACCTTCAGACCCTGGCCCAGGGCCTCTCCTTCTCCTGGCACCTGCTCCCAGGCCCCACACCACTCCATCACCCCAATTTGTCCCACCTGCCAATCATACCTCCAGAAGCTTCTGGCATCACCCCCTGGATCGTGCCCTCAGGCTAGCGATGGCAACCACCCTCCCATATCCTGCATGCTGGGGGCCTGCTTGGAGAGGGATACCCTGGCTATGGCCCCCAAAGAACTACACGGCACGCCCTTGGGTTTCCTCATCCCCTGGCCACCCTTTGTAGGCCTTGGTCCCTCACCCTAGGGTCACCACATACCATGTGCTCCTCATCCACTGGGGGCAGTGCCCCTCAGCAGGCATTGTGTGTCCCAACAGTGGCCAAATGACCCCACTTGGCAGCCCACCACTCTACCCATCTGCACCTGGGGCAGAGTATGCTGGGTCCTGTGGGGTCCCTGCCTCACTCAGCTAGGTGGCTCAGGGACAGGCTATGCACAGAGGCATGCCTGCTTGTGTCAAGGCACTGCTTCCAGGCCTTGCAAGACAGGTGCGAGGAGCCAGCAAAGACCCCATTCTGGTGGGTTGTTGGGAGGGGCAGCTGCTGTTGTGCCAGGGACCCTCTCAGGCTACCTCAGGGGTTGGAGGTGGGGGGGGCATAGTGCAACCTGCCGACCTATGAGACCCAGGTCCCCCAAGTCCTCACTGCATACCAGGCCCTTGTGTGGCCCACTGTTCTCACAGCAGCCTGGCCAGGTAGACACAAGTGAGTCTGGGCCAGGAGGGAGTGGCCTAGAGAGCCCTGACTGTGGCTACATCCTGACCCCTGGGGGGCTGGGTCCCTTGCCCCAACTGCCCAGACGGCCCATAGAAAGAAACCCCCCACCTGGGGCCCAGCCAAGGGGAGACCCGCTGCCCAGGGCCCACAGAGAGATACCCCTGCCTGGGCTGCCCACTCTAGGTTCCTGAGAGAACTGGAGGAAGGGAGGGCCCCAAGCATGGCCCACCTGGTCCCATACAAGTTCCCTGAGAACTCGGCATGCTCGATGAAGTCTCCGGCGGCAATGTCCCGCTGCATCACCTCCCTGGTCACAAAGTAGTAATCTGCAGAGGAGCAGGAGCTGATGGGGAGACTGAGGCCTCATGCATCACTCTGACAAATGGAGGGCTGCTCCAGTTCTGTGCTGGAGCACTGAGGCTGGCCGAGCTCACCTTTGCCGTTCTCCTCTCCTGGCCTCGGGTCCCTTGTGGTGTCTAGGAACAAGTACCAGTGACTGCCTTGGGACGACACCTGGAGCCCCAGGCATCCCATCCCCAGGGCCTTGCCCACAGGGCCTGGCTCAGCCCATCTGGGGGTGTGGGAGAGGAGGCTCCAGGTTAGGGTCAGCAGTGTGGGGGCTTCCGCCCCACCGTGTGGGAGTGTGGGGGGCTTCAGAGCATGTCAGCAGGGGTCCCCGCCCCCAGCTTCCTTGAGACCCTCCCCCACCTCCCCTGGGGCCTCACGGGACACGCTGAAGCCGAAGATGCTGCTGTGTTCCTGCAGGAGTCTCTTCAGTAGGGTGCTCTTCCCAGCCCCTGAGGGTCCGCTCAGGACAACGGGCCTTGGTCCTGACATCCCTGTAGCGGGAGACGGGGGAGACAAATATCAGCAGGGCCTTGCTCCCTATGGAAGTGGGCGAGGTGGCTGCAGTGCCCCCACCTCTGCCCCAAGTGAATTCACACCAGAAATTGGGCAGAGCTGTGGGCAGTCACTCAGAGCCATGCTCAAACCCTGGCTATGCCTCCTTTTGGGCGTGCTGCCTGGTAATACATGCATTGACCACAAATGTGTGGCCTCCCCAGCTGTCCACTCCTATCCCACCGTCAAGGAGCTCCTGGGAGGGGCATGTCCGGGTCCCAATTCCTGTGTCTCCTGGTACCACACCCCAGAGGTGCCCTTGGTCAAGGTTGGCGGAACCCAAGCTCTGTTCTGGGAACTTCCACTGAAAAGCAAGGGGCTGACCACAAACGACCAGAGCTTCCTGACTCCCCTTCTCTGATACTTGGGTCTCATGAAGCCAGCAGGAGAGCAATGGGTGCCACCCTCCCAGCTCATAGCACAGGGCTCAGACACCTGCCACAGGTGAAAACACCGAGGGCAGGAATAGTGGGGGAGCTCTGGAAGCATCAGCTTAGCCTGCTCTGTGCCCATCGGATCACCCCAGCACCCCTCATACAGGACCTACCTTCTGCGTGGGGTGCAGCCTCCATGCTCACCTTGGGGCTGCTCGGGATGAGCCGAGAGGAAAGTGGTAATCCTTGCCTGCTCCCCACCCTCTAAGCACTAAATCCCTCCCAGGGCAGCCAGCACCACCTGCTCAGCAGAGGGCAAAGGCTGCTCCTCACCCTAGAGATGCACATTTGCCCACCCAGCCACATAAGCAAGATGGGCTGAGGAAGGTCAGGTGCATCAGGAGCCTCAGAAGACAGGAATCGAGGCAGGCACTGAGCTAGGGGGCTGGGAGGCTGTGTTGCTCCGGAGGGAGACCCTGGGAGGGCATGTGGTGAGCTTGCCTACCCCAGCAGGGCTCTGTCTGTGGGGTGCCTGGTAAGGTGTGGAGGAGCAGTCAGTGGCCAGCAGACCAGCGATGAGGCCCAGGAGGGACAGGCCACTCTGCTCGGGGACACCCAGTCATCTAGACCAGGGCAGCTCTCCAGCAGGGCCCCAGGTGGTCACTGCTTTCCTAATCCGCAATGAGGCCAACCTGGGTAATCTGGCTAAAGCATAGCTAGCTATTCTGGGACCATCATGCCGTATGCAAACAACCCGGAGAAGGAGTCGGGAAACAGATACATTCCCCTGCTGAAGAGAGATAGAAGAAATGGACCCAGAGGAGCTCATCAATTACCTGTCACTTCTAAGTGACCCGTTCTCAGTTCCCTTGTCTCTTCCAAGTTTCCTATTACAACAGTACACCGTTTTTATCTAGCAACGGTCCCACTGGACTCCTAACTCCTTTCTGGTGTCTTGACTTCCCCACCCAGGCACAGTGCCGACATACAAATGCCCACATGTGTGTGTGTCCGACTCCAAGCCCACTGCTGTTGCTGCCCAATAGACTGCAGCCCCCTCCCTACCCTAAGGACTGGTGCATGGGAAGGTCTCATCTCTGGCTCACTGTTGGCCTTCACAAAGTTCCTTCTCTTGCAGAATGAACGTCCTGTGGGCAATCCAGACCACCCCCCCCGCCCCCGCTGGGTCTGTCCTGACTTGACAGTGAGTGACCAGGGTTGTGGGGAGAGCTATGTCGGGGTGGAGGAGCATAGGAGGACAGAGGAGATATTGGGGGCCAGTCGGTCCCTGAGCAAGGTTGCTGCTCCTAGAGAAGCCCTGGCAAGAGAAAGGCTATGGAGGCTGGGGTCTGCCACCACACTGCCTGGCCTCTGGACTGTGCCGAGTCACCGCCGCACACACACTGCCTCCCCCGCCTTGCAAGCAGGGCGGCTGTGTTTGTTCAGCAGTGTAGGTCTTCCCAGGACCCGGCAGCATGTAGGCGCCACAGGAATGTGAGTTCCTCCAGGGCGGGGGCAACATCAAGTGGACACATGGCAATGCTCACAAGAGATGGACCAGAAAGCCTACCTGGGCCTTGCTCACAGCAACAAACCCTCAACTCAGTGGATGCAGCTGGTGCCTTCTGGACCCAACTTGGGGTATCCACCTCCAGGGAGGGGAGGACCCATCCTGCCTATCTATGAAGAAGCCCCTCAGGAACACTATGCTCCTTTGCCATGTGTCCAACTGGAACAGGTGCCCCACCCTCACATCCCACAGCCCCCAACTGTAAACCTGCCAGCAACACCCAGAGGCTACATGGTCTTGACCTGCCCTGTGCCTCCAGGCCAGCACACAGGCCCCTAACATGTTTCCCTGGCAGTTCCTGCCCTGTTCCCCATGCCTGCAATCATAGCCAGATGTTGTGGTCATAAGCTCTAACATCTGGACACTGCAAACCTACACAGGGAAGACATGTCTTCAGTCAGGACCAAACACTACACATGGAAGTTCCAGCGCCTGAAACCCTCAAGGAGCATGCTGTGCACAAGTCTTACTCATCATCTTACCTGGTTTCTATCTGGCTTTCTACCCCATGTCATGAACCCTGGGGGCATGCGCACGGCACCTGCATCCCACTGAGACCTCCCATCCCCAGCCCAACAACCACTGGCAGTAAGCAGCAGGTATGTATGCACGCATGGGGTTTGGCTGATGGCTGCAAAGTTCACTGCCTGCCTGGGTCCAAATCATCACCCTACCCTGCCAGCCCACTCCTCACAGGGTATCCTCCTGAGCCCCAACCTGCCCCTCAAGTCCAGGCCCCAGGCCTTCCCAGTGCTGGCCATCCATCGTGCCCTCCTTCAAAGGTTACACTACTGATGACAAGGGGAGGGCGCACCCACCTGCCTTGAGGTGGGTGGGATCCAGAGTCCTTCCTCTTGTGGGGCTCTTCCCTGAGGTCACCTCCTCTTAGCACGAGGGCCCGAGCCACAGTGACCACATCGGAGTGGACTAGCCCTGCAGAAGGCACTTGGGGAGTCGCTGGGTACTGGTCTCCACCCAGTGATCATGGTGATAGAGTGCTCACTAAAGCTACCTTTGACAGGAGCACACTCAGTGTGGGACAGACCTCAGGGCCTCTCAGTCCCAGCGATCAAGTGTGCCAGATACCCCTGAGCCTGATTTTGGCCCCAGCAGCTGGTAGAACTGACTGGCAGTTAGGAATGCTCTGTATCCTCTACTCCTTGACTATTCCACAATTCTGAACCCCAGCTTCCTGGCAAGAAACTGGAAATTTCATAAGGACAGCAATAAGGATCAGGGATGCAATTTCTGTAGGAGTCACTGGTGCAAGCCTGTGCATTCTGGAATGCTCTCTGCTGGAAGCCCTCACCAGGAGCTCCTCAGGCAGCCCTGGAAGGCTTGCCTCGAGAAGCATTTCCTTCTCTCCTTCTTGCTTCCACCTGCCTTCCCGCCCTGTCCCAAGGGCTGGGCATGGCCACCACCCCACTTCCCTCCCCACTCCTCCATGAGACACTAAGACAAGGTGCAACCCTCTGAGAATACACAGAAGAGAAAGTCAAACCCCATCAGCCCTCTTGCGAAACACAAGCCACAAAACATGAGTTGATCTGGGTTAGGATAGCTGGTCATGCCCTATGCCCCAAAAAGGCTGTGTGGGACAGGAGGAATACCCTGGCCTTGGCCTCAGGTGCTCCGTGTGTGGGACATGTCCTGGCCCAATGACCTCAAGAAACCACTTAACCTTCAAGAACCTGACTTGAAGTGGGAGAGCCACAACGCAGCCAGCGAGTTTCTTCTCACCGCCTCTCCTGGCAGTGGGGTGAGACCATGCCTTCCCTGAGAGGAAGCTTGTCCTTCAAAAGTGTTGGTAAGAAGCCACACTATGGAGGACTCAGGCCTGTCATGGCACTACACAACTGCATCTGGATCTCTTTCCATCAAGAAGAACCGGGATTCAGTCCCACATGAGATCCTCAGTTCTAGCCCTAAGGGAAGGCAGAGGGAGCATGAAAGGGAAAGGGGTCCAGGACATACAAATCATGGAGCAAGAAAAAGCCCAAGCCCTTCTGGTTGGGGCAGCGTTCACTCTCACAGAGAGGGGAACAAAGATCAAGCACAACCAGGGTCAGCCAGGGACCAGGGGAAATCAAGGCCCAGCACGCACAGGATCAGAGAAGGACCCAGGGGGAACAGAGGCCTGGTACACAGGTTCAGCCAGGGGTCAGAGCTGGCTGAAGGGCACCTGCCTCCATACCAGTGCCCCAACAGCTCACTCTCTGTGCTTCCCCTTTTCTCCTCGAGGACTGGGGTCACTTCCTTCCACCCCCAACCACATCATAATACCTTCCTTCTTGCTCTTCCTCAAATCCTCTGAACGTGTTTCTTGGGCTATGCTAAATGTGACGCAAAAGATGGAGATCAACAGTTCAAGTGTTTAAAAAAAAAAGTTTGGGTGTGGCTGAAGAAAAATGTACAACTTCAGAACTTGCAGAATCTGCTACTCAAATAAACTGCTGATCTTACCAGTTCCAGACAAAGGTCAAGGGCTGGATCAACGTGTTCTCAGAATCTAAAGGAAAGCCCAAGCAAACTACACCTATCCCAGGTGTGGTACCATCCCAGATCACAAGCTGGCCTGGTGTGTGCAGGCAAGTGTGTGCTCACGTGGCAGGAAATTCATCTTGTCAATGATAGGACAGGAAGCCACACCCACCCCACATCCCTCCTGGTGGCAAAGGTGAAGGTTTTCCTGGGTCCCTCACAAGTCATGGTCTGGGAAGTGAAAGAGTGACAGAAAAGTCCACATTTGGCCAGGCATGCTGCCAAGGGGCACTCACAGGGGACTCGTGCAAGGCTGACCATGAGAAGCACATCTTGGCCTCCCTCCTCCTGTCCCCATGGGCCTCATCCCACACTGGTCAATCATCACCTGATCTTCCACATCCTCCACCCCTATCAAAGGACACTGATAACACGTGAGGTGGCACCCCTCACTGCTCCTCCGCAAACCAACATCTGGGTGGAGAGTCACTCCCTCTCACTGCTCCCAAAAGAATGTCTAAAATCAGCAGATGGGCAGCTCCAGCAACCTAGACTTGAGGTGTCTTGTCCTGAGGGAAGCTGAACCCCAGCTACCATGCCCACGAGTCAGGAAGGCCTGCCACCAACAACCTGCTCCTGCGTGGAGTACCCATATCTGCAATGTCCAGCAGCGCTGGGCTGTGGGGCTGGCCAGGAACCTGCAGCAGTCCCAGGGGCCCTCTTGGCTGGGAGTCCTTGGAGCAGTCAGCTCCGTCCACCTAGGACGCCCCTGCGTTTGCAATATTTGGGAACCAAACATAGCACCAAAGCTGGACCACCGGGAGGGTTTCCCAACTGTTATCTGTGCTGCTCCTCTTGAGCTCGGGGTAGACTACGTATATCTAAAGGCCAGGTGAGCTAATCGGGACTTCTGCGACTCTGCCATACCAGGGGCAACCTAAGGTCTTTCAAAACCCTGATCTCGCAGGGTTTTCGGCTCTGCTGTGTGGCCCACCTTGGAGAGCGGTGTCAGGCTGCTTCCGCTCTCTGCCCCTACGCATCCTGCAGGGTCCACAATGGCATCCAGCATGAAGTCCTCAAGCTGCAGGGGTTTTACAAGCTGTTTGGAGCTTCCCGTGCCAGGAGAATTTCCTCCTACATTTTGAGGACTGTCACAGGGGAACCAGCTTTTAATTTGTCTAAGTAAAATAGTAACTACCAAAAGCAATTCTAAAACACAGACACGCGGGATACAACTTCAAAGCGATGGAAAGCCTCCCTGAATTTGCCTCCATGAGAAGACACACTACCCTCTCCTTGTCGACCCTGCTCTGCTCGCCCCGAGACGGAACTCTGGAAACCACTGAGGACCGCCGAGGGCAATTTCGGTGGCTGGCGGGATGACAGAATTCACGAGCACAGCCCCACGAGTCCCTCAGGCAGGTCCACGACACCGGCGCTCAGCACGGGCTCTGGCGGCCCCTCGCACGCAAGCAGCGGCGGTCCCCGTCTCTCCTCCGCGGATTCAGACAGCGACACGCGAGCCCGGGACCGGACTCCCCAGGAAGACCCTCCCGTGGGCCTGCGCGCGCCCGGACCTCCGCCCCCATGCGAGGGGCCGCCACTCACCGTCCGAGGGGGCCCGGCCCAGGGCGGCCGCCGCCAGCCCGGCCAGCGGGCGCCGCAGCATGAAGGGTCGCCGCCACCGCCCGCGGGGACGTACGTCACAGAGCAGCGCCGCGCCGGCCCGGCCTCCCTCCGCCCCTCAGAGAAGCACTTCAGCGCGGCGCCGGACCCGCCTCAGCCAGCGGCCAAGCTGGTCAGAGCTGCGCCGGCCTCGCCCCGCCTTTCAAGGCTATACGTCACCGCCGCACGACGCTGCGCTCGCCAGATGACGTTGTGGCGGTGCCGCAGGAGAACTGAAAGCTGCGTTTACAGTGATTGTGGATTGGGCTCTGGCCAGTCTGGCGCCCGATTGGCCAGTGGCTGCCTGGCCGCTGGTCCTCGAGGCCGCTCCGGAGGCGGTGAGGGTAGCAAGTTGGTGCCGGAAAGGCGCCGCGTCGCGCGGGTTTTGGAGGGCTTCCCCCAAGGGAGGGTCCGGGCCTCGCCGCAGGCCGCCATCGAGGGCGAGAGAACGGGCGGGTATCGCTTGGGAGGTTTATAGCATTTCGTTGCCTTGCTGAGTCACGTCCTAAGGCGGAAGGAAGCCTGCAGATGCCCTGCCCTGACTGAGGATAGCGAGGCAAACCTTCTCATCTCGGCCGGGAGGTCTCTTTTCCTGGGGTCTGAATGTCTGATACATCAGGTCTTCGACATTTGAAACAACTGGTTTGTCACCGCGGAAACCTCAGTTTCCCCAGGACTCAAGGTTTAGTAAGCCGCGCTGCCCTTTTGTAATCTTTACCTCGCTGGATTTTGTGAGAATGCAATGACCTTGGAAAACAAGGTATGAGCTAGTCTTCTCCGTTTACGTTGCATTCCATCCTCAGAGTGGCTTCCCTGACTCAGCAACCCACCAGAAAGGTCCCGGGCCCTGCTGCAGACGTACTAAGTCAGAGTTTTGGGGAGTAGGACTGGGGCGTCTCCGGGTCAAAAACGTTCCACAGGTGATTCTAATGCCAGGTCAGGGCTGGAAGCCTGATAGGTTACTGGGCAAGACTGGCACTGACCTGGTAATGTCTCGGAGACCGCTTTGTTCCCGGCTGGGATTTGGTGAGAAACAGGTGGAAAAGCCTGCCTTTTAAAAAGATCTCTCATTTCTTTGCCTAGCAGGTCACACACTGGGCCAGTGACTGACCCTGGGCTTTCACGTGCTGCAGGAGGAATGGTGGCCAAGGGCAGACTGCTTGGGTAAGCATGGACTTCCAGGCCTCTTGGGACTGCTGTAATGGGGCCACCCAAAGAATGCCAACTCAAGAGCCTTAGGCTCTGCTGCCTCAGGAAAACCTCCAGAGCCAGTGTGTTTATCTGGAGAATACATACAAGTACATATGTGTGGACACCTTAGCAGTGTTGAAGGAGGAATGGAAGTGACTTGTGAGTACCTGGCACCGGACAGATGTGATGGTGGTCACTGTCCTATTCAGAGCCTGTGGGCCAGCCATGGAGAACATCATGGCCTTCCTTCTCTTACCACCAGAACTGCCTCCCCGTCTGCGTGTTCCTCTCACTCCCTGGTCTCCCCCAAGTGAGAAGTATTGATGGAGAAGAAAATGAATGCAGGTTTTGAATTGTTTCTGTGGAATCTAGGGAGAGGGATGTGGCACCTGAAGCTGTGGGTTAGTATGAAGATGGAGAAGGGACTCGGGCTGCAGCGTTCCCAGGAGGGCCCTCATTGCCGGGGAAGGTTCATGTTGGAACTGCAACTGCTGTTTGGTGGGAAAACATCC
>NW_006784081.1:584248-589080 GCF_000442215.2 Lipotes vexillifer | reverse complement strand
CATCCACTCTTTCCCCTCAAGGGTCGACTCCAGCCCCTTCCAGAAGCCTCCTGAGTCACCAACCCCAGGTTCTCCGGAGCGGCTGTGTCCTGGGCTCCCTGGTGCTGCTTAGGTGCAGGCCCTGCCCAACTGACTGCAGGTTCCTCTGGTGCTGGAGTTTACCCACCACCTCCTTTCTCCAGTCTTGCACTTCTGGAGGCAGGGACCAGATTCATTTTGCCAAAATTTACGAGCACTTAGCTAGGGAGGATCTGGGACTTGATAGCAAATAAGATGCAATTCTTGCCCCAGGCCATCAGACTAGTGGAGGAGATGGGCCCTCAGCCTGAGGTGTCAGCTGGGGAGTGCAGGGGGTGGTGGGAACCAAAACCAAAGCAGAGGCTGCCATACTGTGGCTGTGCATGGCCCATGTGCTCATTGCTGGCTGCTTTGTGGAGAGAGAAGTCCTGAAAGTCTGGTGGGAGCTACTGAAGTGATGTGAATATCAGGTTTTTAGAATCACTACCCACAAAGCAGGGGAGCTTAATTGGAATTGAAGTGGGGACCAGGTGGGAGGCTGTTGGGAAGGTTTGCATTGATGTGACTGCCCATGCAGTGAGGGGCTTGGGAAAAGGCACATGGTGAGTGTGCAGGACGCCCGTCCACCGTGAGTGTTCAAAAGAATGCCAGGAGAAGACAGTCACGTCCAGAGTACCCGACAATTCCAGGAAGTTCTGGTACTTGTCTGAACGCATTCTTCCTCAAACCTGTGAGGAAACGGACTGAGGCACAGCCTGGGGCTCTGAATTCAAGTTTGCATGAAAGCCAGCCTGGAAGGGACTTTGGGGCGGGGGGGTCACAGGGAAAGGCTGGGAAAGGGAAATCGAGGTCCCGAGTGGGTGAGACAAATGTGGGGTCACGTGGCTGGGTAGAGTGGGGCATGAAGAGTACCTAGCCCTTTCCTGTCACCTTGGAGCATGTGCTCTGCTGTGTGCGGTAGGGCTGAGCACCCACCACGCTCAGAAGCCAAGTGGACCAGGTGTCTCGGTCTGCTTGGGCTGACCTAGCAGAACACCACAGACCAGGCAGCTTATGAAAGCTGGAAGTCTGAGATTAGGGTGCCAGCAGGGTTCTGGTGAAGTCTCTCTGCCTGGTTCTGAGATGGCTGCCTTCTTGCAGTGTCCTCATATGGAGGAGAGAGTTAGCTCTCTGGTCTCTTCCTCTTATAAGGGTACCAATCCTTCTGGGGGGACCCTACCCTCACGACCTCATCTAATCCAAATCACCACCCAAAGGTCCCACCTCCTGACACCATCTCACAGGGGGTTAGGGCTTCAATGTGTGAATGGGGAAGGGGGCGTGGGATGGACTCAAATGGTCAGTCCAAGCACCAGGTTTGCAGTCCCCTGGAAGTCAGCTTCCCACTCAGTGTTGTAGTCCAGCACCCTAGCTATGGGGGCCAGGCCTCACCAGAGACACCCACCAGGGTCCTGGCTGTGTACTCTGTCCTCACCCATCTGAGAGCCTTGTGGGCTCACCCCTGCAGCCTCTTTCTGGATGTGGGGTGGAGCTACTCTGACCACATCCTGCCCTGGTGCGGGTTGCTGTGTGCCCCCATAGGAGTTGGGCTGCGTGGCCACTCTGGTCCTGCCACCAACCGCTGACCAGCACGTGTGTGTCTGCAGCCTGCTCTGGCAGCGTGTGGTGACAGGGGCTGCCCTTGAGAGCCGCCGCGAACTGTATATGTCCTCCTGGCGGGCTGATTGCAACAGAGCCTCACTCACTCGAGTGCACCGGCAGACCTACGCACGCCTCTACCCTGTGCTCCTGGTCAAGCAGGATGGTTCCACCATCCACATCCGCTACCGGGAGCCTCGACAGATACTCACAGTAAGCTTCCTTCCCCAACACTCCCATGGGGTGCAGGTCTTAGCCTGTAGAAACTGCTCTAGGGGTTCATGGGGTCAGAACCCACCATCACTGGACTGGGGAGGGAAGGCGAGTCATGGGTCAGAATTGTTTGAGGAGAGGGAGGAGGGTGACCTGGAGCTCACTCCACACACCAAGATGAGAAAGCAATAGTGAGCTGTGTATTCAAAAAACTATCACGTCTTGGGAAAACAAGCAGAAAATGTTTTTTTAAAAAATAAAAGCTTCAAAGGGAGAGAAAACCCAACAGAACACATAAGACCTAAACTGTGTGGTAGATGATAACAAGGTGAAGTGGAGACCCTGGAGAACATCCTGGTACCCTCCACCTGAGCCATGTACACATCCCTTCTTCCCCGCAGATGCCTGTGGACCTGGACTCCCTGTCCCCAGAGGAGAGGCGTGCACGGTTCCGGAAACGAGAGGCCCAGGTCAAAGAGAAGGAGGAGGAGCCAGAGCTCGGTGATGACTTTGATGTGGAGCAGTACAAGCAGTTTTGGACCAAAAAGTGATGGTGCCTAGAAGCTGCTCTGACTGAGGGGGATGCTATGGAGCAGGGAGGGGCATGTGTCTTTAAATCATGTGTTCACGAAGCTGTGTCCATCTTGTCTTTCCTTTTCATGTGCCCTAGCCTGAGGGTCTCTACAACTGAGCTGAATGGAGGGCTTAGAATCAGGTCAGTTGTGGTTTTAGGATGAGGTCCAAAGGGCATGTGATCCTTCAACAGTACCGACGTCATGGGTGCTCTTCCTACTCCAGGGAAGCCTGGCTACTGCTGTACCTGCCCCTCTGGGTCCTGGAGCCCCCTTGGTTCTAGCGCTGCCTTCAGCCTCAGGGCACCAGGGACTCTCCTGGGGGAGCACAGTGGCCACCAGGAGTAGGTGGGAGGAGCAGGGTGTCTGGGATCCAAGGACATCTGCACCTAGCCTACAGCTGGCCTGCCCTACCCCTCACCAGGGCTCCCTCAGCCCTACCCAGCACGTAGTGGGAAGGTGCTCCCCATCAAAGGGGCCAAAGGGACTGGCCGCTCCCCTTTGTTAACGCCACTGAGGTCTGCAGTGCATTGTAGCTACAATCTGCTAGGCCTTCCAGTTGACTGCTGCCTTTCTGCTCCAGGGGTTGATTTTACCCTGGCAGCCTTCCTGCAAGACCCAAGGGAGCAATTCCCAGCCTTTTTAGGGCAGCTGACCCGGCCCAGGCCTGGGGCTGCTTCTCGTTAGGTCCTTGGTTGTCAGGCTCCTTTTCGTAAACCTGAGGGCCAGTTGTAGAGCACTGTCATATAGTAGATGGTGGGGATGTCATTCTGTTCATGACCTGGGAGGCAGGAGCCAGCAGCCTGTGGGAGATGAACCCTGTACCTTATCTCTAGATCAGAAGGCCAACCCCTTCTGGTCCACTCACCACACCAGCACTGTACAGCTGCACGGGGACATCCACTGCACTGCACCACCCCCCGGCCCCCACAGCAGGTGTCCACTCCAGGCCCTGCCAACCTGGCTTGCTCGAGGATGCCCCCAGCAGCCATCAGGCAAGTGAGGGATTCCCCGAGAAAGCAGGTTCAGAGGAAGGCCAGGTGAAAGGCCTCTTTTCACTTAATGTCCTGCCAGCCCATCAGGTGAATTCACTGAGTAACCTGCAGGAGGGCAGTGTCTTGTGAAAGGACTAATACAAAGGGCATACAGAATAACACTCTTGACACCTTGCTATAAATTCCTCAGAGAACGTTTGTTCACCCTACGTTTTCAATTCAGCAGGGGTTGGCTAATAGAGTGGCACGCCTCCACTCACTTAGCACCGTTATCACTGAATCTAGTCTGGTTCGCTGCGGTGATAAACGGAACGCGCTTGCCCTACAACTAGCTCAGTTTACTTCGGATACTGAGCCATCACCTGACAGCAGCAATGACCGAAACGGTGCCGAATGAGGAGCATCTGCCAACACTTTGTGGGTGACTGAGGCGTTCTCTGCGCTGTCTGGGGAACGAACGCGATGAGGTGTGCTTCCTTGGGAACTGGACACAGCCGGTACCCCCGAGGGCGGAGGACGAGCGGTGCAGGCGCGACCTGACCTTGGCGGCTCCCTGTCTCTGGGGGCAGCCTGCTACCTGATAGAAACCTCAAGCAGCTATAGCCGGGAAACTTAGTGCGGGTTTGCAGACGTCTCTCCAGTGCCTGGCCCTCTGCCGGCACAGCCAAGGGAACACGGCACACAATGGGAACAGTGACTCTGGGGCGTCACCCACATAATGTGACTTCTAATAACGGCTGTCCTGTCATTGGGGTGCCCGGGTCCAGCCTCCGCACCTTTGCCAGTGCCGCCGCTGGGCCCGCGGCAGTGCGCAAGCGCTCGGGGGCCGGCACTGAGGCACAGGCGCGCCAGGGTGGGGCACCTTCGGGAGGTGAAGGGGAACAGAGCGCAAGCGCACGGGTTTGGCGCGGGCGTGACGTCACCACGTGCGACGCGTAAGTAGGAGCGGGGACCTGTGGGGCCTGGGTACCGGGAAGTCCGGAGGTAGAGGGCTGCCTGTTACCATGTTCGGCTCCAGCCGGGGCGGCGTGCGCGGCGGGCAGGACCAGTTCAGCTGGGAGGATGTGAAGACTGATAAGCAGAGGGAGAACTACCTGGGTGAGCGGGGCGCAGGGACGGGGGGCTCGCGGGCTGGGGGTGCGCCGACCCGCGGGCCGTGCCGAGTACTCGGCGCTCCGTTCCCCGCAGGCAACTCGCTCATGGCCCCGGTGGGCCGCTGGCAGAAGGGCCGTGACCTCACCTGGTACGCCAAGGGCCGGGCGCACAGCGCGGGTCTGAGCCGGGAGCAGGAGCTGGCGGCTGTGAGGCAGGCGGAGCAGGAGGCGCTCATGGCAGCGCTGTGAGTGCGCCTTGAGAGCTTGGGCCGGGGTGGGGGCGGGGGCGGGGGGGCGGGGGG
>NW_006784081.1:568684-584238 GCF_000442215.2 Lipotes vexillifer | reverse complement strand
TTTACCTCCGGGTGGGGGCGCGGCAGGGGCAGGGGCCGAGGCGAGGCCCGCAGCTCCCTGAAGCTCACGCGCGGCCCCCGCAGAGGCTACAAGAACGTAAGGAAGCAGCCCACCGGCCTGAGCAAGGAGGTGAGAGGTGGGCCCTCCTGGAGTGCGGGGGTGGGATTGGGAGGGGGCTGACCCTGCGCTGCGGTGAGCACTTGCACTCCCCTCCCCAACAGGACTTTGTCGAAGTCTGTAAGCGGGAAGGAGGTGACCCCGAGAAGGGAGTGGACCGGCTCCTGGGCCTGGGGAGCTCCAGGTGCGGGACCGGAGGGTCCTTGGGGGCCCCAGAAATCACGAGGGCGTGGCTCCTCGGGGCTCCGTACTGTCAGCCGCCCAGGGGGTCGTCTGGGCGCACCACTTCTCTAGGGAGGCCTGGGGATGGGCGGTCCTCGCCGTGGGTGTCTGTGGGGGTGTGTCTCACCATGGGGGGATCTCACCCACGTCCCCGCAGTGGCTCTGCAGGGCGAGTGGCGCTGTCCCGGGAAGACAAAGAGGCTGCTAAGCTGGGGCTTTCAGTGTTCACGGTAACTACCCCCAAACATCCTGGGATCCCATGGTGGGGTGGGGGGTGGTCTGAGTGCCTCTTCCTGTTGAGGGGCCTTGGGGGCAGGCCGTCTCTCCTTGGGGATACCCTCCCAGCTTCTGGCTGGTTCTCGTCGGTCGCTTTGCAAGGGCGCCCCGCACACCCCCTGGCTTTTTTTTCTCTGCAGCACCACCGCGTGGAGAGCAGTCGGACAGGGACCTCCCTGGCCTCGGCCAAAAAGAAGCCTCGGTCAGAGGAGAAGGTGGAGCCGGGGTAAGGCCTCCCAGGGCACAGAACTCACTGTTTTCTCAGCATGTTGGCTGCTTCTCCAGTCAGTGAACTCCCCAGCTCCAGCCCCTTTTTTCTTTTGAGGAGCCTCTGGAGATTCTGAGCCCTAGGGCGGTCTCATGACTGCCTACCAACCCCCTGTAGGGTCAGGGGCCCTGGAGGAGGATGCTCAGACATGGACCACTTGTGTGAGGGTCTGGGGAGCACAGGAGGGGGTCACCACCCGGCCCCAAGAGTGCAGGGGCATCCCAATGGGAGGGCTGGAAGGAGCCATGAGATTGTCAGGTGCTGCCCTGCAGACCTTTCTGCCGTGGTTGGAATGTGTCTGTGATGCCCACCATGGTAGCCACTGGCCACACATGGTACTGAGGAGTTTTCTTTAGTGATCTGAGGTTGAAATGGCTACACATGGTCAGTGGCTACTGTGGTGGCCCCACCCCCGGCTAGACCCCCCAAACCCCCGAGGCTCCTGGCACTCCGTATCATCCTTTGCAGCCCTGAAAGCCACAGGAAGAGCAGGAAAGAGAAGAAAAAGAAGAAGAGGCACAAGAAAGAGAAGAGGAGGAAAGAAAAGGAGCATGGGAGGGGGCCGGATTCCTCACAGCCCCCTGCTCCCATCCAGTAGGTGCAGCTGTCTGGGGATGGAGACAGAGTGCTGGGCAGGCAGGGGCCCTCACGCCAGGTGTCCCCTGGTCTCCCTTAGGCATGACTCAGACTCCTCGACTTGCTGCAAGAGGAAGCGCAGGCATGACAGCGACTGAGGTCCAGGGATCTGGAGGGCTGGCCTGTGGGGGTCACCCCAGGTCCCCAAAGAGGCTTAGTTGTGGCCAAGTATGGCTACTTCTATTCTTCTTTGTGTTGACTCATTCTTTGTACTTAAATAAACTTAAGTGGAAAGTGTCTCATACTAAAGGGAAGGTTGTTGTCATGTGTCACAATAGAACGCGATGTGTGAAAATGTGGTAAATCTCTTGAGTTCCAGCAAGACTACCTGCAAGCCCATTGGGAGGGGCACTGTCCTTTTGGTGGTCAGCATCCTGGGGTCCCATGTTGGCCTGGTCCCCTGCATCAACTTCAGGTGTACCAAGAGCCCTGGGTCATGTGTGGCCAGCAGGGAAGGCAGAGGGGCCAAAGAGTGCTCAGCTGCAGGTAGGTGAGCATGCTAGAAGGGGCAGCCTGGGCATTTAGATCATGGGGAGCTGGACTTGTACCTGGAGCCACCCTTGTCTCCCCAGACCACCAAGGGACCTCTTAACCACTGTCTCACCCCCATCCCCTTTGCGTGCTACAGCACTGGCTCCCTCCACCCGGCCCCCCATCTCCAAGGCTGGGAGGCATACATACAACCTGGCCCTCCATAGGAAAAGTGAAAACATCTTACAACCACATTGGAATAAAGACAAAACCCAGACTGGATTCATTATTGAGGTTCTTGTTTTGCTTCTGATTTTCAAAGAAATGAGAGCTGAAGGCAATTCTGTCTTCAGAGCACTCAGCACTGGTTTTCAGCCTGTTAGAGCAGATCATTGAGGGTGGGGCAGCCTGCCTTCTAGGGGAAGGGACACCTGGAACTTCGCCTGCCAATGCCTGCACCCAGTGGGGCGAACAAGGGTGCCAAGAAGGGCTCCAGGTCAGAGGGACAACCCCTGCAAAAGTGGGACAGGGTCTATGGCACAGGTGCACAAAGCACCCAGCCAGGCATGGGTCAATCGCTGTGGCAGTGACGTGGAGCTTGGCCAGGGGTTCCCGCCTCTCCAGAGGACAAGCTGGCTGGCTTGGGGGGTACCACCAAGGATGGATGTTAGGAAGGGTGGGGGGTTTCCTCCACATACCACCTGGCCCTAGCCTTTTGGGCATACTCCATATGGTGACCCTGCCGTTCCTTTCACAACCAGGCATTGCCAAGACTGGGACCAGGGGGTTGGACTGCCAGCATGAGACCAATGAGGTGGTCACCACAAGGGCACTGGGACATACCCACACCCACCCATGGGAAAGTGAAGTGGTGGGGGAGGGGGGGAGGGAGACAAGGGTGGGGTGGCAGGGAAGGGATGGGCAGAGAGAGGGAACAGGGCAAGTCAGAGCAATGCTGCCCTCCCTAAGTGAGGAGGAAGCAGCTGTCCCTGCCCAGCTTTCAAGAGGCAGACTGTCAGTCAGGGGCACCCAAAAATGGGAGAGCCATGAAATAGTTAAGAGATTTTATTCTAATAGCTGTAATTACAGTGCCTGTTTGTCGAAATGAAAACTGAAAACAAGTATACAAAACAGTTGATTACTAATTGTGTATTGAAAGCAGTAAGAGGTTCCACGACACCAAATAAACCAGTTCTGAGGTTTTCCCCAAGATAAAGTTTAACAGCTCCAGCTTCTTCAGTGTTTATCAAAATACAAAAGAAAAAAGTAGAGGTTATCATTTTTCGATGGCAAATCTGACCCTTGCAGGCTGAGGGAGTGAAAGCACATGTAGACAGGGGCTCCGAGGGGCTGGGGCTCAAGGATGACCACCTGCGCTCCTGCTGGTGAGACCCCAGAGAGCCCGGAGCAGGCAAGCAAGGGGACTGCAGGGCTCCCGCTCAAACCAGAGCGTTCCAACCGAAGTGCCCATGCTGACCCAAGAAAAGGCTGGGGTTCCGAGAGTGGTGGCTGCAGCCTCCAGCCCATCTCCTGGGCAGCCATGTAAGCACAGATACAAGCACAAACGCTATGGGATGTGGGATGACCCAAGACAGAGGAAATCACAGGGACCCTACTGTGACCATGCAGAATGGATCATAGCTAGTTCTGCCCCGTTTCACGTTCCCAACGGGAAACAGACCACTGGTGGACTGGACTCAGGCCATTACTGCAGAACCTACACTAGGCACATTTCTCCCTTCTGTGTGTTCAAGTGTTCTCCTTATCTTGTATTTGTAACTATTTTTAAAAATGCACTGAGTTTGGGTTAAAAACCAACCACCAAAATGGATCTCAACACAGATGTTAAAGCCCAGAAGAGGAACGTCGGGCTTTTCTGACACAGCGACTCCTGGATGACCCGTGTGCCTAAAATCCCTTCTCAGTACTAAACAGTGGGTTGATTTTCTTTTTACAATAAAAAAAGCTGAGTAATATTGCATAGGAGTACCAGAAACTGCCTCATTGGAAACAAAAACTATTTACATTAAATAAAAACCCAGTTGCAGGCTGCGTCTGCACATTTACAGCATGGTGAAGCACACTGTGACCGACCATGGAGACAGCTTCTGGCACTCACACCACAGGGGCACGTTTGCCACATGAGAGTAAAGCGAGGGCAGAAGGAGGGAGTGTGAAGGGAGGAGAGAGGAGTACAGCTCACTTCTGGTTCCGGAGCTGATTGGACAGCCAGTCCAGTCCCTCATAGAGCCCGTCCCCGCTGGTGGCACAGGTGGCCTGAATGTACCAGTTCCTGTGGCGCAGAGAGTGCAGACCCAGCTTGTCCGTGATCTCAGCTGCATTCATGGCATTGGGGAGGTCCTAGGGGGGAGGGTAGCAAAGCAGGTGTGGGTCAAGGGGACTGCATGGAACCGTCTCCGCCTGACCTGTGACCGCCCCCCCACCGTCAGACCTCCATCGCTGAGAGGCTTGCTGCCTAATGTGCACCCATCACCAGCACACAGGGTGGCTCAGCCATGCGTACCTGTTTGTTAGCAAACACGAGCAGAACAGCGTCCCTGAGCTCGTCTTCTGCCAGCATCCTCATAAGCTCCTCTCGGGCCTCATTCACACGCTCTCTGTCATTGCTGTCAACCACGAAGATGAGACCTGCACAGGGAACAGTAAGCATTAGTGCAGGCACCCGGGACACCCCCAACCTCTCCCAAAGGCCACAGCCCCCCTCCTGAGGGTTGTAATGGGGTGGCCTATCCTCACCTTGTGTGTTCTGGAAGTAGTGGCGCCACAGAGGCCGGATCTTGTCCTGGCCACCCACGTCCCACACAGTGAAGCTGATGTTCTTGTATTCCACGGTTTCCACGTTGAAGCCTGGAGGAGACCCAGTGTGAGGCTCTCCCTAGGGCTACCACTACCCCCTAGCCTCCCGAGGCCCAGCCTCCTCACCTATAGTGGGAATGGTAGTCACGATTTCACCCAGCTTCAGTTTGTACAGGATGGTGGTCTTTCCCGCAGCATCTAGGCCCACCATGAGAATGCGCATTTCTTTTTTGCCAAAAAGGCCCTTGAAGAGGTTTGCAAAGATATTCCCCATGCTGTAGACTGGTGGGAGCAACACTGGCCAGAGAAACCTGCAGATACAAGGAGTCCTTGTGTCTCTTTCTGTGCTGCCCAGGGCCAGCAAAGCAGGAGCAGCCCAGAGACAGACTCACCCACAGACAGACAGATGGACATCCTGTTATCTCTCCTGAAAACTCACAAGGCATAAGCTGATGAAATTCTGGTTCCTATCCAAAAGAAAAAGAGTCCTGCCTGCCTGCCTCTTGAGCCCTGAAATCACCCTTAAAAGGGAGAGAATGGGAATCTTAGAACAGGGCTGACCGGATTTTGAAGCAGCTACTGCCATTATATCAGGAAGTGACGCCCAAGGCCTCAGGGTAACTTACCTGTAAGTCCTACAACCTGCCACTGTGGGGTGCAATGTCCAACATGCGTGGAGAGGTGTGGCTTTCAAATGAATGCTAGATTCTCCATAATCTAATACAGAGCTTTTCAAGGGGCCAGAAACAACCACTCCAAGGCCCTACCATGTCTCCCAACTGCTCCAAGTCTCAGTGAAAAACAGTCCAATGTTAAGGCAACTAACACACAAGAAGCTAGGAGGGCCCACGGCAGAGACCAAAAGCCAACCTTTCCCAACACGCTGAGAGCTTAGCACACGCTGCAGGCAGGACCGGTGGAGTGAGAACACCTGGGCTCTAGGGCAGCACACCAGGGCATTCAGTCTAAGGGTGAGCCCACAGCAATGACCCTGGGGAGCCTGCCAGGGGACACTTTCCCAAGAGCTGTGGTCAGTGCTGTCCCAGAGAGGAGAAGGCCTGTGTGGTGCGGCAACATGCTTGTACGAGAACACGTGTGCTGTCTTTGGGCTCCCACCAGGCTCTCCTCACTCAGCAGGGCAAACACTAGGATACCACTGAGCTGGCTGGACCCAAGGTCAGAGACCAGGCCCAGACACCCAGACCTATAGGAAGGGACAGCTGTGGGAGTGAGGCTCACGGAGGAGAGGATCTCCTGTCCCAAAAGGCGCCCAAGGCACCAGAGCTGCCCAGGCCTGGCCTCTCCATGCTCAGTACTCTCCTCCTCCAACTGTTTTATTTCCAAACAAGGCCTTAGGAAAAAACGGTCACTTTCTCAAATGCTTAGGAATCCGGACTTAAAAAAATAATTAATTAATGGCTGAGGTGGGTCTTTGTTGCTGTGCACAGGCTTCTCACTGCAGTGGCTTCTCTTGTTGCAGAGCACAGGCTCCAGGTGTGTGGGCTTCAGTAGCTGTGGCTCGCAGGCTCTGGAGCACAGGTTCAGTAGTTGTGGCGCACAGGCTTAGCTGCTCCGCAGCATGTGGGATCTTCCTGGACCAGGGCTCGAACCTGTGTCCCCTGCATTGGCAGGCGGATTCTTAACCACTGCGCCACCAGGGAAGCCAGGAATCTGGACGTTTGGCACCTAAGGTGAAGCCAAGCTGTGGAGAGCTGGGCAGCCTTCAACTGGGAAGAACTCTGTGTGAGTGTTGACAGAAAACCAAATGAACCACAGAGCACTTGTTCCAAGCAGGCAGGAGCTGCTTGCACCTGACCTCTGAGAGGGTGTTGGTGGAAGCCACTGTCAAGGCTTGGAAGGAGCCTCGCTCTGCATACCTGACCCCCCTAGAAGTAACAATGAGCTCCCCAGTCTTTGGACTTTGGATGGACACTGCTGGGGTCAGAGGCCAGACCCATGAAGGACATAGATATGGGCCTGCCACAGGCACGCCCCACTGCACTCCACCTGGGGGGTGTGCCCCAGATCCCCACCATTCCTTATCACCTCTGATGACAGGCTCAGGTGGAGTCGCCAAGCCTCCACTGCAAGTTACTTTCTGCCTTAGTCATCAGTGAGTATTTGGTGACTAAGTCCATGTCCTGCTCCTCATCCAACTTCCACCTTCTAGTTTTAGCACTCTGACATTTCCTGGCTGAATTATTACCATGAGGACTGTCAAATGGTGATTTTCTATTGAGTCATTCCTTCCAGCTATTAGTTAGCATTCTCCTGCAAGGAACCACTTCTCCATATATTGATAGAGTGTGAACTTGTGCATTCCTAGTTTACTCAGTAGGTCAAAATCACTACCCGACTGTGACTTAGATGCTCCAGTGGTCCTAGAGGTGTCCCGTGGAGGCCCTTCCAGCAGGCTTCAGTGCACTTTCAACACTTTAATTCTTTTTGGTTTTGAATAATATTACCTAGTTATAAAATTAAAATTTAAAAATATCTTTACTGTATTTCCTTTTCTGCAGACAGCCATTTTTCCTATAGACGATGATAAATTATGGAAGACAGAATAAACTGAACACACACATTTATCTCAGCTTACTCCTGAAATCGTTACCAATAAAGAAATAAGTGATGACTGACTCAAAAGAGAAAAGTGGGGGGGAGGTGGAAAGAGGTGACAGAAGACAGCAAATTTTGGTGAGGTCTGACCCTGACCGAGTGCTCATCCTCAGCCCTGCAGGAGAGCCAAGGGACCTTTTTGGATCTGCTGAACCAGGGGCCCTGACTCCACTATCCAGGCAGAGGAGGGCATGGGGTGCACTGTACTGGAAACAGACGGATATGGGCAAAATCAACAGGGAGGCACACTTCCCTGCAGACCCTCACATGTAACCCAGAGGCCTCAAAGCAAGGACCCATGGATTCTTGCACCTGGAGGCCCTCAAACAGCCATGCCCCTATCTCCCTTTAAGAAGCCCCCAATGCAAGTGACTGAAACAAAGAATTTGGAGAGAAGACAGAAGACATTTAAAAAGAAAAAAACAAACAAAATCCCCAACCCACACACAGCCTTGGCATCAACATGGTGGGGACCTGGTGCCCACAAAACAAGAACAGGTCATTAGGACACAGAGAACAGCAGACCTCACAACCAAAGTGAAAAAAATCCACACACACACACAAGATTTAAAAAAGAGGAAACTGGGACTTCCCTGGTAGTCCAGTGGCTAGGGCCCTGAGCTTCCAATGCAGGGGGCCCGGGTTTGATCCCTGATCAGGGAACTGGGTCCCGCATGCCGCAACTAAGACCCAACGCAGCCAAAAAAATAAATATTAAAAAAAAAAAAAAGGGAGGAGGAAAGTAGGAGCAATTTAAAGACCAACATCTACCTTGCGTATGGTGATGACTTTTTAGACACAACACCAAAGACAAGATCCCATGAAAGAAATAACTGATAAACTGAACTTCATTAAAATGACAAACTTCTGCTCTGTGAAAGACAAAACCAGACTGGGAGAATATATCTGAAAGTGATACATCTGATAAAGGACTGTCATCCAAAATATACAAAGACCACTTATAACTCAACAATAAAAAACTTAATTTTAAAATTTAAAAAATGGGCCAAAGATCTTAATGAAAACCTCATTAAAGGTTTACAGAAGGCAAGTAAGCAATGAAAAGATGCTCATCATATGTCCTCAGAGAAATGCAAATTAAAACAACGAGCTATTACTGCACACCTATTAGAATGACCAAAAGCCAAAATCCAGAACACACGCTGGCAATGGCAAGAATGTGGAGCAACAGGAACTCTCCTCCACTGCCCGAGGGAATGCAAAATGCTGCAGCTGTCGGCAAACAGTTTGGAGGTTTCTTACAAAACATACTCTGAACATATAATTCAGCAATCATGCTCCCAAAGGAGCTGAAAACTAACATCCACACAGACACCTGCACACCGATGTTTACAGAAGTCTTATTCATTCCAAAAAGTTTTATTCATTCCAAATTTTGCCACAATTTGGAAGCAACCAAGATGTCTTTCAGTAGGTGAATGGATAAGCTGTGGTACGTCCAAACAATATTATTCAACACTAAAAAGAAAGGCGCTATCAAGACATGAAAAGACATGGAGGAGCATACATGTGCATTACTACGTGAAAGAAGCCAATCTAAGAATACTACACACCTATGATTCCAACTATGTGACATTCTGGAAAAGGCAGAACTGTGGAGACAGTAAAAAGATCCTTTCAGTGGTTGTGAGGGGTTAGGAGGAAGGGAGGGATGAATAGGTGGAACACAAAGGATTTTTAGGACAGTGAAACTATTCTGTGGGAAACTGCGATGGTAGATAACGTGTCAATATGCATTTCTCCAAACCTACAGAACACACAATACCAAGAGTGAACCCTAAGGTAAACTATGGGCTCTGGATGATGATGTATCAATGTAGGCTCATCAACTGTAACAAACGCACCACTCTAGTGGGGGATATAGTGAGGAAGGCTATGTGGGTATTGGAAATCTCCATGCCTTTCCCTCAATTATGTGGTTAACCTCAAACTGTTCCCCCAAAAGAGAGACATAAGCAGCACTTTCAATCTGTAATTCTGTATCAGCCAAAGGGCAGAACAGAGGTCAGAAATGCAAGGTTTCACACATCCCTTCTTCTCCAGGTTGCCACAGGCAGAGGGAGCCCCCAAGGTGATGGAGAGAGACACAGAGGCAGGCCTGAACAGCAGCCAGCGCAGGCTGCAGCGGGAAGGAGGAGAGTTCCAGGAAAAGAGGAACAGTTACCTATGTGGTTTAAACGGGCCGGTTGGCAATTCTAGGGGGATTGGGAAAAACTAATGACAGGTACACAGAAAAAAACCCAAGGATGAAAATGCAAAGAAGGCATTTTAAGATTTCCTGAGGGAAACCATAAGCCAGTCACCACCTGACTCAGCAGTGAACAATATTTACTCAGTCATGATACTTTGACTGTCATTGCTGGGTATTGGAAAGCTGAGGCCAGAACTTGTGGTCTCAAGGGCCAACCCTCACTGTCCAAAGCTGACACATTGAGAAACAGTATTAGCACACTATTTAGTACAGTGAGGCATGAAAGGAGCTATCCCTGGGAGGCAGGATGGAAGACTGCTGTTTATACTTGTTTTAGTGTTACGTTCCTACAAACTGACACAAAAACCTGGGCTGGGGTGAAAAGGTTAAGTGTACTCTCCCAACTCCCACATGGGACTGATGGAACATTCCAGGTAAACTGGGCCCAGCAACAGGCCCACACCTGCATGTCAGCCTCAAAATGCAGTCAGTCACAGCCATGGCAGTCCAAGAGCCTCCTCCCCTCCCCACCCCAGCATGTCTGCCCACTCACCCTTGGCCGTGCAGTCTGCTGAGCCCTGATTATCAGGGTGGTCCTTGCCTTCCACACACAGTTTTTTAACTTACTCAAGTCCTGAAGCCCCAAAGGGGAAGTGGGCCATATATTTGGTGGTTGAACCTGGATGGGCATGAGCACAAACTCTAGGGTTTAAGACGCCACACACAGCACTTGGTCTCTCCCACTATACAAGCATCTATCTATACCCGCCCTGCACCTTGGTCCAGGGACCCTGGCAGCTCCTGACCTAACACAGTATCACAGTGGAAAGGTTCAACAGTGACCACGAGAGTTGTTCCGTGGCCTCTCCACACAGGTTCTAACTTGTAGGATGCCCAGCCTAGGCCTGTTTCACCCTTTCCTCCACCAGGATCCCTAGCACTAAGGTCAAAACCTGTTTTTCAGGTTCATGGTAATGGCTCTGAGTATTTGTAAGCAGTGAAGATGCTGACTTTCTCAAAAGAGCACTTCCCCGCACCTGCCTGAGTTTGCACCTTCGAGCTGGCTCATAAGATGCAAGAGTAACAACAGCACGTCTCTTTCCTGAGACAGAAAGCTCTGAGGGGACAGAGCCCCTTAAGAATGGTTTTTTCCTTTTTCTGGTTAGGACCAGAAACAATAATAGGGTGGCAGTTCAACATTATAGCAAAGAACAGGACACAACTGGCTGCCTACACTCCTGCATGCAAAGACCTACTAGGCAACAGGCCAAGGCCACCAACAGGCCTCCCTGGGAAAGCCAGTGCAGGGAGGAAAAAATGTAGCGTGAGTTTACACCCATTCCCCTCCAGTAAATGAATCCAGAGTGACTGGTTCAGCTGCTGAAGAGCTCGTACCCACGAGCTCTACCTGTGCCTGCTGCATCTCCTAACAAGCCTCAGAGGATTCAAGATAAGCATGGGACAGCCCTCCCCTACAGAGCCGTGCGGCTTACTTCTGCAGAAGGAAAGTTTGTCACATTTTCTGAAACTGTTAGAGCTGGTTTACTTAACAAAATCTCTGTATCCATATCAAGATGACCCAAACTGCTGGGAATCAGTAGGAAGAATAAACCACTAACCTAGAGCATGTCTTGGGAAATGAAAATGTGACCCAAGGAGGCAAAAAACAAGGGTTTGGATTCTATTCTGTGCCTCAGATGTGATGGGCTGTTCTGGTCCCTCTGTAAATGAGAGATCACATGGATGAAACCCCTATTCAAATGAACAGCTAGGTGACATCAGAACTTTATTCGTTTTGCTTTTTTTTTAAAAAAAGTCAAGTTTATTAGGTGTAAATTACATATAGTAAAATGTACAGCTCAATAGTTCATAATGTCAATTTTAATATCTAATTTGAGAAAAACTAACGAAGTGAAGATCTTCCTGAGGAACTGATATACATTATAAAACATTTTCTTTAAGGGTTTCATTCATTCTTCAAGCAGTCAAATATGTGCTTAGATTATCAACCACTCAAAAGCCTAATTCATCCCTGACATGTAGGATTTAATTTTAAGGGGTGGGGGTCCTCTACTTTCATAGGCAATATGATCACGTAATATAATCTGCTACAAACTGCTTTTTGTGCATCAACTTGTAGCTCCACCCCATCAGCTAAATAAAGCCTTCAGTCATTACTCTATTAGTCCAACATTCCATTTCTGTAGCTCTAACATTTTTCTGCAATTGGGTAGAGAGTTACATGTTGTAACTTTTTCATAAAAATTAGCATAATACTGAACGTGCCAATACTAGTGATAGGCAGATACACCTCACAGGCCTAACACAATTGTGATGAAGATAAGAATCAACAACACGCTCAGAAGGAAGAATATTCAGCCTGAGACACTCAAAGGATGTAATTAAGTTGACTGAACTTTTTTTTTCCTTTCAGTTTTATTCAGATATAACTGACATACTGTATTATTTTCAGTTGTACAAAATAATGACGATATGTGTATATATTGTGAAATGATCACCACAAAAAGTCTAGTTAACTCCCATCACCTCACACAGTCACCCTTTTTTTCCTTGTGATGAGAACTTTTAAGATTTCCTCTCTTAGCAACTTTCAAATATAAATACAGTACGGTAAACTACAGTCACCATACTGTACCTCATATTACAGGATTTATTTAATTTACATTATGACCAGAAGTTTGTACCTTCTGACCACCTCCACCCATTTCATCTACCCTGACTCTGAACTTTCAATACAAAGAAAAAGAATAAATGAAAGAACATGCAAAAACATTCTAGAACTGTACAGTTCTGCTCTGCTCCTAAAGGTGAATTCCAATGAGAGACTGTTTTTTGTTTTTCACAACAAAACTTTTAGGATGTTTTGCAGGAATCAATTAGGCACTAGACCTGGCCTCTATGCAGCAGTCCTGTTCCCAACAACCCGCCCCCCCCCCCGCCGCCCCCAGAGGAGGATGAGTACCAGAAATCCAGAGACTAGTACACTAACCCTGGTCTCCAGATGCCCTGCAAGTTGCCTCCCAAAGCTGAAGGAAGGGGTTTCCAGTCAGGTCTGATTCTTAGGAGAAACAATCAGTGAAATTCAATTTAGGTCCCTCTTGGCCAGCTTAAGATTCAAGGTGAAATTCTTAAAATGACAACAAGAAATGAGTTTCATTCATGAATGTAGCTCTTGGTCTACACTAACATGAACATCCAAGAGTCACTGTCCATTGTCTAACGGAACAAGCATACCAACCACAAGGCGAGCGTGGGAACAGTGAAACTGCAATTAATCCTACTTCCCAATAACTACAAAATCCAAAGCATTTAACTGATGAATATATTTAGTTATCTTTTGCAATTCTCCCTTATTCATAGTCTTAAAGTTTTACTATTTTTTAACATAACTGTTCTCAAAGCCCATTACCAAAGATACTTACACTTGATGTGAAATCTACAGATGGGAGCAAATAACCAAATGGTCTACCCCAAATGAAAACAATATCCATGTAGGACCTCTGAACACAAATGTCACGCGGCCTCCAACTGGAGTGAAACAAAGAGTGGATGATACCCACAAGTTGAGGCCTCACTCGGATGCTACATCAGGAGCATCTCTCACAGTTCTGTGCATTCGTCCTGGTGGCAGACGCTGGCTGCTCCTTGGTATTTTCTTCTCCCAGATTTGTCCCTGGGCTCGAGGCCTTCCAGAGTAAACCTACATTCCTGGCCCCCTGCAGCTATGCAGGACCATCTCAGTATGCTAGCCCATGGGATGGAGCAACAGTGATGGAATGGTTTCCAGGTCCTGCAGACCTGGTGGTGGGCGCCTGGGCCCCCCACTGTGGTGGGGCCAGTGCCATGGACCCTAACGAGCACTTCTACTCCAGAAGTCAGGGCATATATACCCTCTACTTGACTCCAAACACACTTAAGTCTAAAGAAATTGTTACTGGAAAAAGAAATCAAAAGACCGAAAAAACAAAAGCAAAAACAAATTTGCATCAACCTCAGAACATTAAAATGTATAACAAATTGAACTGAAAATGGAGGAAACAAAGCAATTTATGACTAAAATGCAAAGCAGGATTAGAGAAACTACAGGCAACTCTAAACCACCCAGATACCCTGAAAAGTGTCGACCACCAACTCCTTACTAATTCTGCACATCATTCTTCGGAAATCAGTTAGAATTGTATTTCAACCCATCCTAGTGGCAAACAGAGCACCACTGGTTTGGAACTCCTCAGCAAGTCACTCAGGCCCACATTCTGACCTTGGCTGTGCTCCCAGTCCCCTCTCCATACTGATTTTCTATGCCATGCCCACCAAGCCCTTCACTCAACCTCTGAAGCCAAGTTCAGATGCCACCTTCCACAGGGAAGAGTCCTTTCCTTTTTGTTGTTCTCAGCATACCCTCGACACACTGTGGGGCTAACAGCACACTCACATAAGGAGTAGCTGTGTGACAAGCACAGCCCTGGGCACACAAAAGCTCAAGAGTACTCAATGAATCCAATTGACAGATGGTGAAACACAAGTGGAACAGAGACAGTGCTCATCCTTCCAACCTCACCTCAATGGTAAACAAGGCTCTGGGCCAAGCAATGTCAAAGACTGATCCACAGTTACCCTATAGTCCTCTCAATGCAGCTAAAAGCTTCAACGTGAGCGCAGACACACACACACACACACACACTCACTCACACTCACTCTCTCACACACACACCCACACACACACAGCTCCAGCTGCTGAAGTCTCAGTCCCCATGATCCTGACAGAAAGGACAGGCACACCGGTCAAATAACACAGTCCTATGTTTCAGTTCCCGTAGTGAGAACAAGGAAGAGACGGCAATTCAGGATTCTGATTTCTGTTGTGAAGTATATCACATTAATTTGTTTTTGTCACTCTACTTCTTTAATTATATGATCACCACAAACATGCTAAAGCCCCTATGGTTTCTGTTCTGGTGTCTTCTCAAGGAGGCCACCTGCACCCATGGTGCAGACACAGGACCCTCTCCAGGCACGAGGGTGGGGCTCTGGAGAAGCCAGCGTTGCTCGGACCCCTTTCCACACCCTTGAAAAAAAAAGGGAACTGCAACCAACCATGAGCTGTCAGAGTGCACAGTTCTTCCTCCTCAAACTTCTCAGAGTGGCAGGCGGCCCCCTGAGGCTTTTTCAGCACAAGGGGACTTTGTGAGTGATTAAAATGATTAAACCAATCTCTAAAACTTGATTTTTGCCTGCAGAGAACTTTCATTTTGAAAACAAAATGTAAAAAAAATTACAGCCCCACCTCTTTTTCTGAGTGATGGGCTTCCCAGAAGACACAGAATAGCAAAGTGCAGCAGTGGCTGAGAGCCTCTGCTAGATCCCCCTACCTCTGAAGCAAGCCCCCTGCCAGATCTGCCCTCCTGAGACCCTTGTTAGGAGCACCCAGAGGTGCACCAGCTCAGAGCACTCGGGGCAACCTCTGCCTCACTCTCCAAGCAGCTGGTCTTGGCTGGGAGGCCAATGTCCTTGTAGGAACTTCTCGTTGTATGGCCTGAACAGCCACAGCTACCTCTCAATAGGCCTCTTCCTACCTCTGCTCACATTTCAAACCCTGGGCAGCCCTGGACTCAGGGAAATTTCATTCATATACCTGCTCCTGCCATCCTCTGCTTAAAACCTCCCAGCAGTCCCCGTCACCCCCCTCAGGTGACCAGCAGTCCCACTGCACTCAGTGTCTTGCACTTTCACTCCCTAGTACTGCCCCTATCCAGCCATTCACTCCCAGAGGAACGCAGTCCCCTACAAGGGACCCCAGGTGAGGCTTCCTCTCACCTCCAGACTTCTCTTCTACTACCCCCTTAACACATGGGTTTCCCATCAAAATCTAATCCTCAAATATAAAGGACCCACTCTTTC
>NW_006784081.1:563199-568570 GCF_000442215.2 Lipotes vexillifer | reverse complement strand
CTCTTTCCCACTTTAACCCTCTGCAACTTCCTCCCAGTTCTTCAGACCCAAACCCCAGAGACACTCACAATTCCTCTCTCTGTCTCTCTCATCCTCAAATCTGTTTACTTTACTGGCAAGTCCCATCACCTCTCCCTTTGAAAAGGTGCTTTCCCATCACTATCCACCTGGTCCCGGCTACCTCATCTCTCCTCTGGCATTCCCAAAGCCTGTAGCTTCCACTCTGCAAGGTGTTCTCAATGCCAGCAAGAGGGTCCTGTTAGGAAAGGTCAGACTAAGTCAGGTTCTTTAAGAAGATCAGAGCCGACACCCCCATGGCATTTCGCAGCACCACCCCTGCCATCCAGAAAGGAAACTAGCAGACAATACAACCAACATACACACCAGACTGCAAAAAACCCATGTTGCCCCAACCAAAATGTAACACGGAAATGAAAGATGGTGTCATATAACACATGACCTTCAGTATTGGTCAGGACCACACTACAAGTTCAAGGGAGGCAGTCAGAGAACCATCTAATGAAGACTGCCACAAATACACCAGCATCTCAGATACTCAGAGCCTGCTGTGTCCATGAAATGTCCCACCACCAGAAACAGAGGACAACTCTTGGTAAAGTTCTGCAAAGAACAAAATACAATCACCCTTAATTTACAAGGTAGTTTCTTTCCTAGAAAATTCAGAACATCTACTAAAACCAAACACACACACACACACACACACACACACACACACACACACACACACACGTTGACTCCGTACATAAAGAGAATTAGGTTTAAGATATAAACAGATTTTTCACCTATATGAAAGTCATGCTGAATGCATTCTTGCTGCTAAACGTACTAAATATCAGTATTGCCTCTCACCATTGACAGAGCCCAAAATCCTCCCACAAGTTCCCAAAATACCCTTTCTGTGGGGCTATCCCTCAAAGGACCACTGGTAAACACCAGCAGGCTTCTCTCCCCTCCTGTGCTCCTGGCAGGTCTCCAAAACCACTAAGTGCACTCCCACCTAAGGGCCTTTGCACTTACTGTTCCCCTGCCTGGGAGAAGCTTCTTGCTTCTCCCAAAGACCCACAGAACCCCCACTCCCTTATACCTCTACTCAAATGGCACCTCCTTCCCTATCCTCCTGATAGGTCTGACTCAGTGCCCACTCCTTTTACTGTGTCCTGTTGGCCTGCTTTTCCATTCCATTCACTGCCATGGCCCTGCGTCTCCACCCAGCCTTATACTTTGCCAGTGAGTACTCCTCTGCCCAGAATTCACGCACCTTCCTCCACCCATCTCTCTATCTCCACCTGTCTTTTTCTCTACTGGCCACCTCCCTGGGCACCCAAGAGATTCACTGTCAAGAAGAGGAGAAAAGAATCATAAAAGAACATTTATCAGGGCCTTAAGTATGAAAAAGTGGAAAGATTAATCATACACATATGCTTTTCTGAAAAATTAGTTTGTCAGAAAAAAAAAAACCCTATCAACTCAATGATGAATTTCATACTGGTTTAAAAGTATACATGAGTGTGATGGAATCTGAACATTCCTTTGACATTCCAGTGAAGAGGAATCTGGGCTGTAGAGACACAGATAACTACTCAGGGCAAACACGTCCATCTCAGCAAAGTTCAATACCACACAATCTGCTTCCTAAACCTGCCCTCAGGTACATGCAACCAGTGACTAAAAATATATTTTCAGTGATCCCCTCAGGAATCTGCAAGATCTCATATCACTTTGACAAAAGAGAAATGCTAAAAGCTATAATTATTTTAAGCAAAGTTACATCACCAAAATTGACAAAAGATACAGTATTTTAAATATAAATTAATAGATTCAATCAGTTAGGAACTGCATGCTCATCTACAGATGATAGAATACTTGACAGAAAAACACACTCTTAACAGCAATTTTTAAAGACATCCTTTATTCTGAAACCTGTGATCAAAACACTGGCACATCTAACTTTTCCTTCGTTCCTACTCTTCACGTGTAAGTCTAGACAGAATCTTGAAACTGCTTTCTTGGCCATTTGTCCCTAAGTCAAACGGACAGGACACTTAAAAACTTCACGTTAAAAATTTCCAGGACCTCAGAGACCTAGTACTGTTAAGCTTTCTGTTTGGCTCCCACATACATCACTGCAAAAACAATTTGATGTACAATACAAACTGAAAGATGTTGGCTATTTTACATATGACTTGCTCTTTGGAGACAAACTCTTCTAGCTTGCTAGCATCCCTCTGAGGAGCAAAACTTACTAAATTCTGATTAAATATTAATTAATGTTTCTAAATTATACTGTACATCTCTAACTTCTGAAAATGTGCATGGATCATAACTGGGGCTTCTGTTAATTTAGGCTGTATACTAACAGTTAGCCCTGTAGCCTCAGGTGTGTAATAATGTTTGCCTCCCAAAGAGAATCGCTCCCGAATGCTATGTGTGTAAAATCTGCCTGTCTTGTATGCTTTTTTCTGTCTCTTCTTTTTCAGTGAGTGGTAAGTCCCACTCTTCCCTTTCTATGTGATGACAGGCTGCCAAGCTCTTGTCTCCAATGTATGCAAAACCCAGGAAACATGGGTTTGTTAGGAATATGGAGGTTAGTCCCTGCAACAGACAGCTTCACCATTTCTTCCCACTCATATAAGGAAGCTTGGCTGAAAGACCTGGGTGAGGGCCTAACAGATTCTCCTAGGAATAAGCTTTGATGTTTTTGTGTTAAATTCTGCCACATTTTTTCTAGCTAATCAGGCCATCTGATCCATCTGAGAGTGTTGAACTACCTTCCAGAATAGTGATAGAGCTGTATAGCTATAACAGATACTATATTTTAAAGACTTTATAACAATCACAAGAGGGTAAGAACCTAAGGATGAAGTATTCCCCTCACCCTGGCTCACACTCTGAAATTAACCCCACCCCCTATTCTTTCACACTCACACATTCCCAAGCCCTCCTTTACCTGCCAGTAGGAAGTGTTACACCCAACCCACTATTAGGTCAAAAACATTTCCAAAAGACCACTTCAGATGGTGCTGGGAGGACATCTCTAACACCAACCACACCAATGATGAGCAGACAGACCACAAAAGAGCTAAGTTCTTATTTAATGTTAAGATCCCAACTGAAAGGAATTTTTCATGTTTCTTTCCCAACCACCTCTGACAGACGTGCATCTTATTTCCTTCATTCTCCTAATCCTACAAAGATTGGAAGGTCAAAGGGGAGAATAATCTATGGGCCAAAGTGTACAGAGACCAGTCATAAATGCTATGGCAAGCACAGGCTAGCTGGGTCTGAACACCAGCTCAGTAAGTGATCACAACCCTCAGGAAGGGTGCAGAAATGCTTGGTGAGCCTGAACTGTGATCAAGAGCAGATTTAAATTCATATATCTCAAGGCAACATTGAATTTGAAGAATTTGAAGGAAACTGATTTAACTCTCTCAAACCAAGTTAATACACTATTTATGGACTTGCACAAGGGTTTTTCCCCTATGTTAGATTTATTCCTACAGCCATTTGACCCTGGAGATCACCTCAGTGGCTGATGGTCCATACTGAATTCTACTAAAGTAAACAGAAAAGTCCAGGTGTACCTTCCTATAGTTTCAAACCCTGTCTGATCTTTGGTAGAGGTGGCTTAGCAGGTCTGAACGCCCTCTTCACACTGTGCAAGAGGCAAAGCAAATAGCTAAACCACATGATTTAAAAACCAGAACTGTGAGAAGCACAGAACCAGTTTTTGCTTTCTACTAACTTTCTTACAATGATGAGCAGACAGCATGTGAGTCAGCTATTATCCAAACCAACTATTTTAAATCTTTCTGAAGTAGCAATTTTGAATACCTGTATCTGAAGTTAGCCCTCACGGAAAACAGCAGGTTTCTAATGCCCAAGTGACAAGGATCTGTTTTCAAAAGGACATGCCCAGTGAACAGGCACACTACATTCTACCCGTTAACTAGAGAAAACCTTTATGGCACACTCTAACAAAGTGGCCAGATTTGTGATAAACACATACACACTCAATTCCTCATAATTTTGGGCCCAGCTAACAACACCATGCATTCAAAGTTCTTCCAGTTTTGGCTACTCTTGACAGTTTCTGAAAACTCCAAGAACACCACACACAGCATGCGCCATGGCATCTCACACTCCTTCAGACACACACACAGCCAGAAATGCAGGAGCAACCACGCAAACAGCCAGCAGAAAAAAAGCTGACCACCAGTTCTGAAACAAGAACTAGAGCTGACTACTCCAACACCAACTACATCAGCTACAACTACATCAACTACACAGCTCTCAACAGTGACTTCCGGGGCCTCCCCAAATCGTCCGAATTGCCTCATGTCTCCTGCCAATGATTTCTTGTGCATTTTTAATCGATTCATTTAAAACAGCAACTTGGTGTTTTGAGGAGCTCAAAAGTGCTCAGTTGATTAGCTAATATTTTAAGGACTCTATAATTGTCAAGCCTTATTAACAAAGCTACCGTTTTACCTCCCGTAACCACCTGGACTGGGCAACAAGAAAGCTTTAGGACGCTCTGCTAGGGAGGCCGCCTCAACCCTGGACAGGTCGTTCCAAACGTAGGTTAAAGATTCACTAGCTCGGAAGTGTGTTCTAATCCATGCCAAAGGCACCCAGGAAGCAATCCCGGGGTTGCAGCAAGCTTGGATAAAGGGGCCCTACAGTGCCGCCAGCGCGTCCATCGGGGGCTTCCTTAGGCCGCAGGCACTCCCACTCAGACCCCAGCTCCACAGCATCCGCCCTGGAACCCGGACCCCGAACCCCGCCTCGCCGGCTCCGTGCTCGGAACAGACAGGAACTGGGCTCAAACCCTGGCCATCGTGTGACCTTGGCCGCGTCCCGGGCTGCGGGCCTCAGTTTCCTGGTCCTCGCGACCCCGAGGCAGGAGGCCTCGCAGGCGGAGCAGGAAGCGAGGCTTCCGGGAGAGCCCGCGTTGCGGGCCGGACTTCCGGGCGCCCGCCCCGGCGGCTCTGGGGGGCTTGGGGAGAGGGTTGGCGACCAACCCCCTCCCCGGCCTCGACTCGGCTCCCGACCCAGCTCGGCCCCTACTCGACCCCCATCCCAGCCTAGACCCCTGGCCCAGCACACAGCACCCACCCTGCCCCGCCCCGCCTCGGTCCCAGGCCCGGCATCAACCCCCAGACCGGCCCAGCCTCTCCTCAGCCCCCGGCCTCTATTCGAGCCTGGCCCCTGCCGGGCCTCGGCTCCCCGCCTCTACCTACCTCACTTCGGCTCCCCGCCTCGACCCACGGCCCGGCCTCACCTCGCCCCTCGCCCGGCCCGGCTTCACCTCGGACCCGTCTTGCCTCTCCCCGCCCCCGCCCCCCCC
>NW_006784081.1:546096-562696 GCF_000442215.2 Lipotes vexillifer | reverse complement strand
GAGCAACACGGGCCAGAGAACCCCTCGGTGGCCGGCGCAGCTGCTACCCCAACGCAGGCGTTGGTTTCGCTCCCACAAGATGGCGGCTCTGACGGCGGCCACGTCAGTGCCTGCTGCCGCGGGGGACGCTGGGGAACGGGGCGGTCCCGCCCGCAGTCCCGCCCACTCCCCCGCTGCGGCGTGCACACGCAGACTCTGGGCTGGCGGTGGGGACGGGACCGCTGACAGGCGCGGGGCTCAGGGACGACGCCTCTCTCACCGCTGCGCTTGCGCGCAACCCTCCTTCCCCCCGCCCCCAGCCCACCTCTCCCTCAGCCCCGGCAGAGTCCGGCTGCGCCTGCGCACGCCTCTCAGTGGTCGGCCTTGCGGGGAGCTCTGGCGTCCGTTTCGCAGGTGCAGAGGTTGAGTCCCGGGTGGGCCCTGCGGTCCCGGGAGGGCAGTGCCCAGGTGCCAGCTCCCCTCCCCAGCCTCAGCCCGGGTGACTGCGGTGACCCACGCAGCCCCGTGCGCGCCCGAGGAGCCGACCTGAAGAAGCAAGACCCAAGATCAAATAAAGCTGGCGTCTAGTAGCACGGGCGGAGCAGGGAGCCAAGCTGGGCAGGGAACAGCGCTCCCCCGAGGTAGCCACCGAGGCGGGTTCCAGGTGACAGACGGGGGAGCCCTCTACTCTGGGAAGCCTCCCTGAGCTGATCAGAAGGGAGAGGGGGCCTGTCGTGGTCCCTCTCCACGTTCTCCCGGCTGGGGGTCTGACTGTGGCCTCCCGCCAACCCCCAGTCCCGCACCATCCCTCCACCCCTGTGCTACTTGAACTCTCTCCCCCACTACCCTCCTGCTGCTGTGAAGGGTCCCCAAATCAAGAGTCATTGGTGAGATTGCTGGGGGCCTCTTCCCCAAGTGCCCTGCATGTTGTGGAGGGCGCAAAGCAGGCCATCACCTGGGTCTTGGCCCAGGAGCCTGCCCGGCAGAGAAAAGCCTTGAGGTGTTGTGCAGTATGCCGGCAGGCTCCTGTCATTTCTCTGCCCCCCCTCACCCACCCACTCCTCTTGGGCAGGCACTCCTTACTGGGCTGGGGTGGCTAGGACCTCACCAGCCCTCCCCAGGGCTGCCCAGCCACACACACCACCCCCCAGGGCAGCCCTCCTGCCCCAAACACTGATGACCTCTTCTCCTGAGAGGCTGAGGGCCCTAGGCCCTGTTAGCCAGACCCTGCCAGTCCCCTGTCTCGAGACCCAGCCTCCCCCAGACCTCACTATCTATGGAAGAACCAACCTGTGCTCTGCATCTCAGCTGCTGCCCCCCCCGCCCCCCCCCGCAATGCTGTAAACACATCACTATGCTCACTCAAAGTGCCTTCAGGGGTTTATATCTCCAGAGAGGGGCACAGAACCTTCTGGTGGTGCTCTCTACCCCCAGAGAACTGACCCACAGCTGGATGTCTGCAAATGATTATTGTGTCCTCAGAGCTTCCTCTAAATATATATATATATATATATAGACAGGAAGGAACGTGTGAAAGATACATGCACAGTTTAAAAAATAAGATGGATTCCTGTGTAATCCCCAGGTTACTGAATTTACCTTCCTCCTGATTCTGTTCTCCTGGTTTGGTGCCCCCCCTCCCTTGGGAAAAGGAGGCATCTTCAGGCCAGACAGGTATGGGAGGCCCATGGTGGGCACCTCAGGGGAAGAATCCCTGCCCTTGGCAGGAGACCTGTTAGAGAGCCAGGAGGTGTCAGGCAGTTGCCTAGGGAGAGTGAGGCCCCAGTTCCCACCAGGACCTCCCTGCCCCCTTCCCTGGAGTCCAAGTGATGGAAACACGGGATGGACGGAACAGGGTGCCTACCCAGCTTTGGCCAGGAGGGGGCAAGGTGAGCTGGCTAGAGGGCTTGCCAACATCCATGGCCACCTCCATTGTCAGGCTCAAAGTCCCCAGCCCAGATCCTCACCTTCAGCTTGACCCACGCCAGGGGCCTGGCTGGGGTCTGGCGTCAAGTTCCTCCCCTCTGGGGGTCCCTGAGTCCAAATACAAGGTCAGACACAAGGATGCTGAATAAGAAGGCCCCCTGGGGAAGGTGGCTAGAGGGACAGAAGTACCAGCAAGAACAAAGGGGCAGAGGCAGGAGAGAGAGGGAATAGGAAATGCCAAGACCCCAGGCCTGGCAGGTACCTCGTGCAGCTTCTGTGTGTGGCACCTGTGAGGTGGACAGCATTTGTGCCAGGTTATTGGCAGTCAGAGAGGTTGCAAGCCCACCCAAGTTCACACAGCTAGGATTGAGCCCCTGGAACTCGGACTCCAGAATGCCTGTTGCCAGCACCTTCACGATTCCTCTGGCCCTACCCTGCCTCTGGAGACATTGGCGCTTCAGTACATCTGCAGGCTGCAACATTATCTTGGACTCCTCCAGTGATGGGGAGCTCACTACTTGTGAAGGCACTCAACGTCCAGGACATAACTGCAGAACTTTATCCTCTTAAAGAGTTCCCTGCATGGGGGTGGGGTGGGGATGGGGGTCCTCTGCCTACTTGCACGCCCCTACCTGCTCCTGGCTCTGTTGGGCTGGCCTCTATAGATTTCCTGAGCCCAGAGGAGCCCCTGAAATAGGCTTCTGTCCAGATAGAGGTGGGGTGTGGAGAGGGCTGCACCCTTCCCTCTGCTCAGCTCAGATCCCTTCTTCTCTAGGCGCACTCTCCAAGCCTACCCTCCTACGTGTCCCTCCTGGTGCAGGTGCAGGGATTATTACAGCTATTCTGATGGTGTGGGTCCCAGGAGGGGACTTACACACCCTCCATGTCCATTTTCCTGCCCCACCCCTGGGCAGCTCTGCCCCTTGTCCCGGGCCTGGGCTGGAGTCTGGGGGTTGCCAGGTCATGTGGGAAGCCTGTGGTTGGCACAGGGGTGGGCTCACCCAGAGCCACACAGCGGTCAAGGGGCAGTGTGAGGACCCCCATAGCCCAGTTCCACACATGTGAGAGGGCTGGCTCTGGGGTCTCTCTCACCTTCAGACCCTTTGAGCATACCTGCTCCTGCCTCAGTTTCCCCATCTCATGCAGGCCCCTCCCTCCCTGCATCCTCACTATGGCTCCCTCACTCTGGCCCAGCTCACAGGGACAGGCCAGGACCATTCCCCACCCAGGGCCTTTCTCCCTTTGCCTGGGGCACTGTCTGGGAATGGGCGGTTCCTGCACGCTCACCTCAGCTCTCCTGGGTACAATGGTCCTCCCTGGAAGGCCAGCTCCACTGGGCAAGGATGTTTCTCACCTGGTTCTCGACCTCACTCCATGCCTGGGCAGACAACAGGTAAGGTGTGTACAGGGAGCCATGCTCAGTGAGCCTCGCACAGCGGTGCCAAAAAGCACATCTTTGTTTTTAGGACCCTCTGACTAACATTTAGCTTTTCCTCCTATTTTGAATATAGGTGACATTCCCAAACAGCAGTATGTGCTGGACCTATGACATCAGCAACAGAAACCTCAAGACATTTTCATGTCGTGTCATAGCTGTTGCAGGAACCATGAAATCTTGTTCTGTTCCCTGCTCAGCTGAAATTACAGAGGTTGTCAGCCTGCAGCCAGCCTTTTCATCTCTGGTGCTGGTGACAATGCTGCATGCCGTGCCCCCTTCTGCACAACGCTTCACTTCCATATCTTCTGGCTTTATGGAGGTGAACGCAGTTAGAAGGACACACTGGCGGTGTGTGGTCTGGAAAGTTCTAACCACACTTAGTACGTCTTGGAAGCCATCACCCTTGTCAAGGTAATGGAAACCTGTTGCCCCTGAAGTCACGTGCCACAAAAGTCTTAAAGCCTTTGATAACTGGATCTGTTTCTTTTGTGATGGTGCATCATTTATTTTAGGCAGTAATAAAACCTTGTTCTGAGAAGGAGCCCATGGGCTTCACCAGCCTGCTAGGGGGTCCCTGGTGCCTACATAGCCTCTCTGCTCTAACCTCTGGAGGAGGTCAGTAGGGGTGGGAGAGAGGCCCCACTTGGGAATATGTAAGACAGGCTGCAGCACAGGGGGCCAGCAGAGATGTCTGCGCTGGAATTTGAGGGGCAGGAAGAGCCCCAGTGACTCAGGGGCTTTCCCTGGTGGTTCCTGCAGTGTGGCCAGGGAGGGGCTGGAGGCCAGGGAGCCAGCAGGAGGAGGCCACCAGGACCAGGCTGACCAGGGTGTGGAGCCACAGCACCCAGCAAGGTGGTGGGTAGGGGAGGGAGGAAGGGTGGGGCCCTCATGGGTCTGGGGGTGGGGAGACACAGATTGTGAGGGGGCATGCAACACTAGTCTCCACCTGGACCAAGCTGTTCTCTTGGGACTCACCCCTAGGTTTGAGGAGGCTGGTGTCTGTGCCTCTCTCTGGGAGCCCTTCTCCCCTTTCAATCCCTGGACAGAGGACAGCAGGAGGGAGGGACCCCACCTGGCCTGGGAGGCATCTAATGAATTCAGGGTTCCAAAAACCCTGGGAAAGGGAAAAGTTGGTCCCCGCCCATTCTGCGGTCTGGTGACAAGTTCCACAAACCTTAGTGGCTTAAAATGACAGTCCTTATATATGCCACCTTCTTGGGGGTTAGGACCTAGCGGCATCTTGGTGGCATGTACTGGCATGAAGTCTTGCGTGAGGTGCGGCCAGACAGCGGCAGTGCCTGGGTTTACACCACAGCCTTTGCAGGGAGTTAGAATTGCGACCCCCAAAATCACACCCATCCAGAATCTCCAAATGGGATCTTGTCTGGAAATGGTATCTTTGCAGTTGTAATTAGTTGAGAATCTTGAGATGAGATGACCCTGGATTAGGGCGGGCCCTGAATCCAATGACAAGTGTCTTTATAAGGAGATTTGAGACACAGACAAGGGGAGATGGCCACGTGACAGCAGAGGCAGAGATTAGGGTGATGCAGCCATAAGCCAAGAGACGCCTGGGGCATCAGGAGCTGGAGGAAGCAGGAAGGATCTGCCCCTAGAGTCTCTAGAGGGTGCACACTCTACCTACACATTGATCTCAGAGCTCTGGCCTCCAAACCTTGGAGAGAATAAATTTCTGTTTTTAGCCACCACGTTTGTGGAAATTTGTCATGGCCTCCCCAGGGCCTCATGTGGGCTGGTTCCTGGGGCTGAAAGGATGGGGGCCCCTTAGACACCCCTCTTTCCTTTCACCTGCCTGTCTGGGTGGTATCTGCACACATCAGCCTGAGGGTGGCCGACTTCTAGCAAGTGGCCACCTAGCCTGCCCAGCTGGGTATGTGTCCCCCACTGGGCATGTGTCCTCTGCTGTGACCGCCACACCTTGAAGTGGTTCTGGGTCTTGGGGTCAGACCAGTCCCTTCCCAGGTGCCCCCTGTCCTGCAGCCCTCAGCAGGACTAGGGGAAGGACTGGAGGCAGTCCGTGCTGATACTGAAAGACACACCCTCACCCTGCTTCCTTCACTCATCGCTCCCAAAGCCCCGTGTCTGAAGGAAGCCAGGTGTGGAGAATGTCTCTGTAGCTGCAGTTATTGCAAAACTGCCCTGAAGAAAGATGGGCAGCTGTGGGGGCGGGCTCATGTGCCTGTCTGCCACCGCCTCCCCCAGCCAGCTCCAGGCGCAGGCCCAGGCCCAGGTGTGGATTATCCTCAGAAGAAGGAGTCAGGATTCACAGAATCTCTCAAGGATTCATGAGCATCTTGCTTGCCATCCCACTGAACAAGGCTAGGGAGCCTGGACAACAAGCAGGTTGGGGTCTGGGTTATGGAGGGCTCAGGCACCCTGGTTCCTGGCACCTAGCAAGTGGCCCTGCTCAGAAGCTGCATGTGGTCCCTGTCCCCCTGAGTGAAGCTGAAAGCCCCCCATGCCCACGGCCTTCTGCCCTCTGGTCCCCTCTCATTCTAATTTGCAGGTATCAGGCAGCTCAGCTGTGCCCAGAGTCCTGTCCCCGGGGCCTTCGCACTGACTGCTCCCATCCAGGTGAGCTCGCTCCCTCCTTCCTTCCTCCTTCCGAGGAAGGAGGTGCTCCTCTGTACCCCCTATCCATCTGAAGCAGCCCTCCCTGCTTCTCTCAGCCCTTCGCTCCACTCCTCCATTGCACATGAACATATTTAATACATTTGTTTCATTGTTTTTGTCTATCCACCACCCAGCAGGGCCTTTGCAGTGGACACACCATAGATGCTCAAAGATGGGAAGGAGAGCAGGGGGGCAGCCAGCAGGGGACAGTGGCTCAGAGAGGAGCTGCCTGATCTTGGGCCACACAGACTGGATAAGAGGTTACAGGCTCTGCAGGCACCATGCTGTGTCCTGCCTGGCCAAGGGCAGGCAGTGCTCACTCTTGCCATCTGAGGTGTGCCATCATCCTTTGGAGCAAGATTGGAGCAAAGGCGGTCAGGCGGGGGCGCTCCTGCCTAGACAACTGCTACCCTGGCTGGGAACCTTCTGTGCTTTAATTAAAACTCATCTCTCTGCCTGACCCCACTCTGCCATCACATTCTCCATTTAATTGGGGCCCTTCAGAGTGGCCAAGGTTAATTAAAAAGCCCAGCCAAAGGCATCACGGTGTCCCAGCATCTGCTGCCGGGGTCTGCCTGCGTGCACCCTGCCTCATACCCCAGAGGGCTGGCCTCACACCTGCCACCCCGCATTGGGGTGCAGCTCCATGATCCCCACTCTGGTCTCTCCAAGAGTGTGAAAATCCCTCAGGGATCCTGAGGCTCTGAAGTGGCTTGCTGTCCCCACCAAGTGAGGGCAGCCTGGCTCTGGGGACACCAGCCTCTTTGTGCCAGGTCCTGATTCCAGCCTGGGGGGCTGGGTGCTGCTTCTGGCTCCCAGGTCATGGTGGGCCGGCCCTGCCCTTTTCAGCACCCCATCTCTACCTGCAAGCCCAGCTGGGCACCTGCCCTGGAGAGCCCCCTTCTTGGGAGGGTGTCTCAAGCCTTTTCCTGCACAGGCTGCTACCTCCTACCACCGCTTGTTAGAACTGTCTGTGAAGGACAGGCCAGGGTCGCCCTGGAAGGCACCTGGCTCCCCAGGTGTGCTCAAGGGGTGGGTGCCCTGAGGGAGGCCAGTAGGCAGGCAGAGGCCTGCCAGATGAGAAGCCAGGGACATCAGGATCTGGGATCTGATCCTTCAAAGGCCTGGCTCTAGAGAGAGAGACATGGATAGGCTGAGGAGGGCGAGTCCCTGACAAAAGCAGGCCTTGTTCTGCCATAGACGGGAATAAAGAAGGCCTGAGTGTCTCACCGCTGCCCAGAGCCTGAACATCAGGGCAACAGGCAGAGTCCAGGCCCAGAGGCCCAGCAGAGCTAGGCTGAGGGCTGGGGGAGCCTGAGCAGGTGGGCCAGGTGGTGTGACGAGGCCCAGCATTGCTTCTGGGCCTGGAGAGAAATTATTCCTCATAACTGAACAAGGAAAATATAAAAAGAACACCTGACACTGGGACAGACCCAGAGCTGGAGACTGCTGGCCATGCTGGGGTATCAGCTGGGCCGGTGCTGCTGCCTGCCAGCGTGTCAGGCCAGGCTGGGTTCGAGCTGCAGCTGGAGAGCTGCAGGGGGAGCCCTGGAGAGGCCTCTGGTCCTATTCTGGGACCCAGGTGTGTCCTCATGTCCCTCAACCCAAGGGCCTGCTCAGGGACCCCAGGCCCTGTGATAGGGGAAATAGGAAGTGGTCGCACCTGTTCCTGAACCTGCTGGCTGAGGAAGCATATCAGAGTGAATGGTGGCCTGTCCCACTTGTCATGTCAGCCTTGGGCTGGGTTGCAGGAGCTGGACCCTGTGGATCAGCCCCAACTGGCTCACAGTCGAAGGTCAGCCCAGGGGAGGGGCTAAACCTGGGGTCAGGAACAAAACTCCTCTCTTTTTGTCCACCATAGGGCAGGCCAGGCCATGTGACAGGGAGAGGCAGAGAGCGGGCCTGAACCACCTGTGAGTGTGTCCTAGCCTGAGATATCCCACCTGTGCTGTGTGCAACCCCACCTGTAGTATGCTCCCTCGTATTGTCCCCACCTGCAGCATCCACACCAGCAGGGTCCCCATTTGTATCCTCCCTACCTGTACTCTCTCCTTCCCACCTGCATCCTCCTCACTTGCAGTGTCCTTCTCACCTGCAGTGTCCCCAGCTACACTACCCCCACCTGAGTCCCCAGCATACCTGTTCTCCTCGGCTACTCTGGGGCAAGCTGAGCTGAGCTGTCTGGGGGAGGAGGCCACACTGTCCTCCTAATCTGAGTGGGTGGGTGCTGGGTTGGAGCTCTACCAGCTTCCTCACACCAGCTGTGGGCTGGGGTGTCCATCCTCCCCATCTGAGAGGCTAGAACTCTCCAACCTCCACAACCCCCAGGAGTAGTTGCCAAACAAGCACTGGCAGGACTGTGGGTCACTGGGAAGTGCCAGGGCAGCTCCCCAGCGGTCCAGTGGGTGGGAGACTTGGAGCTGAGGCGCTTAGGCATGGGCTGGGGACCAGGGAGCTGTGGCTGCACCCGCAGGGGTGTCCAGGAGCCTGGGTGAGGCCACCCATACCCCATACCGTGGGGGACATCCGTGAAAACCAGCCCTCTGGAGACAGGCAAGGAGCAGACCCAGACCCAGCTCTGAGCTGCCAGGCTGACTTCTGACCTCAGACTGACCCTGATCCTGTCCCAAGCAGCACCTGTCCTTCCTGGACACTTGCCCAGCTGGAGCTGCCTGCGCTGGATGCAGCCCCTTCCTGGTGGGCTTCCAGGGCAGGGGTGACCCAGTGTATGGACCCTGCCTATGCTCAATGTGCCGTTGACTCTGAGAGGCTGGGACAAGGCCTGCCTCTTTCCCAGCCTCAGTTTCTCTGTTTGCAATGTGACCTGAGACCTGGGACACCTTTCCTCACAGCCACCTCCTGGCGACCCTGATACGGGAGCTGGGGTGAGGCTCCATGGTGGGCATGCACACAGGGACCCCCTGGTATCACTGCAGAGACAGCTGATACTGACGCCACTTGTTGTAAGGGTGGCCCATTGCAGGTGTCCCAACCACTCCCAAATCTCCTTCCAGATAAGGGGCATTCCCCTCAGGCATTCTGATAATCTGGCTTTCTCAGACTGGCCTGCACAAGGGCTGGAGCTGGGCAGGGTGGATCTGTTGGGAGCTGGGTCTAGAGCTGGGGAGGTAGCTGAGCCCTAGGAGCTGCTCAGGGCCCCTGCAGAGGCCTGTAACCCTGGGGACGGGCCAGCTTGGCGTCAGATCCCCCCATCACCAACCCCCACATGCAACACATACACAGCTTCTCCTCTGCCTTGCATGGGCCCCTGAGGTGTGGCTGGCACTGACCTTCCATGTCCCCAGGGGACAGTGATACAGGAACCACAAAGATTATGGCAGTGAGGTGGTGAGAAGGCTGCAGCAGAGGCCAGGGGAGGCTTGAGACTGGAGGGATGGAGGCAAGGGTGAAGGAAGGTGAGAGTGAACGGTAGGTGGGACCAGAAGGTATATATGAGGTCTCAGTTCTCCTTAAGACTCTGTCCTGACAAATGTGCTGAATGCCCTTGGGCAAGTCATGTCTTGCCCAGGTCAGTTTCTCCATCCATGGATTAGAGGTCCCCCTTTAGCTCAGAGTGGAACCAGTTTGTGATGGTTGCAAGCTGAGGCACTCCAACTCCAACTCATGGGCACCAGGAAGCCATGGAAGTTTCTTGAGAAGAGGAGGAGGCTGGCTTGGGGATATGCGACCCATGTCCTCTGTTCCTGAGGTTCCTGTCTTCTGGCCCAGACCTGGGAACTAAGAGCACACTCAGGGAAGAAGCACATGTGATCTATGGGGCTCCTTCCAAAATCCAAACATCAAACAGCCTTCCCCAGGGCTCCCGGCTTTGCCTCTCTGTAAGTTGCAGGCTGACAGGCTGGGCGAGCCAGTTGAGGTGAAATGAACCCCTGTAACCTATAGGCAGCACAGGGAGCTAAGGAGCCCGGGACAGCTGTTGAGCCCTGCTGGAGATTCTGCATAGGCCTGCCTGCCTCTCTGCAGTCTGGTTGTTAGGCAAGGGGCAGACAGGTTGGGAAGTCCCCCTTCTCTCCCAAGACCTTCCCATTGCTGTCCTGGAATTCCACCATTCAACCTCTTGCATTAAGGCCTAGACCTCCCCACATTCCTGTCTTTAGTTCTGCAGATGGCCTCTGGGGTTGGGAGGGGGTGTGGGTGTAGAGGGTCCTGACATCTGCCATAGGGACTTGGAGAAAGTTGAAGGAGATGGAAGCCTGAGAGGAGCTTGGACAGGAGCTGTGATTGGACACAGAGCCCTGGGGAATCTGAGGGCGCTGGCGAACCTTTGGAGCTCTCCTTGGAGGGTCCTTTCCTTCACAGAAACTCACCTCCTCCTAGAAGCCCTCCTGGATTAATGGCAATTCCTCAAGTGTTGGCCACCTCCAACCACACAAGTGCCCAGCTGGTAGGGTTCTGGCCAGTGCTGGCCCACTGCCGGTGGGTGAACTAGCTGGCTCCTCACCTCAGGCCAGGATGCAGGCATCAGGGGTTGCTGGAAGCAGGCCTGCCTCCTCCTTTAAGAGTGGAGGGAAGGCCCTCCCAGCGCTGGGCCTCCATGGGCAGGAGGGCGTGCCATCCCTACCAGCCCAGCGCCTCCCTCCCAGCCTGCCGTGTTTGGGTGGACGACTCTTGGTCCTTATACCATAAACACCAATTTGCAGGGCCCTGAGAGCCAAATGACTGTTTACTGTGTGCTCCAGAGACTCAAATAAAAAAAGAGAGAGGGAGAGAGAAAGAGAAAGACGTGATTGAGGAGCCAGCCTGGATCTAAACATCAATTAGCACCTTCTGACTAGCTTCTGTCCCAGCTGCCAGGCCAGGCCGTGGTGGCTCCCAGGCTGGGGCCCTCCCCAGGGCTTCCCCAGTGCCCTGGGAACCCCCCTTCGTCCTGGCATCTGTAGGGACGGACTTCTCAGTAGTATAGGTTGCCTAAGGGGCCCAGACTGAGGATGTCAGAGCCATAGAAACAGCACCACGTGCTCGCCTCCTCTTGGGAGCCCTCCCAGATGACCCAGAAGATATAGAAGGGGCCATCACCCAAATCTCTGGGGCCAAGGTGAGGGGGTAAGGGGGGTGTGAGGGGTGTGGCAGGCGGGAGTACCCTCTGTTAGCTGCTCCCCATCCCCCTACTTTATGGTGGGAGAGGGAGGGAGAAAATGGGGTAGTTTTGCCTTCATAAACTCACACTGGGGAGAGAGACCTCACCCAGTAGGTCTCAGTTTACCTGTCAGTGCCTATGAACAGAGGCTGGCAGCACTCCCACCCCTGCAGGGATGCTGTCTCATTCCTCCAACCCTTGGACATCACCCTGGGAGGTTGCCTGCAGGGACAACTTCAAGCCTCAAGTCCAGCTTCAGTCTGTTCAGTCCAGACTGAAGCTGGACTTGAGGCTGGAGGCTGGAGGGCAGTGTGGGCGGGTAAGGTGTCCTGTTCCTGCTCAGGCCAGGAGGCCAAGGGGCTGCTGGAGAGGAAACTGCTGACTGCCAGGATGCGTTGTCCTTGGGTGTCCCAACCAGAGGGTTTCACGAGGGGACACAGGTTTCTAACAGGGAAATGAGTCAGGCAAAAGGGCCAAGCCGCTTGGGGAGGGACAGGGGGCTGGAGTGGGGATAGGCCCCTGAAGGGGAGAGCTGAGGGATTGGGGCAACCCCAGGCCATCAGGCCAGACCCCAGGATGGGCTGTGTCATATCCCCCAGACCAGACCCTCAGGACAGGGGCAAAGGCCTGGCCAGCAGGACCTTAAAGCCCATCCAGCCCAGGCTCTGCTGTAGGCAGTGTGGGCCATCACTGTGTGGGACCAGGGAACCTGGCCAGGGGTCCTCAGCCCTTTGTACCAGGCTTGGTGATCCAGAGCTGGCCCTGCACCTGTTGCTCTGGGGGTCCCAGGCCTGGAGGTTCTGGACCAGCATAGGAGTCGGGGGATGGGGTGCTTCAGAGCATTCTTGAAGTGTGTGGAAACTGAGGTCCTGGGACCCAGAAAGTGGGAGTATGGGGAGGAGGGGGGAGGGGAGGGCCTGCGGGGGCCCCAGGAGGAGGGGGCTGGCCACACACCCTCCAGGACTTCAAAGCTGCTGCCCTGGGGGTGTGAGATTTGCAGGGGGCTGGGCCAAGGGGGGCCCTGGTGGGGTGAGGCCCTACTACCTCCGGGCCTTTACTATGGTTATTCCTCTCCTGTCTCAACTACCTGTGAACAGGCCCACCAGGCCCATTTCCTCCTTGTTCAGGGCTGGCGGGAGGGGCTGTAAACTCCCTGGAGAGGCGCTTCTGAGGCCCAGGCAGGCTGCCCTGTGTTCTGCCCTCCCTCTGAGTTGAGGGTAAAGGGCAGGGGCTGAGGGGCTGGGCCAGGGTTCATGGGGACATGCTGATCTTGGCAGGTGAGGGGGGCCAGCTGGGCTCGAGAGGGGGCTCCGGATAGAACATCCCTCGTCAGCAAAAGGCAGGAGCAGAGAGGCCCTGGGGAGCCCCCTCATCCCACTTCCTCTGGCCCTGGAGGGAAACTGAGGCCCCGGGTGGGGCTTGCTTCTGGCCAGCAGAGAATCGAGAGTTTTGCCTCCTCATTCACACAGGCTCTTGCTAGCTCCCCTCGCCCATTTACTGGGGCCTGTCCTGTGGATCTATGGGCCTCTTCTGGTGGGGTTCTGCCCCTCTCTGTCCTGGAGCCGTGGCGATGGGTAGTGGGAGCCTGGTGCCTCACCTGGTAGAGAGCTGAGACCAGGTAGGCAGAACCTACCTCTGCATCAGCTCCCAGGGTAGCTCCTTTCTTGTTTCTGGGTATCTGGGCTCTGCTCCCTTAGGAGGCCTGGCTCTGTCCCTGCTTCCTCTCTTGGCATCTCACCCTTGTGACCTTGTGGCTATGCCTCCACCCCCTGCCCAACCTGTCTCCCCTACCCTTTCATCTGAGGAGCCCCTGGCACCCGGTTCCCAGCAGGTACCAATTAGGGCAACTCCTGCCCGTACCCTAACTTAGAGGTGCTGCACGATTTGTACTGTCTGTGCACTGTGGATGTGGCCCATAGGCAGCTCGAGTGGGGCACCTGTCACCCCCCACCTCCAGGGCCGAACCCCTGTGTGGAGTGTCTGACCTGGCTCTATTGCCTGGTGGGCTGTGAGGGCTTGGGGGTCCTCCTTGCTGGTGACTCACACCCGTGGGCGAGATTGGCCACCTGCACTCCAGTCTCGGACACTGTCCTGTGTGCTTCATCACTGTCTCCCTCTTTATAGAGTGTCTGCCTGCAGTCTGTCTGGACCCAGCCAACCCCTTGGGGCCCCATTTGGGAATTGCTGGTGGTCAGCTACAGTCCCGGAACAGTGGGTGACTTGGCCTGAAATGGGCCTGGTGGTGGGGGAGCAGTGAGCCCCGAGCCAACAAGGCCATGGGCTTGGGGCGGGACGTTGGTGTGCCAGCCCGGGAAGCTGATGCGTGATTTGGAGTGTAAAAGCAGGGGCTTTGGGGTCCAGAGCCCTGCGTCTGCCTCTAGTCCCTTAGCCTCACTGGGCCTCTTCTGGCTCTGTCTTCAGTAGCTTGGAGCCTCCAGCAAAGACCACTGTGGCCAGTAAGGTGGTGGGGTTGGTGTTCCCTGAGTCCTGTCTTGAGGGATGAAGCCATGTTTCCTTCTCTCCTCCCTCCCTCCCTTGATGGGTTCTCACTCCATCCATCAGGCAGCTCCCCACACCCTACCACAGCTCTCTCCCAGTGCAGGGCTCTGTGTGGAGTGGACATTCTTGCCCACGATGGGTCTGCACAGCCCTGTCCAGGACCCCTGCCCAGCCAGCCATGACTCTGTTGGCAGAGGGTGGCCCTTCATTCCCTACTCTCAAGGACACCATGTGGCCCTGATGTCTAGCCACGGAGCCAGCTGAATTGGGCTTCCCTCCCTCTGCTTTCGGCAGGCACGGGCCTCCCAATTACGAGGCTCCTGTCTGTTCCCAGCCCCCTCCCTTCCAGCATATGGCTCATGCAGGGTGGCTATGCTGGGCCTGACCTTTGAGTGGGTGGGGCTAGGCCTCCTCCCCTCAGCTCCAGCATCATCTCCCCCCGGCCCCCACCTGTCCTAGCCTGTCCCTCCACCCCTGCCTCCTCAGCTTTCTCCCTCCTTGTGGGTCTGGCTGGATATCAGGGCAGAGTTCAGAGGTGGTGGTAGTAGTGGGGAGGGGGGCATGGAAGGACACAGAGAGAAGCAAGGACCCTGCTCCTGGCTTGGAGAGATGAAGGTGTGGCCTTGAGAAAGCCACTCCTTCACCCCCTGGCTCCTGCAGCCTAAGTTTTCAGAGGCCCACCCAGCTCTGCATACCCCGAATACCCTGGATGGATGGATATAGGCAATAGCCATGGAGGGACAACGTGAGGCTTCTGCCAACAGAATGCCTCGTTTGTCCTTGAGGCTCTCCCTGTCTGCCTTGGAAAGATCCCCATCCCAAGGTTCTGAGCATGATGCCAGGATTTGGCCAGCCATACATTGAGAGACTGCTGACCCCTGCCAAGACTTGCACTCCTGAGCTATGCCCTGTGGTGGAGGGGAGGCCAGGGGTCCAGTGTCAGCTCTAGCCTCTGGCCTGAGGATGGACAGAGGCAGGAGGGAGCCCCTGGGAGTTCTTGGGTTCATGCAGGAGCTCTCTGCCAATGAGGGATGTCCCTCATGACCTCCCAACTGGATTCCAGCTGCATGAGCTGGACTTCTAAAGTGGCTTTTGCAGGAGGTAGAAGGAGGCCAGGCCCAGAGAGAAGTGGCTGCCTGATTCCCAGGCTTCAGGCTGGTGAGCCTCAAATTGAGGGGACATGTCTGGCCTCCCAACCAGACTGGGCTCCTAGATGCCCCCTGGTGGGCTGAGAAGGGGACCCCACACAGGGGCCATGTCCCCAAGCCCAGGGAGCATGGCCACGTTGCTGGTGCTCAAATGTCAACTGAATGAAGCATGTTGTGGATGTCTGGGGAAGTGGCTTTCAGCTGACTTGGTGGATGTCCTGCTGTACCACTGACTTGCATGGGGTCTCCCCCCTGGGGCTGCCATGGTCCCCTGCTCACTGCACTGTACATCCCCTGCAACAGGCAGGCCTCCTTTTCCCTTTCTCTGTACTTCCATTGGGGTCTTCTGCCCTGGTCTCTAGTCTACCCCGCCCCAGACTTCAAGACCACTGGCTGTTTCCTCCTTTCTTTGGAGTGGCCATCCTTCTTTCTTTCCCTGGAACTCTGGCTCCGGAGGCTATTGCAGAGGCCCCAGGAGTCTCTGAGCTCAGCATGCCCACCCCACCTCCCATCGTGGCCCCTCCCAGAGGGTCATGACCAACCCAGGCCCCATGCCTTGCTGACCCACCACCAAAAATCCAGCACAATCCACAGGTTTGTTTGGTTGTTTCTTCTTTTCGTTTTTGTTTTTTGTTTGTTTGTTTTTACTTTCCCCATAATTTGAAACTCACAAGCTATGACTAAAATAATTTCTTTCATAGAAAGAAAAAGAAAACAACAATAACACATCTGTTTGTCTAGTTCCTATGTATGGTGGATATAGCAGCATTGGAAATAAAATTAAAACCAAAAATGCAAAAATTCAAGGCAGAGGAAGGTCGTATCCCTAGCAAGCGGTGCAGCTTGTCCTCCCCACCCCCCGCCCCAACTGTCTCTTCCCCCTGCCTGGAGGGTAGGGCCTCGGGGACAGGGGGCTGGGCAACATTTCACAGTGGCAGAGGCTGAGGAGGAGAGGTCTTGGCATGGCAGCACCTGGCAGGAAGCCCCTGTGGGCATTGGTTGAGAGGTCCATCAGTCTCGCTCATTCCCAGACAGGATGGATGAGTCAGACGTGAGCAGAGCCAAGTCAAGCGGCCAACCAGAGGCTCCACAACAGTGGCCAGTGGCGGGTAGGTCTGGTGTACCATAGCCACAGCAGCAGGACCTGGGGGTCCGTCCTGGTTACGAGGGGCTGGGAAGGAGACCAGTCCTCTGGGGTCTTTGGGTCCTCTGTCTGTAGCACCAGTATGGGATCATCCCCCGACTCCCAATCTCCCAAACAACCCAACCCAAAGTGAGCCTCCAAGGCATGGTATGGAGCTGAGTACGACCTGGACAGCAGTACAGGCCAGTGGCTCCCTTCTTGCCTTCCCCTTACAAGGGGCTGTGAATGAGGGAGGTGGAGAGAGGTGCTAGGCCAAGAGGGAGGCAACAGCAAGACTGGAACAGGAGGTTTTGCTCCTCTTCTGTGGATGCGATGGGGTGCAAGTGGGAATGTGAAGACAGGGAGAAGGGAGAGCCAGGCGCAGGAGCTTCTGTCAGCTGCAAAGTAGAAGGCACAGCAGACCAGGCTGAGTGGCACCTTGCCGGGGCCTGGGTGTCTGATGCCCAGCACAGGGCAGCCAGGACAGAGCCAGGCCTCGTGTTCCAGGCCCTTTCTCTGCCTACTGCCGTCAGGCCCTGTCTCCTTTACCAAGCCCAGGTGGTTCTTGCGGTTCTGCACAGCAAAGGCTCTCCCTGATAGGGTTCCTGGTTGAGAGCGTTGGCAGGTATCAGACTGAGGGAGGAGTGCCACAGGCCTCCAGGCACCTGGACCGTCGTAGGATGGGCCTCAGACCTCAGTGGCAGGGGTAAGGGGACAAGATGCCCCCCACAGGTTCTCCCCAGCTCGTTCTGCCA
>NW_006784081.1:545200-546086 GCF_000442215.2 Lipotes vexillifer | reverse complement strand
GACGAGGTCAGGTGGAGGGAAACATATGGTCTTCGGAGCAAGGAAATGGCAGGCTAAATCCCCACCCCTGGAGCCCCGCCCCCAGAGAGGACCCCGCCACCCTCCAGGAGCCCCATCCCTGGAGTTTCACCCCAGGAAGGGCCCCACACCTGTCGGGAAGAACTCCATCCCACTCATGAGCCTCACCCCTGCCCTACCACGGAGGACCCCGCCACCCTCCAGGCGCTCCATCCCAGAGCCCCGCCCCATCCATGGAGGAGTCCCCCCCACCCCGCCGCCACCGGGAGGAGCCCCAGCCCGGTGCGGCGCCCGCTACTTGCAGGTGTGCACGTCGTAGATGCGCGCGCACTCCTGGCAGCTCACGTAGCAGCACCAGTGGAAAACGCAGTGGCACTTCTCCCTGCGCCGCTCGGTGCGCGCGTTGTGGCCGCGACCGCAGCACAGCAGGTCGCAGCCATCTATGCCGTGCGAGCTCACGTTGCAGGTGCGGTCGCGCGTGCCGAAGGATCCCGTCTCGGGGTTGGGCTCACAGAAGTTGGGCGAGGCCTCGTAGTAGACCAGGTCGCGCTCTGTGGGCACCTTGAAGTAGGTGTAGCGTGGCCGCAGGGTCTCCACCCAGCCGCGCGACTCGCGGTGCTTCTCCACCACCATCTCCGAGGCGCTGTCATACTTGTCCTTGAGGAAGTCACCAATGGCACGGAAGTCGGGCTGCGACCACCAGCAGGTCTTCACCTCACAGCTGCCCGAGAGCCCATGGCACTTGCACTTGAGGTGCATGTGGCTGGCGATGGCCTGCAGGAGCGCGCGAGCGGGGGCGTCAGGGCAGGCCCTCAGTCTCCCCACCTCCCACATAGGGTGGCTGTACTCCTTTTGCCTGTAGTCCCCC
>NW_006784081.1:525338-545158 GCF_000442215.2 Lipotes vexillifer | reverse complement strand
CCCCACCCCGCTCACCTGGCAAACCCAGTCCGCCCACCTGCTCCATAAAGCTCCGGGACTCCCAGGTGGAGCAGGTGCCCTCTCCCAGCACCACCCTTCCGTGTGGTGCTACAGGTTCTTGTGCCATGTGGCTCCCCTGGTAGACCCAAGATCCCTGGAGGGCAGGGCCTGGGAGACCCCCTCCCGGGCTGGGTCTACTTCTAGGCCATCTATGTTGAGTGAAGGAAAGAAGAGGCTATAACATGTGATATGTAAGTGCCGGGGTGTAGGAGGGAAGTCGTTCATTCTGACTGGGGAAACCCAAGACCTCCGTCTAGAAGAGATGTACATGGGCTGGGTGGCAAGGCTAGGGGCTGACCTGAGCACGGATAATGGTAGTGGCTTGAGCAGGGTACCTTCAGGGCCCAGGAAGCTGGTTTTATCAGATTGTAGGGGAGTTGCTGAGGATTGTGTGTGTTTCTCCTGTGGGCATCCCAACGTCAGGTTGTCTTCCCTTCTCTCTTTGGGGGAAGGAGTGGGGCTGGGGGTGAAAGGTCCTGTGGCATAATCAGAACTAAGGCTGAACTGGCCACTATGATGGGCACTGGCCACATGTGAGGTCCTGAGATGCAGCCGGTGGTCCAAATTGAGAAGTGCTGTTAAGTGCAAACCACATGCTGGGTCATACTAAGTCCCCAGACTTCGTAAAAGAAGAGGATGTAAAATATCTCATTCAAAATTTTAATATTGCTTGCATTATTGCAATAACATGTTGGCTATATTGGGTTAAATAAAATTCATTATTAAAACAAATTTCACCCGTTTCCTTTTAAAATGTGGCTACTAGAAATTGATAAATCTAAGGCTTCATGTGGGCTCTGTGTCCAGATGCTGCCTCTACCCTGTCCCCCTCTGCCTGCTCTTTCTTCAGCCCTTCCCTCTCATACTGGCACTTTTTTAGGAGCATCTGTAAATTACATTCCCCCACCGCAGTCCAGTTCTGTCTAATCTCCATTCTCTTCTCTTTTGTGACCAAGCTTTTCCAGAGAGGAGCTGCCACTTCCCATCTCTGCCTCCTCAGTCTCTTGTTTTAGTTCTACTTTTGATCAAAGTTATATATGCACATACTTTGAAAAGTCCAAGAGTTCCTAAGACCTATTAAGGAAAACAGTTCTGCCCCCACACTCTCATTCACAGCAATTTCCTGACCACTTGAGGTAGCACCTTGTACCTCTACACCTCTGATAAGATGCTTGTCTTGCTACTTCTTGATTTTTCAGTGTTTGGCATTGTCTATGGACCTCTCACCATGGAGGTCCCATGGGACCTCCCTCCACAACTCTGATGCACACTTTTCCCAGCCCCCTTCCTACACTAAAATCTATAGCATAATTCCAGTTAGATCAAAATTTAGTGCTGACAGTATTGGGGCTGTGGTAAATGTCATACTTAGTTGAGCCACGTGCCATGATAGCCTTTCCTTTTCTACAAAACGTTTTGTTGTTGCTGTTTTTAATGTACTCATCACAGGTTCAGCCTCACTAACTCCTTTCGTTGTCTAAATATTCTCTTCAAGACTTTCAAACACACCAGCTGATCTATGGATTTCATCTTCTTGGAGACATCTTTTACAAAGGCCTTCTGGTAAATTTTGTGAAATGTGCATGTCTGAAAACAAATCTTTTCTACTTAAAGTTGAAAAGATGATTTAGCTGGGTATAAAAGTCTTGGCTTAAAATATTTCCCCCTCTCAGGATTCTGAAAGCATTACTCTATTTTATTCTAGCTTTCACTGTTGTTCTTAGAAACTCTGATGACTTTTGATTTCTGATCCTTTGCATGAAACCAAAGCGTTTTCTGGGAAGCTTGGAAGGCTTTTCTGTGTCATAGGCTGTGAATTTCACAGCGAATTTTGATGTGGGTCTTCCCCTTTCTTGTGCTAATCACTTATGGGGCCTGTTTTGTCTGAACTTCTGCTCTTCAGCCCTGGGAACCTTCTTGTGTTATTTCTTTACCAAATTCCTCATCTTCATGTTCATCATTGTCTTTCTTGGACAGATCCTCCATATTTTCTATTCTTTCCTATTTTCCATCTCGTTGTCTTTTTTTCTCTACTTTGTGGGAAGGGTGTCTCAACTATCTTCCAACCTTTCTGCTGAGAGTTTTGTTTTTGCTGTCCTATTTTTAATCTCTAAGAGCTTCTTTTTTCCCCTGAATGTTCTTTTAAATTAACATCCTGTTCCAATTTTATGGATTCAGTGTTTTATCTCTCTGGGGATACTGATGGTTTTTTGAAGTTTTCATCTCTCTTTATAATGTCTCTTTCCCATAAGTTTGGGTTTTTTCTTTATTTTGGTCTTTACCTTTGTGGTTGCTGGAGGCCTTCCTCAGATGTTCAGTGATCCTTGGCTGCCTGCTCATATTTGAAAGTGGGGCGCCAAAAATCTTGTTGGAACCTCCTGTACATGGGAGGGACTCATCTACTTAGGCCCTCACTGTAGAGTGATCTGGCCACGTTGCTTTTGGGGGAACCCCCACCTCAATATCTTCAAGTTTCTTCTCTTGGGATGGTCTGATTCTCAGGGGAGAATCTTCCATTTTCCTGCCTAGAGCATAATCATGCTTCACTGTGGCACTAGGACATTAGGAAGACAAATGTGTATGTAGACAGACTACTTTCACTTGGGCAGCCTCACCCTCAGCAGTCCAGACACCTTCTGCTTTACCCTTTTTAGGGAATAAGCCTCCAGACTTCTGCCATGGTTATGGAGGGGTGCTGTCTGGATGCAAGAGGTTGGATAGAAGAGCTGGTACATTAAAAAGTGCTTTTAAAATAGACTCTAAAATGAAAACGCAGCTCAGCATACACACTTTTTCCCCAGACCAGCAAATGACAAGTCTTTCTGTTTTCAGCCCCATATCTATCTCTACTTCTCACGATATCTGATACTAGAAATTCCTTGGTTGATTCTCAGAGTTCTCTACTGGCTTAAGATTCAGCTTTCTTGAGTGTACTAAGATATTGAGTATTCATCTATCTGCTTTTTGCTTTCAAAATTTTGTTGCCATTGTCACCTTTTCTGTTTTCCATGTTCTCAATAGTTTATGTATCTTAAAATTAATTCATTGTCATTTTAGTGGAGTTCTAGGAGAATGCAGAGGAAAATGTATTTTGTTTGTCATCTTTAACTGGAAACTCCCATTCATTCTTCAGGTCTACAATTTCTATGGGATTCTTTCCCAAATCTTACATTTTAGCTTTGTGAACATAAGTAAGCATATTTTTTCTCATAATCTATGTCTAATAATTCCAGTATTTGAGTCTTGTTTCTGTTTTTTTTGTTGTTGTTGTTTTTTTGTTTTGTTTTGCTGATTATCACTCATTTAACAGGTTATCTTTGATTATGTGTTGAACATTGTGTTTGAAAAGTTGTTTGTAGAAAAAAATTTCAGCCTAGCATAAGGTTATCATCCTCCAAAGAGGATTTATCTGCTTTCTCCAGGTACATGGGGATACCAGCAATTTGGGATCACCTTAATCCATTCAGTCTAGAGATTTTACTAGCCTGTACATGTGCACAAGGGCTTGTCTATTTCTGATTTTCCTTTACTCCTCAGGATCCCAGCCTAAACCGAGGAGTTTTTTCCTAGACATAGCACCTTTGGTGGGCCCCTTTTAGCTCTGTGAGGCTGCTGGAAATGCAGCTCAGCATACGCACTTTTTTCCCAGACCAGCAAATGATCCCTGGACAAAAGCTGCCCGAGGCACCAGGTTCAAAGTCTTGTCTTCTCCTGGACTTTGGACTGCTAATTCCTCACTATATGGTTAGTTATTTGACACTTAACAATTATTTTATGGAAGTGTAATATACATGCAAAAGTTTATATATCATAAGCATGGAATGTGACAAAATTTCATAAATTACCAGCCTCAGAACACCAGCTCCTCAGGAACTCCCACCATGCTCTGTTCCAGTTGTTATACAGCATCTCCTTGATGACTGATGATATTGATCACCTTTTCACATATTTATTGGACATTTCTAGATTTTCTTCTGTGAAATGGCTTTCCATTTTTCAGCCAACTTTTCTATTGGGTTACCAGTCTTTTTGTTCTTTTTATACTATAACTTTCATATACTTGTTGGGTGTATATATTGTGAACATCTCCTTCTGTGTGGATTGCCTTTTCAGTTTCATGGTGGTACCTTTTTATAAATTTTAATATAGTCCACATTATTACATTTTTCTTTCATTGTGAGTGCTTTATTGGCCTGTTTAGGAACTCTTTGCCTACTCCAAGGTCACAGAGATGTTCTTCTATGTTTTCTTCTAAGCATTCTAAGCATTCTTTGTTTTATCTTTCCCATTTGGAAATGGGAAATTGATTTTTTATATGATGTGAGGTAGGGGTCAAGATTAATTTTTTTCCACATTGTTATCCAATTGACTGAGCACCATTTATTGAAAAGACCATTTCCCCCTCTGCTGCACTCTCTTCCCTGTGATAAATCAGGTAACTTATACAGGTGAGTATTCTATACTTTTAAAGGGTACTTTTTACATTTCATCCTACATTTGTACCTGTCTTTAGCCAGAAGATTAATGTGAGTCACCTAGTTCCCTGTTACTGGAAGTGAAGTGTTCACTCTTCAGCTCTCTGCAGTGCCCTGGTTCCACTGGCCAAGGCCAGGGCCAACTCTGCTGAACACTTTTCAGTCCCTACACATATCACTTCCTATCAGCAGTGCCCCACTGAACCTCTGACTAAGTTCACTAAGCCCCCTTTTCAGAAGGGCTCACAAAGCCCTGTACAGCTTGGTCTCTGCCAGCCTTTCCATCCCCCAAATCTTTTTCTTCCTCTGTTCTCCATATTCTACCTGGACTAACTCACATGCATTCTTTCACCTCTGAGCTACGCAGAGGCTCTCCTGGTTTCTCTTGACCTAGATAACTGCCAATTATTCTGCTTGTCTCCACTCACCACCTCTGCGAGAAGTCTTTTTTGAGACTCCAGCCTGGGTTTGACCTCTCCACTATGTCCAGATCACCTTGTGTGTGTGCATTTCTTCATTGTAGAACTTACCACACTGTGGTGTAGCAGCCTGGCTGTCTCCCTCCCTGGATGTGCAGGAGCTCCTGCAGGGCAGGCCTTTCTCCCATCCCTCCTTCCTTGTGACCCCAGCTGCACAGGTGGACCTGCCATACTGTGGGAATGCCTGAGACCTCGTGGAGCAACTGGACAGCCCTGTGTTTCAGACACCGCTGGGCAGGAGGTGAGCAGACCCCAGCCTGGCCACCATATACCTCCCTCCCACAGCCCACCACCCTGCCTACACCATGCCATACTCCTCAAGGGACCAGGGCACATACCCTGCTCAGAAAGCTTTTATTTCCCAGAGACCCGCAGGGGTGTGGTCTCAGGGCTCTCGGGTTCACAACCCAGGATGGGGGCGGGGGCCGCGGACGTACCTGGCGCCCAGCCTCATTGTTGTGGCGGTTCATGGCGGAGCGAGCGTCTGGTCGGTTCTCCCGCGCGTCTGCGAACTCCCGAGACACCATCCCTCCGAACTCGATGTCCTCGCTGCAGCCGCCCCACTTCCAGCCCTCACCGGGCGAGCCCTGATGGCGGCTGCTGCAGCCGCAGATGGCAGCGGAGCCCTCGGCGCACGAGCGTGTTACAGCGAAGGCTACGCCGGCGGAGGCGATGGCGTGCACAAAGGCTGACTCCCGGGTGGCTGCGGAAAGAGGCAACGTGGTCGGCAGGACCCGGCAGGGCTGAGGTGGTGGGACTGGCGCGGGGGCGTGGCTGCCTCTTCCCGGGCTGGGTCCTGGGTACTCACAGTGGGCGTGGGGTGCTAGCCTCGCAGCACGGTAACCGCGGTACAGTAATGGGAGTTGGGGAGGCAGGGCTGCGGTGGGACAGAAGCGCGCGTCCCCGAGGGAGGACCCAAGGAGGAGGGAGAGCTTCCCCAAAGAAAGTATACGGAGGGCTAAGGAGCCCAAGGCAAGATGCTGGACATAACTTGTCATGGAGAACAGCAATGACGGCTGAAATCAGAAAGTCAGATCATAACCAGTGCTGATGAGGATGTGGAGAAATCAGAACGCTGTACACTGCTGGCTGGAAGGAAACTGGTGCTGCCCCTTGGAAATGGGTTTGGCAGTTTGTTGAAAACATACACCTACCCTATGACCTGGTCATTCACCTCTGAGGTATTTACCCTGGAGGAAACCTGTGTCCCTGCAAAGACCAGGAAGCAAATGTCACTGCAGCTTTATTTGTAATAGCCCCAAACTGGCAGCTCCGAAATGTCCATCAACAGGTGAATGGATGAAAAATTGTGGCATAAAATAAATAAGTCGTGGGTATGTGATGTACAAGATAGTGACGAGAGTTAATAATATTGTATATTGGAAAGTTAAGAGCGTAGATCTTAAAGGTTCTCATCATAAGAAAAAATCTTGTAACTGTGTGGGGTAATAGATATTAACTAAACTTATTGTTGTGATCGTTTCACAATATATACAAACATTGAATCATTTTGTTGTACACCTAAACTAATATAATGTTATATGTCAATTATATTTCAATTAAAAATTGTGGCACATCCATGAAATGGAATTCTATTTAGCATACCAGGAAAGAGAGCATGGATGAATCTCAAAGCGGATTGATTAAATGGCATACAAAAAAGGGTCCTTCTAGTGTCCCACCAACCCATGGTGGAGCCCCTGTGCCCAGATGTCCTGGTTGGAAGCTTCCCACAGCCCTGCCCAGGGCATGGCTCCTGGTCCACATGCTGCCCACTTGTGCCTCTTTTTCTGCCTGCACACCCTTCCCCTCTTCCACTCCAGACACCAGGTACTGAGAGGCCCAGCTGAAGGGCTGCCTCTTCTGGAACGTTCCGAAGGTCAGTGCCTCCATTTGCACCTCGCCTTCTGCTGGCCCCACGTGCTTGGGTCTGGAACTGAATGCCTGCCAGGGACCGCATCCAGGCTGTCTCTGACCTGGTATTGGAGCTGCTGCCTGCATGCAGCCTTCTCTTTCTACACATGGAGAAAATGAGTCAGGGGATGTGGCATTGGTTTTCAGAATGCCAGTGGGTGATGGCTGGAGCTTGGGAAGGAAAAGCTGGTGGGGCCGAAGTGGGTGAGACAGGCCTGTGAGGGAGTCAAGGGAGGCCTGCCTTGGCGAGGCCAGCTGCAGGGGGTCGCTGGGTGTGGGAGGCCTAGCCTGACCCTGGTAGACAGAAGCCTAAAAGAGCTGGTCTCAAAGGACAGGCAGGAAATCGACAGAGGAAAAGCAGGGGCCAGGGGTATTCTGCATGGGGAGGCCCACAAGGGCAGGGCCTTAGGTGAGGAGGGGTTGGGCTGGCAGGACCAGAGGAAAGGACAGGGCATGTGGGGCACAGCCTGGAATTTGCAGAGGCTGGACTTCGCAGAGGCTGGACTTCCAGCCAGGCTTCCCCAGATGGGATGAATGAATGCATCATGCCTCCTGAGTGTGTGTAAACATTTCTTCAAGGGCACCAAGCCACGATCCACTCCAGGTGGAGGACAAGGGCCTGGGGGTGCCCCGGGTCCCGTTTGAGCTGATAGGACTTACTCCTGGACTCACCATTCCACATGTGTGTGTAGGAGTAGCTGCTGTTTGCCAAGCCCTGCTGGAGAAACGTCAGGGAGCAAGATGACCTCGTGGAGCTTACCTGCTGATTAGCAGGAATTTTAAAATCCTAGGTTAAAAAAAATGCTATGTGCTGTGGAGTGAGCAGGAGAGACGTAGGAACAGGACCAACTAGGACCTTCTGTGCCAGACAAGGGGTGTGTGCCCTGCTGTGTCCCTGAGCTCCTCGTGGGCAGACGCCCCACTGCAGGCCTGGACACTGCTAGGGCTCCAAAAGGCTACAGGAGAGTTATCAAAGGGGGCTGCTGTCTCCTCACCCCAATCAGTGCCCTGGAGGCTTTTTTCCTGGGAGGGGGAGGGACAGATGGGTTTCACCCTGGGGAGTGAGTGGAAGTTTTGGGCTGCTACCCACACTTCCTCCAGCTGCATCGTCTCGCCAGCTCCCAGGTTTGCATCTGAGCATGTGTGTCCCAAAGCTCAGGTGGCAGAGGCAGGAAAATGGTAAGATAGAGTTCCAGCCAGCAATGTGCACACACTCAGACTCATCCACACAGCTTCGTACACATCCACACACACCTGCCACTGAAAAGAGCACATTCACTCCTATACCAAGAACACACAGTGTGAGATGTGTCTGAGGAAGTGCCTCCCGATAGCTGTCAGGCCCCACCCTGCTTTTGGTGACTCTTTCTGTGGATTTGCCAACAGTTCTGGATGGTCCTCTGCAGGCCCCGGCCAACCTGTGTACTCCCCATGTTTTGCTCAGAGCAGGCCTGGACTCTTGCTGTTTTCTGGAAACTCCCAGGTGGTAAGCACCCAGCCACAAACCCAGAAAGGGACTCCCCATTTCTTCTCTGTCAGCCTCCCACTGACAGCTTGGTTGGGGACTACCCAAGTCTGAAGGCTGCTCTGGCCTCCCGAAATGGCCCTGACCCATCCTGCCTCTCCTGGCTCTTCACCATGAGTCCAGCCCGCAGTATCTCCCAGTTGCACCAGAAGAGGTTCCTAGTTGGGACAGGCACCTCCAGCTTCCAGCTTCCCCCACCCATCCACAAACATGTAACACACACACACACATACACACTCACGCACACTCTCACTCTCTCACCAATATACGTATGCACACACATCCACAGACACACAGACACACACGTAGGCACACACTCTTACACAGGTATGCATGCACATGCCCATACACACACTCACACATACTGTAGGAGCGTTTTGTCCAGCGCCCATCTGGCCCTGCCCAGCCCTTCTCCAGTTCTTGCCACTGTGTCCTTGCTTGGCTCACACACAGGCTGACTCTGCCCCACCTCCTGCCCTCTCAGCCCTGTCCACCACTCCCTGGCCTCCAGCCACACTCAGCCCTCATCCTTCCCTTGGGTTCTTTCCCACTGCTTCTCTGCTCATGTGCATCTGCCATGTCCCCATCCCTGCTCTTTGAGGCACAGGCCAGGGTCCTGACCCTGCAGTCTGGGTTCGGTCCACGCCTGGCCCTGGAGCCCTCGGGCTCCCCAGGTGCTTCAGGAGCACCCTCTTACATCCATTCTGCCTGAAAGCTCCCTGAGCTGGGGGCTGTGTCCTGTTCACCTTTTGTTTCTAACCTGGAGTCCCAGCCCATCCCACAGATGGTTGTTGGGGAGTGAGAGCCTGGTCAGAGGAGAGGGCACGGGCCCTGGGCTGGGGCAGGGAGTCCAGGAGGGTCTGAGCCCACCTGGGCAGGACTACCCCATGGGACCTGGCTCTCTGCCCCTCTCTACTCAGCTTGTCCTTGAATGAATTCAAGACAGCTCCCCTCACTGCTCCCTTTCCCAAATGTCAGCCAGGCAGCTGCCTCCTCAAGACACTTGAAGTCCCTGCCCCGTTTTCCTTTTATAATACAACTGATTAGTTACAGGCCAGCCTAGAGCCACCTTCTGCTGACTCAAAGCACCATGAATAAACAACTGCATGAACACAGACCCCTTTCCTTCTTGTCTCTCCACTCAGAAGAGCCCCTGCCCTTATTTTGTCTTCTCAAGGACTCAGGTTGTCCCCCACCTCCAACTCCTTAGAGGGTGGGCTCAGATCCTGATTCTCACCCTTCCAGGGCCCTGGTGTGGTATCTGCCCTCCTGCCCATGCAATGACCCCGGGTTAGGGGCTGTGAGCTGGTGGCCTGGGGGTTCCTTTCCACCCTCGCAGGGCAGGGTAGAGCCAGTATGTCCTGGGCATTCCTGGAACCCACTGCATACAACCTGGCGCCTCCCCCACTGCACCCTCTCTGGTGGCCCTTCTCAAGGCTCAGATTCTCCAAGCCTTGAATATGCTCCCCCAACTCCCTCTGAGTCTGCCCCCTGAGTGCCCAGGGCTAGCTCCTACAGGAAGATCCTGCCTCTGTCTCTGCCTCTGCTCTGCCCCGTCCTCTAGCCCCTCCTTACCTCCCCTTCTCCAGCTTCTGAGATAAGGGGAGAGAAAGCAGGCCTGGGGCTTTGCTCTGCCCTGAACAGGGCTCAGAGATCTCTGCTTATCGAGCTCAGGTAAACAGTCCAGGGCTGCCAGACACACTTGAGGGGAAGGGTGTGCGGGGGTTGGGAGGGGTGTTCCCCCTTGAACTTGGAGGAAAAAGAACTCATTCCTGCCCTGCTCTGTCACCAACTAGCTGTGTGACCCTGCACACTTCTCTTTCCTTTGGGGGCCTCAATTTCCTCTTCTGCTAAATGAAGAGAGGGCCTCCTCACAAATAAAGTCCCGAGGGCCAAGGGCACCCTGGAGCTGGCCTTTGAACTGCTCATGAGGAAAAGAAGCCTTTATGAAGACCAGGAGCCAGAAAAACTTCAGGTGGTCCATTCTGGCAAAGAAAGTCCCTTTTAAAATTGAAGACACAGGTCTTTAAGTAGTTCCCCGAGATACTGATCAATCACAAAGGGAAAAACCGAAACTCTGCATTGGAGAAATCTGACAGACCCCGCCTTACCAGAGAAATTGGTGTTGCGGTCACCAGCAACGGGACAGAAGACGGATGGATGCCACGTGCCTCCTAAGACGAGGCCCCCACCAGGACATTCCACCTCCTGTGAGACATTCTAACCAAAGAATCGTAACTTGCATCTAATTATCAGGAAACGTCAGACAAACCAAACCCAAAAGCCTAACCAAGCTCCTCCCAGTCTCAAGGGCATGAAGGGCAGGGCTGGGCTGGGCTTAGGGACTTGGGATGGGATCCTGGACAGATAAGGGACATTGGTGGAAAATTGGGTGAAATCTGGGTAAAGTCTAGAGTTTAGTTAGTAATGATGGATCTTAGTTTTGATGGATCTAGCTGGGTTTGTGTGATGTCAGCACTGGGGAGGCCTAGGAAGAGATCTGGACTCCTGCAGTATTTCTGTAAGTATACAATTATTTCCAAAGAAAAAGTTAAAACACATCCTGAGACTGTGCAGAAGGAAGACCCCCTGAATGCCCAGATGACATCCCACAGTGGTGGGGCTTTTAACCCAGGAATACATGGGCAGGCTTTAGGGGGTTCTTAACCCTGCCAAAATCATGAGCTGGAATTCCAGGGCATGTCTGAAAACTCATGTGTTTTTCTGGATAGAGTGCTTTTAGGAGATTTCCACAGGGGTTTGAACCAAGAAGGTCATGACTGACTGGCTGGAGTAGCCTCAGTTTACAGAGGAACGGGGACAGGGCTCCCCTAAGGTCATGGGTGGGGCAGGCACAACCAGGACTCAGACCAGGGTCTGAAGCCCAGCAGCTGCCCCAGTTACAGCAGCTTTTAGCCACAGACAGCAGCCTTGTCAGAGATTATACAACACAGGCAGCTAGGGAGGGGGAGAGAGAACCATCCTGCCTGTGGGAAGAGAATTGCATCTTGGAGATGAGACTGGAACTACCTCTGTCACCAGCAAAATGTCTTCTTTTGAATGGGCTATGACAGGTCAAGAGAGGAGGAGGGGACACGGGCTATGAGAGGGGGGTGCCTAAGGACCAATGTCGTCAATTTACCAAGTTGCTGCGATAGAGCCTGCATGAGCATTTTGAGCTATCTCAGTCCCGCTCTGTTCCAGCCCAGGACTCCTATCCCACACTGCAATTAGGGTGTGGGAAAAAGAAGAAGAAAGGGAATCTTGTAACAAAGTCTTTCTGTAAGACCAGCATCTTCCATCGAGAAAACCATCTTCCCCAGAAACTTGATGTTGCCTCATTAGCAATTATTTATTGAGTTCATGCAAAGTATCAGTGATATACCCTTCCTTTCATTCTTCTACCATCTAGCCATCCATCCATCCACCCTTCCAGGACCTGAGAGTCTATAATGAGCCATACACTAGGAATATAAAATAAGTAAGATGCAAGGTGCCCATTCTCAAGAACCAAGGTAAGAAGTCTGCAAGAAAGTGGATTGCTGCTCTATCTGATGAAATGTCTAACAACCCAGGCTTTCTGAAAGGTTGAAGGACCTACCTGTTCTTGCGGTAATCAAGCATAAACTGGATGACCCACTGTTAGGTGGAGGGAATCCCTGCACTGGGAAGGAGGAGGGTGAACCAGAGGAATCCTTGCATTCCTTTAGTGGGAGGCCCTGCTATTGCAAGTCAGGTTCCTTGCTTTGGGCTGTGCTGAGTCACCTGCCTTTGGGGGCTTACAGTTTATGATGAAGAGAGTAAGGGGAACAAGGACACACAGTAGGCTTGGCAATGTGAGCTCTGGGGTAGGCCCGGGATGGATGGGTGGCTGAATGGATGGATGGTTGGATGGGTGAATGGATGAATGAATGGGTGGATGGTGGAGAGTGGGTGGATGGATGTGTCGTGGTGGACAGAGGATAGTGGGTGGATGTTGGCTGGATGATGGATTGATGGAAGGGTGGATGAATTGTGGATGGATGGAAGGGTAGAGGTAGAGTCTGGGGCAGGTGAAGGAGTACTATATGGCAAGAGCTGGGAGTCTGGGGGAGGGCAGGGGGAGTCACCTGGCAGGGCTGCATCATCACTGAGGCCAGCCCAGCCCTGGGTACGGGGGTTGAGTGTCACATGTGAGATGGGCTTTGGCAGTTACTTCACTTCCCTGGGTCTCAGAACTTTAGAACTAGAGAGATTTTAACAAATCCTGTCTCCAGATTTGGATTTCATAGGCTTGGCAAGTACTAGAAATTACTTGGGGACTGAAATGGGACTGCAAAATGTCGTTACTTTTTTGAGAGAATAAGACACATGAGAAATGACTATCATAATTTCAGAAAAGGACCTTAAAGGACATTAAAAGGACATTAAAAAAGGATACAGTTCCAAAGTCCTATATGCTGGAGAAAGTTCAAAAAAATTATTCCAAGGGCCTCGCCTTTCACATTTCACGATGAAGCTGGTGGTTGGCAACTACTTATTGAGCACTGACTGTGTTCTAAGTGGACAAGAAGGCTGCAGGCTCTGTCCCAGAGCTGATTTTCCCTCTGGGAGATTACCCAGAAGGCCCTTTTATCAGGGATTGATAGGAAAGCACTGCCTAGAGGCCTCCCTGCCCTGGGCCTTGAGCATCTTTTTATAACTGCTGAGAGGACTGGTCCGGACAGAAAGAGAGGGCTCCTCTCTGCTGAGCCACCACCATGAGCCCTGCAGGCCCTCTCAGTCCCAATGATGTGTGAAGGCTCAAAATGGGTCAGCCCCGGTCCCAGGCTGCCCGACAGTGAGTACTGAGCCCAGACAGGGGTTGCGGGAGAGGCTCCTGCACCCCCCAGCAGTGGGTCCCATGACCACCAGGCTATTTCAGTAGTTGCAGCTTTCAGGAGGTGAAGGGCCCACCTGCCCTGCTGGGCCCCATACTTCACAGCCACAGGGGGTGAGGAGAGGCCCATCTGTCCTCTCCTGGAAGGGGAAGGCTATGGAGGCCTGATACCAGATGAGAAGGAGGGGATGGCCGAGGGCTCCTGGGATAAGCCCGTTGGCCTGAGGGGGCGCTGGAGCGCTTTTCGGAGGATAGAGTGTTACCCCTGGCAGTGGAAGTTCCTGGAAGGGGATTGTGGTTCAAATTCGACCACTGACCAACGAGATCAAGCTCCTGGGTGTTCTATCTGTGGAGTCCACCCAGTGGACCCTTTGAGAAGCTCTGCAGGTAACCAGGTGCCCCAGCAGTGGTCACTGCAGACCTACCAGTGGACCCAGGCCCACTGTTCTGGGTGGGAGGCATCTATATCTGTAAGGAGTCCTCTGGTGATTCCGATGCATCCCTGAGCTGAACTCAGTCTCCATTATGGTCTCAGATTCCTAAGCCCCCTCCTCTGGAAGTTGGCCAGACCCAGGAGGTGTTTGGGAGGGAGGTCCCAGGACAGGATTCTGCAGGGAGAGGGGGGGAGTTTACCGTGGCAAGAGTGTCTCTGACACACTCCCCCCCCATTAGAGGGACGTGGAGGTGGCTAACACGGAGGGTCTCACATACTCCCCCTGCTCCGGGCTCCTGCAGTGGGCTGTGCATCTCTGGCCTGGCTCGTATGTGAAGTGAGGCCCTGGGTCACTGGGGCCTGGCTGCTATCATCTGGTGGCTGGGTGGGGATTCAGCCTGGGGCAGGGTGGGGTGTGACCTCCTCCTTGGGAACTGTAGGACCTGCCTGTCAAAGCCTCCTCCTGGCTGAGTTCTGGCCTGAGGGACAGCCCTCTCTCTCCTGGGCGTGCCTGCCCCGTGGCCCCTGGAGACCTGGGGCACCACTACTCCCCTGGGCAGTGTTGACTTTTGGGTCAGACTCCCTGCCTTGGTACTGAGGTTGGTCAGCAGAGAGGGTGCAGCCCTAAGGCAGGCTCCCTTGTCTGCATGGAGACCCCCTCCCCACGGTCAGGACCATGGCTGCAACCACAATCACCTGCCCAGGGTGGGGAGTCCTGGACCCCAGCCCCACCACTCTACTGCCCTGCAGGGAAGCTTCTCTCGCCAGGTATGTGAGGAGAATCCCCCATCCTACAGGCTCGGCCCCACTCAGCTGGGGGCCCTCTGTGAGTCTTCCCTGGCGTTCAAGGTAAGGAGTTCTTTGTGGCAGCTGCTGGTGCTCACAGTTGGACAGGACTACAGAGAGGCCAGGTCAGGGCAAATGGCTCCTGTGGGCACTGAGCCTCCATGGGAGCCTCTGTGGGGGCCCCTCTCTGCTCCCACCTGCCCACAGAGCATCACCGGCAGGACACAGAGAGAACTCAGTGCCCTCACTCATGCCGCATCCTTAGCACACACTCAAGGGCAGCGACTGTGGCTCCCTCTCAGGCACCACTCAGCCTCCTTGGGCCAGGCCTGAGCCTCTGCACACCTGGCAGGTGAGAGGCTGTAGGAGGGGGAGGATGCGAGAGGCAGGTCCAGGGATGGCCACCCCACAAAAGGCAAGCAAGTCCTGCAGTGCCTGTGCAAGTGCAGAGAGGTCAGCAAATGCTCTGTGTCTGTCTCCCTGGCCCATGAAGGCCTCAAGGGCACTTTTAGAGCATCCAGAGGTTGGCACCTCTTCCCTCTACCGATGCCCCAACATGAGGGAAGAAGAGATGGGAGACTGGCCTGAGCCCCTAGCCGGCAGTTTGCTCCCTTCCCACACAGCCCACCTTCCTTGGTCTCAGAGCTTAGCGGGGCGGCCAGGAGGGGGTGTCGCAATGGGCAATGGCATTTGGTAATCCCGTTGGCCCGTCCTGCACAAAGGATGGAGCCACCTGAGAGCGGAATGCAGCTTGCGCCCCGCTATAGCTGCGGCCCCTGACACCGCCCGGCCGCCAGCACGGCCGGCGTCCTGATTACCTGCTGGGGCTAATGAATCTGGCTTTGTGAGCCACTGTCACGCCGCGTTAGGCCCACAATGGCTCTCGATATTTTATATGAATTTCCCCCCTCGTCGGCGATTAGGCCATAGCAAGCCAGTCATAGCAACCGGGAGGTATGCGCAGCCCAGGGGCCTGGGGCGCGAGGGGAGCTCGCTATTCACACGCTTTAACACAGCACTCCCGAGGGCGTGTGAATCGCCAGCAGCATTTTCACTTTTCTCTTGTGCTTAATCTTGTCGTCGTCGTAGGGATATTGTTTTCTGAGCCGGGCGCGGCAGGGTGTCGCCGGGGTCTCTCCTGGCCCCTTTACACACACCCCCAAGTGGGGAGAGTTAATGATATACGGGGGAGGCCGCAGAGACAGTCGGAGCTCCCCAGCCACCGTGAACCGAAACACTTTCCGATGAGGGTCAGGGGTTGCAACCTGGATTCAGGGATGCCGGTTCCCTCAAGCGCCCCTTCTTCTCTCTGACCCCTCCTGAGCCCTGTGGCTTGTGCCGTCCTGGCTGTCCTGCCCCGGCCCCGTGCCTGCACGCCGGCCCTCCGCAGATCAAGCCGGGACACACAAGGAGGTGGACAGACCACCCCCTGGAGCCTGGCCAAGGGAAGGGGCTCTGCTGGGGAGGGGACAGGCCACGCTGTCCCCACTCCTGATCCTCCCCAGCCCAACCCCCAAGAAGAATGGGAAAGAAGGCAGGCAGACATGGGTGCTTGTCCCAGGGCTGTCCAAGGGCACGGGCGGAGGGTTGCGAGGGGATATGAGCACTGTCTGGGGAGCCAGAGAAGGCAACAGGCACCCGGAACACACTTGCGGAGACCTTGATTGACACCCACAGACCCTGCCCCTAGGGTAACCAACCAGGACTCTGACATGATGTGCTTTGAGGGGGTCAGCCAGGGCCCCCAGCTCAGCTGCCCAACGGGTGAGGTCCAAGTGCAGACCCCACAGTGAGAGTCAGCCCACTTCTACCAGCAGCAAGGCTCCCTCTGCCAATGCGGATGCCCCACCTGGAATGCAGATGTGCAGGCCCTGTGTCCTCCAGGTCCTGAGACCCCCAAAGGGAGCTTTGGAGGCACATATGCTGGAATCAGAGGCAGGGCTGAGTGGCTCTCCCAGTCTCTTCTTTAGGGAAGCCATTGTAGCCCAGGCTTGGGGGTGCCTGGGAAAGCTACTGCCAAGGGCACTATACCGAGGGCACTAAACTAGTGGATGGACACAGGCTGAGGCCCGGTTTCTAGAGGTCATTGATGATGAAGCTGGGGACCATGCCCCACCTGTTCGTGCTGACGTGCTGGGACACCAGTGGGAGAGGCATCAAGGGTCCTGCTCCCCACTGTGGATGACTCACCTCTTTATGGCCCCTTCGATTTCTGTAAGTGGCAAATGCCCCACCCAGCTGAGACCCAGGTCCACCCAAAGTCATGTGCCACCCACAAACCCACTGGTCTGGACCTTGGACCGGTTGCACCCACTGTGCTTCCCTAGGGGCATGGCCCTTGCTGGGCTTCCTCCAGGAGTGTCTGCTAAGGCACTGAGGTCTGGGACCTGCCTTCCCTGCCTTTTGGCTTCCTCACCCCTTCACCTCACTGGGGGTCAAGAGTGGGTGTCGGGCAGCTCTCAGGGAAAGCAGGCGCTCCAAGTGTCCAGGGGCCTTCCTGTAGGGACAGATAAGCTGCAATCGTGTGCCAGCCTTCATGCACTCAAAATTCTTCAAATACTTTCTGGCTAATGCAGGTTCCATGGTTCTGCTGCTGTAGAAAGTGAGGGTGGAGGGTACTTCTTCCGAGCCCGGGCTCACCTCTGTCACCCAACCCCACGTTCCTCGGTGGCAGCTTCTCAGGGGTCCACCTGGCCCACCCAGCCGCCAGCCCCAGGCCAGGCAGATGGTGGTTTGTGTGTGTGTGTGAGCTGGAAGCAGGAGGCATGAGCACACGCTCTTTTCCTCTTATCCTCACCCCACACGCACACGCTCGCACACCTCCACACGGGGCTGGGGCCCTCTGTTCAGCTGACAGTGTTAAGCTTTGTTCAACTAGGCCGCCTCAGCAGGGGTGGTCAAGCACCCCACGGACCTTGCCACAAAGCCTGAGTGACCTCTGACACGATTAGGGTCGCCCTGACCCTAATCCAATCAGATTGATTACTGTGAGTGTGGCCCGGTGGCCAGGCGGGGGCCTCCACAATGGCCTCCCAGAGCTGGCCTCTCTCTGGGGCACCTGGCAGGCTCCTTCCTCCTGGGCCATTCAGCTCTGCGCCACAGTGAATCCGGCCATTTCTCAGCCCCGTGGCAAGCGATGGGGGAGAGAGGGCTTCCTCTTTCCCATTAGACCAAGTGGTGAGGGCGTATGGGAGCTGAGATGACTTTCATCCAGCTGAAAATGGAGGAGGGAGGGAGGGGCAGAGATCAGGTCGGGGGAGGGGGGAGCAGAGGGGGCAAAGGGCAGAGGAAGGAGCATGGACATGCGGGAGTGGACATGAAGGGGAGAACATGGGGGAGAGGAGTGGACATGGGAAGGGTGGATATGGGGGCAGAGGGACTGGGACACCAAGGCCACACAAGGGTCCCAGAGGCCTGCTGGAGTCTTGGTTCCCCCTGAGAGGCTTTCAAGGAAGTGAGGGAGTGCAGAGGAAGAGGGGGAACTCCCTGGGCCCCCAGCCCAGAAGCTAGTGACTTGTCTGTTCCTTGGGGCAGGCCCTGGGCACCTGCAGCGCCTGTTCTCACCTGGACAGCCCCTACAGACACCACCACCCCCTCCACCACAGGCTGGAGGAGTCCTGGCCCAGCCCCTTCTTTGTGCCTCGGTTTCTTTAACTTGTAACCATAGTGCTGGCTCATGAGATGGGTGCTAGGATTCAATTTACTGCTGTGTGTAAAACACTTAACACACGGCTCCAAAAGCACTGTATACATGTTTTAAAGAAAGAGAGAAAACCCTTTAAGACCCAGCTCAGACGCCCCCCTCCCCAGGGAAACCTGCCCATGTGGGCACCCTCAGGCATATGTGCTCATCCTTCAGTCACTCACTCAGCACATCCTTATAAAGCACCCATTCTGTGCCAGAGCAAACCTTGGTACTGCCCTATGTGCCTGCTGTGTATGGCAGGGGGCCCCACACCAGACCTGAGATCACCCTGCAGGGCTCAGCTTTTGTCCCAGGGGAGTGATGTTGAGGTTGGAGGCAGGAAACTAGGAGCTGCTCCGGAGGCCAGGAGCTGTCCCCCAGGTCGTCCCTGTGGGCTGAGAGCTAAAGATAAGAAGGATCTGGAGAGGATGAGGATTGCAAAAATGGGGCCCACAAAGACTGACCCCATTTCAGACTGTGGGGTCCAGTGAGGGGCAGGTGCAGGCAGCTCTGGACTGGCAGGGGAGGTCCATCTACAATGGCGATGTTGGAAAAGTCACCTGGGAGACAGCATGGCTGCTGTGGCACCCTGATGTGGGTAACACAGAAGGGAGTATGGGCAGGGGTCAAGAGGCACGCCTCAGGGCCTCCACAGCTGTCCTGACTAAGGTGCTTGTGTGTTTGACCATAGCTGGAAGATAGCGGGTTTGGAGCTGAGCATGACAGGATCCTATGTCTGAACGTGCAGAAAAGGGATGAAGCCTGTGGGCCTGTGAGGGTGATGCTGTGTCCCAGGGGTCTCCAAGGCAGGTTCACATATCCCTAAGGGTGCATAGGTCGGCATGGGTGATTCCAAGGCAACCTCACTGGCATTGTTGCTTCTTCTCCCGCCTCCCCTTCTAGGACCACCCATCTCCCACTTGACCCATGAAGAGACTCCCAATTTTCCTGGCACATGTCCAGCCCTGGCACCATCTATAAAGACTGGGACACCAAGCTCTGTGTAAATCAGGTGCTTCCAATTTCTTGTTTCAGAATGAAAGAGGACCCAATTGAATGATGAGCTGACAAATTTTTAAAACTTTTTGATAATATATCACTGTGAGATTTTTGGCACAGGTAACTCAGAAAAAATTCAAAGAATCAAGAGACATTATATCAAAACTCTCCCCTTTTATCTGTTTATTTTTCTGAAGGATGATCCTCATGCCTAGATCTTTAAATTTTAAGAACAGAATGGGCCCCGAAAGCTGTTCCTCTAAGATCAGGAAGAAATCAGGGGCACCTGGTCTGCTCACTGCTATTCACCATTTATTTCCTGGAGGCTCCAGCCAGGGCAACTGAGCAAGAAAAAAATAAATAAATAGTGTCCAGATGGATGAAAACTGTCTCTATTAGCAAATGACATGAAAATTCTAAGGAATGCATGAAACATCTATTAGAATTGATAAACCTTCAGCAAGGTTATAGAGTATGAGATCAATATTTGAAAATCAACCATGTTGCTATACACTAGCAATGAACAATGCAAAAATGAGATTAAGAAAACAGTTCCGGGCTTCCCTGGTGGCGCAGTGGTTGAGAGTCCGCCTGCCGATGCAGGGG
>NW_006784081.1:518438-525068 GCF_000442215.2 Lipotes vexillifer | reverse complement strand
ACAAAAAAAAAAAAAAAAAAAAAAAAAAAAAAAAAGAAAACAGTTCCATTTATAATAGAATCAAAAAGAAAATAATGCTTAGGAATAAATAGAAGATTTGTCTGCTGAAAACTGCAAAATGTCATTGAAAGACGTTAAAGACCTAAATAAATGGAAAGATGTTCCATGTTTATGAATCAGAAGACTTCAAATTGTTAAGATGGCAATATTCCTCTAAGTGATCTGCAGATTCAATGCAATTTCTAAAAAACCAAGTTCTTTTTTTTTTTGCAGAAATTGATGAGCTGATCCTAAAATCCCTTTATAAGGAGCCCCAAAAAGCTGAAACAAGCTTGGAAAAGCAGAACATAGTTGGAGGACTCACACTTCCCTGTTTTCAAACTTACTGCAGGGCCACAGAAGTCAAGACAGTGTGGCCTGGGCATAGGACAGACATGTGAACCAATGGGGTAGAAGAGAGCCCGGAAATAAATCCACATTTCCTTCTCTGGCTTCCAGGTGGGGCCTGACCCTACCTGACACAGCCTTCCTCCACCACCAGGATGGCAGCCGTTTCAGGTGTACAGTCTTCTGCCTTCTTCCCGAAATCCCTGACATTTCTTCTTACTTAGGAGTGTGGGGACCCTAGACACCCCCATCAGGCTCTGGAGCCAGGAACCCAGAAGGCACCATGATCCTGTCTGGGCCCTCCCGGGCGTGGTGAAATTGATGGGCATACCTCCCTGACCATGGCACAGCATGGAACCCTGCACCACACACACACTACACACCACACACACACGTACATAAATGCACACGCGTACTACACACAAATATGCACATGCACAAACATGAACACATACGTGTTCAAACACACAGGTACACACTCGTACACATGCATACACACACGCATACACAACCCACAGATGACCCCATATGCACAGGCACCACACACAATCATGCTCATGTACATGCATGCACACACCCGCACACACTCACAAACACATGCCCCCACACTCAATGTGTCACATCACCCTGTGGCCCTAACTTCTCCCACATATGTCAGTGGCCATCCCCGCAGGAGCTGATGTGTAATTACCCCAGCCAGTAGCTCTGTGAGGTTGGCTGAGTGGCAATTATTCTCCCATTTTATAGATGGGGAAGCTAATGTTCCAGGAAGTGAGCTGACTTGCTGGTCAAGGTCACATGGCATGACTCTCCTCTGCCCCTTCCTGCCCCTAGAGAATATAGACCAACCTTGAGGGACATGACCATGACTGCCTGATGTTGGAGAGCCCCAACCCCTTGAACAAACACCACCAGGCCCCACCTGCCCTTAATGCAATGCTCAGTTGCACTCTCAGGACCTCTGCCCACAGTATGCCAGCAGTCTCAGGGCCTGGTATGTCTTCCTCCCAGACATCTTTTGTTCTTCCTTCCTCTGCATTCTGGCTGCCAGGTCTGAGCAAGGCCATTTGTTCCTCCCATACGTGCAGGCCACGTGCTGGCAAGACAGACAGGGCAGCTGGAGTGGGCCTCACAGTATTCATGGGGTGGTTGATGGATGTGATGATAAAGGACTGAGGGCAACGGGGAGCAAGATGTGATACAGGTTGACGGGGATAGAGAGGGTCAGCATGGGGGGTGCTATATGACACAGGAGACAAGGTGGCATTTAGAAGGAGACTGAGGGAAATGGGCAGGGAATCACACACAAGGCAGAGAAAAGAACAATGACAGAGGGATATGCAAAAACAAAGGCGGAGATAGAACTGTACTCAGTGTTTGGGAGGCAGCCAAGAGCCCAGTGGGGCTGGAGAGGGGCACAGGGAGGTTGAAGAGGAGGAGGGAAAAGAGGCAGCAGGGCCAGAGGATTCGAGAGAGCTGGGAGCCCTGAAGGGCCCAAGTGACGGAGGGGTGTGGTTGACACAACTCTTTTGGCCTCAGGGACATTGGGAATGGGACTGAGCGGTTGTATAGGAGCCACTTTGATCATGCAGGGTGTCAGGGTGGCTGGGCTTGGTGGTAAATGGTTGGATTCAGGAATTACTCTGAAGGTACTGCTGATGGGACTTGCAACAGGGAGGAATCATGGGTGACTCCAAGTAACAGAAGGATGGGGCTGCCCTTTACAAGATGGGAAAGCAGGTGTGTGGAAGAGGTGGTACATGGCCTTGGCCATCCTGTCACCAGTGCCCCTTGGGACTACAGGGCCCCCAGCAGATCTTTGCTGATGTGACTCACCCTACCTCTGTCCTAGTAGCCTTTCTTTGGCATCCTCTCTCCTTATGTCTTCTGTGGCCTACTCTTGCTACTGACAGCATGTTCAGCTGTGGCCCCTGGGGACCCACCTCAGCCATCAAATCTCTGTTGGCCCATCCTAGATTGGATGGCAGTTCCATAGGTGGCCACACCAATGAATGTCCCATCCTTAATGCTCATTTCCCAAGGTGACCTTAACATGCTATCAAGGGTGGAGTCTGTGTCCCCTACCTTAAAATCTGGGTGGGCCTTTGTAACTGCCTTGACCAACAAAATGTGGCACTGCCCAGCCTTTGAGTCTAGGTCTCAAAAGATGATACAAAGGGCATCAGCAAAATGGCAGAGTGGGGGCCTTTTTCTTCTTGTTGTTGTTATCCCAGGATATTAAGGAAATCTCTGCCAAACCACTAGTTGACTCTAAGCTAAAGAAACAGACTTCATGGGAGGGAGGGAGACGCAAGAGGGAAGAGATATGGGAACATATGTATATGTATAACTGATTCACTTTGTTATAAAGCAGAAACTAACACACCATTGTAAAGCAATTATACTCCAATAAAGATGTAAAAAAAAAAAAAAGAAACAGACTTCAGAGAACCACACATGACACAGAATGCAGTAATTAAAAATAGTTTAGAAAAAGCACTAAACAAACAAGCAACAACAACCCATAGTAACAACAGCAACAGACCCTGAAGAGGAAGAAGAATCTAATTTCCTGAGTTACCATATTATAATATTCAAAAACTACACATTTCAACAAAAAATTACTAGGCATGCAAAGAAACAAGAAAGTATGGCCCATCCATAGGAAAAAGAAAATTAAATTAACAGAAACTATCTCTGAGGAAGCACAAATACTGAACATACTAGACAATGACACTAAATCAACTGTCCTAAATGTTCTCAAAGAGATAAAGGAAACCAGGAGAAAAATGTCTCAACAAAGAGAGAGTGTCAATAAAGAGACAGAAATTATAAACAGAATCCAAATAAAATTTGTGGAGCTGAAAAGTACAATAACTGAAATGAAATGTTCACTTGAAGTGTTCAACAGAGTTGAGCAGGCAAAAGAAAGAATCAGTGAACTTGAAGATAGTTTAACTGAAATTATACAGTCTGAGGAGAAGGAAGAAAAAACAATGAAGAAAAATGAACAGACCTGTGGGACACCATCAAATGTAGCAACAAACACGTTGTGGGAGTCCCAGAAGAAGACGATAGAGACAAAGGAGCAGAAAGAATATATTTAAAGAAATAATGGCCAAAAGTTCCAAATTTGATGTAAAAAGAACCTCAAAGACTCAAGATACTCCCAAGAAGCTCAACAAACTTCAAGTTGGATAAACATAGAGAGCTTCACACTGAGACATTTTAATCAAACTATCAAATGGTAGAGACAAAGAGGGAATCTTGAAAGCAGCAAGAAAGAAGTTATTCATCATGTAAAAAGGATCCTCAATAAAACTAACAGTCAATTTCTCATCAGAGACCAATGAGGTCAGAAGGCAGTGGGATGATATATTTAAAGTGATGAAAGAAAAACACTGTCAATCAAGAATTCTACATCTGGCAAAACTATCTTTCAAAAATGAAGGACTAACCTAGATGAAATGGAGAAAGTCTTAGAAACACACAAGCTACCAAAACTGACTCAAGAAGAAATGGAAAATCTGAACAGGCTTATAACAAGTAAAGAGATTGAATTAGAAAGGAAAAACCTCCCAGCAAAGAAGAACTTCACTGGTGAATTGTACCAAACATTTAAAGAGGAGTCAACACCAATCATTCTCAAACTCTTACAAAAAAATGGAAAAGGAGGGGATACTTCCTACCTCATTCTATGAGGTCAGCATTATCCTGATACCAAAACCAGACAAAGGAACTACAAGAAAAGAAACTACAGGTTAATATTCCTTATGAATATTGATGCAAAATCCTCAAAAAAATACTTGCAAACTAAATCCTCCAGCATATTAGAAGGATTATATACCATGACCAAGAGGGGTTTATCCCAAGAATGCAAGGGTGGTTCAATGGATGAAAATCAACCAATAATAATATGCCACATTAATAGAATGAAGGTGAAACCACGTGATCATCTTAATTGATTCAGAAAAAGCATTTGATCTAACACCCTTTTCACGATACAAACGCTCAACAGATTAGGAATAGAAGGGAATTTCCTCAACCTGATAAAGGGCAGTTATGAAAATTCCACAGCTAACATCATATACTCAATGGTGAGAGACTGAAAGCTTTCCCCCTAAGATCAGGAAGAAGACAAGGGTGCCCACTCTCACTGCTCCTATTCAACATAGTACTGAAAGTGCTGGCCAGAGCAATTAGTCAAGAAAAAGAAATAAAAGGATTCCAAATTGGAAAAGAAGAAGCAAAAATGTTTCTATTCACAGATGACATGATCTCATATATAGAAAATCCTAAAGAATCCACACAAAACTCTTAGAGCTAATGAAAAAATTAAGCAAATTTGCAGAATACAGGATCAAAACACAAAAATCAATTGTACTTCTATACATAATCAGTGAACAATCTGAAAAGGAAATAATAAAACAATATTTCATTATAATAGCATCAAAAAGAATAAAAATGCTTAGGAATGCATTAACCAAAGAGGTACAAGACTTGTTCGCTAAAAACTACAAAATACTGCTGAAAAATTAAGGAAGACCTAAATAAGTGGAAGACATCCCATGTTCATGGATTAGAGGACTTAATACTGTTAAGATGGCAATACTTCTCAAAGATTCAATGCAATCTCCATAAAAAAGTGAGAGAGTGGAGTGGACATATATACACTAATGTAAAACCGATAGCTAGTGGGAAGCAGCCACATAGCACAGGGAGATCAGCTCAGTGCTTTGTGACCACCTAGAGGGGTGGGATAGGGAGGGTGGAAGGGAGGGAGATGCAAGAGGGAAGAGATATGGGGATATATGTATATGTATAGCTGATTCACTTTGTTATAAAGCAGAAACTAACACACCATTGTAAAGCAATTATACTCCAATAAAGATTATGTTACAAAACAAAATTCCAACTGCCTTTTTTTCAGAAATGGAAAAACCATCCTAAAATTCATATGGAATTACAAGGGATCCCAAGAAAGCCAAAACAATCCTGTAAAACAAAAGTTAAGTTGGAGGACTTATACTTCCCAACTCTAAAACATACCACAAAACTACAGAAAACATAATAGTGTGATATTGGCAGAATGACAGGCATATCGACAAGTGGAATGGAATTGAAAGTCCAGAAATAAACCCAGACATCTATGGACAATTGATTTTTGATAAGAGGGCCAGGACCATTCAATGGGGGAAAGACTAGTCTTTGGAACAGATGGTGCTGAAATAACTGGTTTCCCACATGCAAAAGAATGAAGCTGGACCCTTACCTCTCACCATATACAAAAAATAACTAAAAACAGATCAAAGACCTAAATGTAAGAAGTAAAACTGTAAAACTCTTAGAAGAAAACACAGGTGTAAATATTAGTAACCTTAGATTAGGCAATGCTTACTTTGATATGACATCTAAATAGGCAAATTGAATCTCACCAAAATTTATAACTTCTGTGCATCAAAGGACACTCACAAAACTGAAAAGACAATCTATACAAGGGAGAAAATATTTGCAAATTGTATTTCTGATAAGTACCTAGTGTCTAGAATATATAAGGAACTCTGGCAACTCGACAACAAAAAGACAAACAACCCAATGAAAAACTGGGCAAAGGACTTGCATAGACATTTCTCCAAAGAAGACATTCAGATGTCCAACAAGCCCATGAAAAGATGCTCAACATCATTAGCCATCAGGGATGTGCAAATAAAAATTACAATGAGACATCACTTCACTTTCACTGGGAGGGCTAAATGAAAAAACAGACAAAGAATGACAAATATTGGCACAAGATGTGGAGGAACTGGAACCCTCATGTGCTGCTGGTGGGGATGTAAAATGGTGCAGCTGCTGTGGAAAACAGTTTGGTAATTCCTCAAAACACAGAATTACTGTATGACTGAGCAATTCCACTTCTAGGAGTATACCCAGAAGAATTGAAAACAGGTATTCAAACAGATACTTGTAAAAAGTGCTCATATCGACATTATTCACAATAGCCCAAAAAGGTTGGACACAACCCAAGTGTCCATCAACAGATGAATGGATAAACAGAAGGTGATCCATCCATACAATAGAATATAACTCAGCCATAAAAAGGAATAAAGTGCTGAAACATGCTACAAGTGGATAAATCTTGAAAACATTTTGCTCAGTGAAAGAAGCCTTTCTCCCTCTTTCTCTCTCCCCACTTGCTGGAGGGCCTGTCCACTATATTTAAGGGAACCCAGGTCACGTGAAGAG
>NW_006784081.1:512815-518358 GCF_000442215.2 Lipotes vexillifer | reverse complement strand
TGCTGAACGCAGCATTGGCCACCAGGTACGTAAGAGAAATGAGGACCAGTAGAGGTGCAGAGACCAGCCCTGCCTACTGCATCTGCCTACATCTGCAGATGTTGGGACATATAACACATGATTGTTATTGTTTAAACTACCAGGTTTGGTGAAAGTTTGCTCTTCACCGTAAGTTAACCGATACCCAGCGCTCCCGATCTTCCTCTCCTTCCCAAAATAAACCTCTGGCTCCATGACCCTGAATAACTTCTGCTGTGTGCCTCTGTGATCTCCAATGCTCTCCCTTTCTGTGTTTTTTGTTTGTTTTTATATTTTCTCTCTAAGACTTGCCTGAAGTCCTGGCTCCTGCAGGAAACCTGCAATGGTTAATCTTGTCCCCGTGGAACTACGTAATTGCTTTTGGGAAAGGGGAAGCAGGAGGAATCTCTGCGTGATCTTACATCCTTCCCAGTGTCAGGAGCACCCTCCAGAGTGGGTGAGCATTGGAAAGGACCCACATGGGAGATGCTTACGGTAATGAGGTCTGTGCAGCACTGCCCCCCCCTGCTGGAAGTGCTGTTCCCACACTTGCGCATAGGTGAGGGGGAAGCTGGCTTGGACCCTGCTGCACGCACATCTCTGGGCTGCCACCTCTGCCTGAAAAGCCATGACGGGTGCCACGTGTACCTTTGTCCAGCACAGGGCCAAAGATGGCCAGGCTGTTGTTGACAGTGGTGCAATTCCACCGGCGGCCACGGAACTGGTGTTGGCACTCCTGGATGCTGACCTTGATGCCCTCTGCCACACTGGGCATGATCTCCACGTAGTTCCGGCAGAAACGCAGCTGCTTGGGTACCAGGCCTGGGATGCTGGCGCAGAGGATGGGCTGTGTCCCCAGGGATGAGTACTGGGGCCCGACAGCCAAGGACCTGGGGGAGGAGGACAAGGGGGCCTGGTTAGTAAGGGGGGTGCACTGCTGGCCCATGAAACAGGAGCAGGAGCCAGGCTTGCCTTAGCGTGAACCTTCTTTGGAGGATGCACACAGGCCCTTTCCTTCCAAACGCTTGTGCATTCCAGGGCAAGGTGTGCTTCTACCGTGCAGGAAGCCTGTCCCTATCCTGTACCTGAGACTTAGCACAAAACATCATGATGTGCACATGGATTGACAGAAAGTAAATCAAGGAAGCGGTGGAGGCCTGCCTGCTTCTCTGCGCCACTGCAGGTGTCCCCCGTTCTGTTGGGGTGGACACAGTAGCACCCTGAAACTGTTCAGGAGCACAGAGGACAGAACTCGAGGATACAGTGTGACGCTGGGTCAGCACAGAGAGGAGCGGCTGGGTCTGTGGTAGGAGGGAGGAGGGCCACTTCTGGAGCAGCGGTGAGATGGGGTACAGCAGTGGCTAAATCATATGCGTGAAAATCACCGCTGAATTCATACCGACCATGCCAGCCGGCTTTTGGCTATTTACCCAACAGATATAAAAGCATATGTCCACAATAAGATGTGCTCAAGAATATTCACAGGGCTGTGATCGTCAGAGAAAAACTTGGAAACCACCCAAGTATACATCCATAGAAGTGTGGATGAACAGACAGTGTTTACTCTTGCAGTGGAATTCTCCTTGGAAACAGAGAGGAGTGGACAACTGATGCAAAGGGCAGGGCTCTCCCTGGCAGGGTGCTGAAGAGAGGCCTGACACAGTGTGGGTGACCACGATTCCTCTGATGGAGACCAAGGCCAGGCAACACTGTGGATGGGGACAGAAATCAGGGTAGTTTCCTCATTCGTAGGGAGGACTGGCCTGACCTGAAGGCAGCATGAGAGAATGTTTCTCAGTCTGTGCTTTGCAAAATTGTTCCCACTCACCACACACGCCTATGTAATTTAAATTAAGCAAAATGACAACAAATGAGAGAAAAATTTGGTTTCTCGGTCACACCAGCTACACATGGCCTGTGGCTACCACATTGGATGGTTAGATATTTCAGTCACTGTGGAAAGTTCTACTGGACCATACTGGTCTAGGGTGAAGGAAGCGCTCTGTGTTTGATGGAGGTGTTGGTTACACATGTGTTTATGTGTCAAAACTGATTGAAATGAGGTCATTTTACTATATGTGATTACACCTTGATTTAAGAGGAAGAATCACCAGGTCCTTTTTGGGGCAGAGGGGAAAGAGCTTCTCCAATCCCATGGTGACATGTTGTTGTATCTGCCCATCCCGATGGATGACCCACAGTCCTGTCACCTGTGGATGCATCTGTCTTTGTAGTGGGTTGATGGGCTCTTGCTGGCAGAGCTCTGCTTGATTCCTCTGCGTCTCAGTGCTTCCTTCACCCCTGGGTGGGTGTTCCATGTGAATGACTGTGCAGCCACTGCTACTCTTCAGGGTCGGCTGTGGAAGCCTGCCCCCCCATCAACCGCTGATATCACAAAGGCTCTTCAGCTCTTGGAAGGGGCTATGAAGACCCTTAGGTTGGCAGGAGAAGACCAAAGCATGGGAGGCCCCATGGATCTAGGAGGGCGACTGGGAGTGGGGTGGCTCCAGGGAAACAGCATTCTGTGCCTTCTTCCCTAGTCCCCAGAGATCTGTGGACTCTCTTGGCACAGAGAGGTGCAGATGCTACCCACGCTCACCCAGGCCTTTGGCCTCTGTGCTCTCTCCTCCTCAGGGAGCCGTGTCTCCCTCCTCCCTGTGGGGTGTCTGGTGAACCCTCCCAGAGGTTCCTCTTGTTTGGCACCTCCTCTCCCCTGGGAGGGCTAAGCACCCCTGAGAAGGTGGGACAAAGGTTTCTGTGTCCCTCAGCAAGCCACACACCTGCATTAAGATGCTGACTTTCAGGAAGTCCTACTCTGAGTCTAACCCAGTTCCATTCAGCTGTGGTGAGAATGGTAGGAAACAGGATCACTGTCTCTCAGAGAAACAAACCCACCCTCTGGAGATACACATCATATCCTAACATGTTTCCCTCTTCGTCTTCAAAATCTTCAGAAGCTGCCTTGCCTTAAGGCACAAAACCCACGCCCTTCAGTACCTGGAGATGCCTCACTGGATGACCCAGAGAGAACATTTCCTCACCGCACAGTCCCATTAGAATCTGGACCTGTCCAGCTCACTCCTCTCACACCCTGTGAGCTCCCTGCTCCTGTCACACCAGCCTCCCCGCACACTTCCTGTCTCCACCCATCTCTCAGTCGATGTGGGGCTTTGTCCCATGCATCTCCATGGCCACATGGAGTCCCTGGTATCCCCCACAGTCCCCCTGCCCTTCTGTGTGAGGGCCACCCTCTACGCCTCGCCTCGGCAGCATTTATGTAGTTCTGTATTCAGTTAGCTGGTTGGGAGAGGGCAACTTCTCCTTGAGGTCCTGAACACAGGGTTTCCATGTATGGTATCCTCTCATCCCGTGCCCTCCTGCCCACCATTTCTGGGCAACCATGCAGCCCTCGTCCTCTGCTTGCTCTCCCTTCCTGATCAAGTGCATCTCTCAAGAATTAAAACCTGTCTTTCCCCAGGGACTGTCCATGACACCTTGCAGTCAGGTGTTCAAGTGAAGCGGAGCCTTCTTTTAATGGGTGGCCAGCCCTAGAGTCCCCGTTCCTGGGGAAGGCCCGAAGCCTCCAGACCAGACTCCTGGCCTCCTGGGTCCCTCCCATATCCATGCTCCAATATCTGACCCTCCTCCCTGGGCACACTCCCCATCCTGTCCATCCTCATGACTTGATGAGCCAAAACCCAGCCATGACCTCATGCCAGATATCACGGACGTCCCCGTGCCGCTGCCTGAGTCTGTATTCCCGAGTGGCATTCAACTGTGGGGCTGGCTCATTCCCTTGCTTGTTCCTTCACTACCTGCAGAGCCTATTGGGTGCTGGGTGCCCGGCCAGGCCTGACCCTCCCCAGCTCTCTCTCACACCCACCCCACAGTCTGGGACCCCAAGGTTTTCAGAAAGGCCAGCCCTCTGCTTTCACCCAGCTGTGAGGTCTTTCTTCTCTAGGAAGTATTTTGTGATCTCAGCCTCGCTCTCCTGCACCCTGTCCTGCACAGATGGCTCTGAGTGGAGACCACAGGGGCTGCTCTGCTGCTTCTCTGGGACCCCTGGGCTGTCCTAGGTGCTTAGCTTCCTGATGGACCAGCACAGGCTGAATGCACGGATGGGAGGATGGGAGAGAAGCTGGCCCTTGGACTGAGAGGTGGCATGCAGGCCAAGGTCAGCAGTCTGCTCTTGGAGGCACCCAGTGGGCAGGGTGAGGACTTCAGGGTGGAGAAGATGGGCCAGCTCTGCCCACTCCAGGCTGAGGTCAGATGTCCAGACCGGTTGGTGGTGGGCAGTGGGGGAGGTAGGCCGTGTCTAACTTGCGTGCCCGCTGCCACTCTCAGCCCACGCTTTCGTGGAGAACCTCCCACCTGTAAATCAGAGGGCAAAACTCCCTGGGCCCCAGTCCTCCTCCAGAACATCATCACCTCCACTTCCTACCCAACTTACTCCAGCCAGTTTCTACACCACCCCCCCCCCCCCCCCCCGTCAAAGACTTACCTCCCCCCTTACCCCCTACGTAAAATTAATTATCAATCTCTGTTGACTCTTTGTCCTAAATACATAAGAATTTTCTCTTCCCCTCCTTCCGCACTGCCACCGCCCTGGTTCAGGTCTTTTGTTTCTCAAGTAGGGATGTTGCAGGAATCTCTATGTTATCTTCCCTGCTTATCTCCTTTCACACCACCCCCCCCCCCCCCCCACCCACTGAGACATCCCATCCCGGCCCCAGTGACCACTCTGCCTATATCGGCACATGTGGCTGGCCTCCGACTGCCCTTGGCTGAGGTCGGCTATCTGTTTCCACCATGTGGTACCCCTCACAGTGCACCTGAATTTCCCCGCCTCCCACCTTTGCCCAGCATTATTCCCCCACTCCACTCGGCATTAACAGGATGTAACGTGGAACTGGCAGCACAAGTCTGGGATGACATCTTCTGTAAAGAGTGCAGAGGCTCATGGGGAAGGGTCACGGGAACTGAGTAGCCTTGTGAAGACAGCAGGTAGAACACAGGGCAGGAGCTGGATTGGGGGAGAATCAGGACTCTGGCTCAGGATCCTTCAGCAGCTTCTATGGCACCTCCCATAGCTCAGAGTCCATCTCTGGCTAGCCTGGTTGGTCACTCACCAGGCTTCTTCTGCCTCAGGCCAAGAAATGGCTGCTGTGGCCAGTCCTGGAGGCCTCGATGGAGTGCCAGGCCAGAGACGTGACTGTGGGGGCCAGGCTAGTGGTTTTCAATCTATGTTGCCCGGAGCACATAGGAGCCCCAGCAGAGGTGCCTCAGAGGCTGGCAGGTGAGGTGGGGCTGGGACCAACTGTCCCAGTTTGCCTGGGACTAGGGGTGTCCATTTGGAAGCAGGGATGAGCTGTCACTCCAGGCGAGGCTGCCCTGACAGGCTGTGGCTCTTCCACTCCGTGAGCCAGGGTACTTCACATTTATCTGTGCCGCATTTTGATGCTCCACGTGGGATGTGATTTGTAAACAAATGTTGAACTCTAGTTAACGATGAGCCAGCCGAAGTG
>NW_006784081.1:498573-512805 GCF_000442215.2 Lipotes vexillifer | reverse complement strand
AAAGAGTGGATTGAGGGCACACAAAACATGAGATGAATAGGTGGGTGGATAGAGGGATGCTTAGGTATGGAATACACTGGGTCAGGTAAAATGTGAGTTGTGGGTACATAGATGTTCTCCGTCGACGTCCTGCATCTTTTCTGGATGTTTGAACGTTTCCTGATGGAACATTAGGCTAAGGTTTGACCTTCATGGCTCTGGTCATGGAGCCGTTCCAAAGGGGCTGGCTCCTGAGGTTCATGCGGGTCCTCTCCTGCCTCTCTTCTGTTGCCGGCAGCGTGGCTCGAACTGGAGAAGGGACGAAGAGGGTCCGTCAGAAGGCAAATCCACTCAGTTGATTTCTTTTTACTGGCTGAATGCACTCGAAGACTCAGAACAAGTGAAAAAAGAAGGGGTCACTCAATTCAGGCAGAAAGAGAAAGAAGGCTCAGTATCTCTCGGTCCTCACCAGTCCCGAGGTGCTGGTCCCCCTGCCAGACGCCAGAGGCCAGGACCCATTCTGAGTGGGGGTTGAGTTGCGCATCCCCAGAGCCCCACCACCACCCACAGAAAGCATAGAGCCTGCCCCCACCTTGGCCCCTCCCCACTTCCCTTCACACCGCCGCGCCGCAGCTCCAGGGAAAGCAGAGTGGGACTCTCAAGTTCACAGCTTCTCCCCAGGCTCATTCCGAGGTTGGGGTGCTGAGTCAGCTCCCCTACCCCTGTCTGCTCCCAGACCTCCTCCCAGTCAGGCCCTGTATGACCACCTCCGAGAGCAAGGCCAGAGTACTGGCAGCCGGCTCCCAGCCCAGATGCCACGCCAGCTGTTCTGGCCTCCACCAAGCCTGACTGGATCCCTCTCCCACCCCCTCTGCACCTGGCGGCCCCTTTAGTTCCTTGAATTATTTCCAGAAAGTTTCCTCTGTTCCAGAGCTAGGCAACCAAGAGGATCTGGGTGATGCAGACCCTGCCCAAGGAGGGCAGAAAGTTGTGAGGCGGGGGGGGGGGTCGGTCCTGTCAGACACAGCAGGGCCCAGTGTGTGGGAGAAAGTGGGCAGGGAAGGGTCAAGGGGGCCCAACTCAGGTCACTGAATCCTGCTGGGCCTTGAAGGATAAATTGGTTCATAAAAAGTTCATATTAAAGATCCAAACTCTGTTCACTAACCTTATTGTGGTAATCATTTTGCAATATATACATCACTATTACATGTAAATACATCAAATAATTACGCTGTACACCTTAACCTTGCACAATGTTATATGTCAATTATATCTCCATAAAGCTGGAAAAAATTCCAAACTGGACATATGTTATCTCCTTACCACCCCCAGGATTCAAATTTCTAAGCTGAGAAGAAGGTAGTTGCCCCCAGTCAATTAATACTTGGAAAACCAAGATCTGTAACTCCTCCCTCCCATGCCCTTCCAGGAGGAAGTGGAGGGTACACTGGCCTGGGGCTGGGGGCTGGACAGGATGTTGGGGAGCGTCCAGGACACTGGGCCCCAGACCCCAGGGATAACCACGTACTGTCCTGTCTAAGGGTCTCGCCAGGGACCAGAGACAGCCTAGTGGGAGAGGAATGCTGTAAACTGGAAAGTGCTGCAACTACAGGGCACCACCATCTTGGTGTTCTATGCCTCCCCAAGTTCTCAGAGCGCATAAAATGCAATGACACCAAATGCGACCTGGGCTCCCGAGTCAGATCCTTGAACAGAGAAAGGGCATCCATGGAGAGACTGGTGAAGTCAGCCTGTGTTTGGCTGTGCACTAGCGTGGTCTCCATCCTGATAATTATGTAAGATGTGACCACTAGGGGAAGTGGGTTTGGCCGGCACAAACTCTCTGCACTACAGTCAAGTCATCATCCCAGACCAAGTGGAGAAGAAAGAAACAGTTACAAGAAAACAAACAGACTGACATAGGGTTACAACAGGGAACAAGCTTGTGATTCAGGGCTGTGTGTTTCTTTACTGAGCCTACGTGATGGGCTGAGAGCTCAATGGCAATTTTGTAATCTCTGAACAAACTGTCATCTGAGACGAAAGTATCTGCTTTCTCCTGGTGATAGCATCTCAGAAGCCACAAATGCTGCTGCAGTTTGTCACCTCCATTCATAATTGAAGGTGAGTTCAACTGCTGTTAGTGGTGGGTACAAATAAAGATGTCATTTTCTTGTCCCAGGGGCCTGGCATCCAGAGGGGGACATCTAAGGAGCATTTGGGAGGGGACGTGGTTTGGGGGGATGGGACAGCGGGCGGCTATGCACCCCTGGAAGGAGGTGGCTGCTCTCCTGCTCTCCCACCCACCAAGCCCAGATTCTGATGTGGCATCAAGAGTGCACACCTTCCTGTCCAGAACTCTTAACGTAGACAGATCACACTTGCTATGTCTGCAGGACCTGCAGTGGACAGCAGACATAAATCAGGGCCACCAAGCTGAGTTAATCTATCCACATGCATGCTTTCAAAGCAGAGCCTCCAGCTGGTAGCAGAAGTTGGAGACATCAGCAGCGTCTGAAGCTGGTGCTGGCTCTGAGATGAAGGGGCTGCGTTCTAGGACCAGAAAGTGGCCTCGAGGAGCTGAGAACCACCCTTGGAAGATAGCCGCAAGTACATGGGGACTGCAAGGACCAGAATTTGACAGCTGGGTGAGGTTGGGAGCACATTCTTCCCCAGACTGGTCAACACTTTGATTTTGGCCTCTAGAGACCCTGAACAGGGAGCCCAGACAAGCTGCGCAGACTTCCGACCTGCAGAGCCGTGAACTCTGTGAATGCACAGGTAATGTTTGAAGCCATAACTCTGGTCATTTGTCATGCAGTGAAGACTGAATATTCCCCATCTCCCTCCTCTGCTCATGCTGGCTCTTTTCTCTCTTCCTCTAAGCTGCTCAGGCCAGAAGGAACTGAACCTCGCAAGGAGGTGGCCCCTCCATGTGTAGCCCAAGGGTCTGCCACCTTCAAGGGCTGGTTACCACAGCCTTTAGACAGCTCTTCCCTCCCTCCCCCTCCTCTGCTTGTGTCCCCAGCACCACCCCTCCTCAGGGACCAGTGCCTCTCTCTTGGAGGCTGGTTACTTCCTCCTTCAAAGCCCCTGGCATCACTTCTGCCACCACCTGCCATTAGCCACTGCCTAGCTACTTAACTGGCCTACCTGCTCCATCACCATCACCTGTGTGGTCCTGGCTCTGGCCCTGCCCACTATATGACTCTCTCCAACCTACACAACCTGGTAGGTGGAACCCCGGGGAATCTCTTGGACCAAGAAGCTGGGGCTAGAGGAAGACACCTGACCAACGTCAACGAGTTAACACGGCATGGTGGGGTTCTGGCGAAGGGTTCCTGGTTCACAGATGGCCCCCTTCTTGCTGTGTCCTCACATAGCAGAGAACTCTAGTGTCTTCTCCTCTTCTTTTAAGGACACTATTTCCATCACGGGGGCTCCACCTTCATGACATCATCTAACCCTAATCCCCTCCCAAAGGCCCCACCTCCTAACACCATCACATTGGGTGTCAGGGGTTCAACATATAAATCTGGGGGAACATGAACATGACAGAGAGTAAGATAAACATCATATTAATAAACAAATCCCACACAGACACCACTAAACCCAAAGACACAGAACACTATTGGTCTCTCTGATTCAATATGACCCTGTTTCCAACACAGAACTATCACTGAAGGGCGATGTGTGTGGTGGCCCCAATCTGTCCCCTGGCTGGTCAACTTTGCCTGTTACTTTGGACCCTTTGCACCTTGGTTTCCCCAGCTATCATGCCAGGTAGCTGGGTGACAGGTGGGTCCTCTTAAGGTGGCCCCTGGGCAGGCAACAGGTGCACCACAGAACCTGTCAGAAATGCAAGTTCCAAGGCAGTGCCCCCCCAGACCTGCTGAATCAGAAACTCGGGGCTAGTGCCCTGTTTTGTTTTTTTTGCAGTACACGGGCCTATCACTGCCGTGGCCTCTCCCACTGCGGAGCACAGGCTCCGGACGCGCAGGCTCAGCGGCCACGGCTCACGGGCCCAGCCACTCCGCGGCACGTGGGATCCTCCCGGACCGGGGCACGAACCCGTGTCCCCTGCATCGGCAGGCGGACTCTCAACCACTGCGCCACCAGGGAAGCCCTAGTGCCCTGTTTTGACAGGCTCTTCAGGGGGTTCTGATGCTTGCTGGTGTTTGAAAACCACCAATTCTGGGATCACTGAAGGTAAGCCCAGCTTTGAGTCCTGGGACTTTGAGTTCAAGGAGCCTCCCAAGGCTTCAAGTCCAAACCCTTTGGTCTGGCAGTCAAGGTTTTCCTTTGTTTCCTGCTTCTGAATCCCAGGGCTTCCAGAAACTTCCAGTGCTGCTCTTTGAGAACACGAGGTCTGTTATAGAGGCAGGGGGGAGCGCACTCAGCCAGACTCAGGACGTGAGCCCCCGCCCTCCACAGCCCCATCTGTCTGCATGGGGCTGGCCACTTGCTTCCCTCCAGCCCAGTGTCCCCGAGCCAGCAATAAGCAGGGGCCGGACCCCACATCTCTCTTCCGGAGGTGGTGCAGATCCTAAAAAGAGCAAGGTGGTGACAGACGAAGGAAGCAGCAATAGTGAATATTCCAGAAGTGTTGTGGTGGGAAGGGGGATGTTGCGGCAGAACATGGACTGCCCGTTTCCAAACCCTGAGGAGGCAAAGTCATGGTCTTCTGTCCAGTGTTGCTGAGAGGGGTTCTCTGGCGGGGTAACAAGCGTGGACCAGGCCTCATTAACCTCCCAGGAACCCACTCTGAGCTCTCACCTGGGTGTCTGGGGCTTCAGGTTAATTTTCCAATCTCCCCCTCAGCCTCTCACATGCTTGACAGGTGTGCAAACTGGGGACCAGATGGAGATGGAAGGGGTCTGACTTAGGGCCACTCACAGGAGGGATGGTGGTGTTCAGGTGAGCGCTGGGGGTGGGAACCCCATAATCAGTCACCCCTCCTTTACCCTCGGGCCCATGTATTGGGTCACCGTGAGGTTCTGACCTTGCCTCGGGATCACCATGCATCTCCTCTTCACGGCCATCGCCAATGCAGGATGTTCTACCGACAATGACCTCAGGGGTCGCTGGCCCTGCCCTAATGGGCAAAAGCTGTGTCCCGTGGCCTCAGGGAAAGCCAGGCAGGAGGGGGGTGTGCTGCCCTTCCCTTGGGGCCGTGGGCCTGGGGGCCTGGGAACCACAGGGGCATGAAGGCCCTGCCCAACCTGCGGGCAGAGGCCAAGAGGCCAGCCTGCCCTCACTGCACCCATTTCCTTCACCCTGCACTTGGCCACCACAATTCACCCTACGAGGAATTTGTTCCATTTCCCTTATTGCTGCCAACCCTGAAGTGCAGGCTGGCAACCAGGAAACACCCACACCCCCACCTTCAGCAGCCCCCTGGCTGGGAGCTAGAATTTTAAATGCTCAACTGGATGTCACACCCGATGTCCCGAAGGCCCCTAAAAACCAGATTGTCCCAAACTGAATGCACCCTTCCCTGTGCAGATATGGGAGGACCCCCCACTCTGAGCCCTGAGCCTTTACCCCAAATTCCAAGTCTGGAGAGATCCTCCTTGCAGGGCCATCCATACAGCAGAAAGGGCCAATGGTCAGGCAAGCAGATTATAGTACGCTCACACCACAGGCCTGAGTAACTGCTAGCACCATCGCTGAGAAGGTCCCACAAATGCAAAATGTTTAATGGGAGATGGTACGCCTTAAAAGACAGACCACGATCTTCTCTGCACACTGTTATTATGATCATGAAAAATGTGTGAATGAAATAAGAACCTAAAGTGAGGAAAATGCCTGAATTAAGTTGGTAAGATGATGAACTTTTTTTTTTCCAGGTTTTTGTGAATGCTATTGTTGGTTAATTTTTTAGTAATAATTTTTTCTCGGTGGGGGTACTATTTTCAACCCAAAGCAACCACGTGTGCAGTTTGCAAAGTGGCTCCTAGACTCCGGTTCCAGCCTGTGGCTGGGGCCACGTGAGCCATGGCTGCCTCCTGAAAGTACTAATGGTTTTTCTCCCTCCTCCCTGGTTCGCTCCTGTTGAGGACTGCGCTGTTGCACTGTTGAAAGGCCAGGCGCCTTGCCAGACAAGTCTTACTCAAGATAGAGCAAAGGCGCTGGCTGTGACATGCAGGGGAAGGAGGCCACTCAGGACCCAGCCTGGGCCAGCTTTGCCCCAACCTGAGCTGACGGCCTTCACTCAAGCGGATTTTACCGTAAATGTGCCGTGAAACCAGAGGACAGAAGCCTCTTCTTGTGGACAGAGGCTGGGGGCAAATGCAGGACCTGGAGCAGGCCCCCTCTCTGCCCACCCCTGCCTGGCTCCTCTGGGGGTGGATCCTCAACCGGAGAGGCTAAGTGCCTGTGCACCGTTACCTGGCAGATCTTAACGGAGTCATAGGCTCTTAGTTTTCTTGAGTCCTGGTTTGATTTCTTTTTGCAAGACCAGCAAACACAGGGTACCTGTGCACTGTGGGCACAGCTCTGCCCTTGCCTGTGGCTATGCGCATTTTGGAGGGAGAGCTGGGACTTCACAGCAATTCTCAAAGAGAGAGGAGTTCTGGGGAGAGGACAGCTTGGCTGGGCCTGGAGGGCAAGATGTGGTCACCAGCTGTATTATTCACTGAATTAACTGTTTTTGCCCTTCCTTCCTGGGCCTCAGTTTCTCCGTCTGTCCAAGGAGGTGCTGGACCACATTCTATCAGAGGCTCCTGGAGGGGAAGTGAGCAATGGTCATGGCAGGTTCATTCACAGCTTGGCGGGGCTGGGGCACATTCCATCCACACGTCATCCGGGGCCACCTCTCCAGGAAGTGCTCTGTGCTCCCAGCCCTGCTAGCCGCCCTCTCTGGACCCTGCTGAAGCTTGCCACTCCTCATGCACAACCTCCCATGTCTGGGCCATGAGGGGCCGCTCCCAGAGAGCAAGGCCACATCTTCTCTTGTCCTTCGAAGGCACAGATCTCTGCTCAGTCCTCATCTGGGGGGCCCTGTTCTGCACTCTGCCTGCAGGGCCTCTGCTGAGGAGGACCCTGGCTGGTCTCATGGGTCTTCCCCTTGGTGACACATGAGGATTCTAGAGTGCCTGTCCTGTCCCAAATTGCTGTTTTCTAAGGTCAGGGCCTCTCCACAGCTGGACCAGGTTGCTGTCCTGAGACCAGAGGCCTTGAGTGTGGGGCTGGTTGCCCTGTGGGTTGATGGCTACCCAGCTTGATGGGTAGGCTCTGTCCTTTCTGGATGGAGCTGTCCAGGAGGCTTACAGGACCCAGACTCCCCCAAGGGTGCTCACCTGCCCCAGAGCCCTCCAGGTTCTGCCTTCTCTTTCTACCCACTATGGCGTCTCCGAGAAAAGCCCACATGCCTCCATGCTCTCTTTCTCTCCTGCCTGGAAGACCCCTCCCCAGGAACTGGAACACCTTTGGCGATAGGAGGGCCCATGGGGAGGGGTCCCAGGACCTGGGTCCCTGGTGTTGGGGGCCATCTCTTCCCAGCCCCTGGGCTGCATGGCCCTGCCTGCAGCCCTCCCAGCACCCCCTCCTGCCCCAGCGGGCCGAGCCGGGATTACTGACACATACTTTGCGCAAGTCCCAGCAGGCGGGCAGAGGCTCCCGTGCCCGCGGCCATGCATTTGCCCGCTTCCCTGGGCGGCAGCGGCACGTTTTGTCGGGGATGGAATGTGGAAGCACCAAAGTGTGAGACACCTCCAGGGTGTCACCTGGAGAGGCTGGGAGGGAGACCGAGGCAGAGCTGCTCTGGTGCATGGTGGGGACCCAGCCCCAGAGCCGGGGCTCAGTCAGGGGGATTGTAAAAACCGTCAGCAGTGTCCTCATGTCCCCAAGCACAGGCCACCTGATAATTTCTGTTTTTCACAGGAAAGATTCCACCCATTCATTCCTTCATTCATTTGTTCAACCAAATCTTATCTAGGAGCTACATGGGGTGAAGGGTCAAGAGGGGAGGAAGAAGAACAAATACCCCATATGGGCCTTTCATAGCCTGGTGATATAGGTGCCGTCCTTGTGACAATTCTACAAAGGGAAGGACAGGTTCCCCTGGGATCAGGCAGCCTGGCCGGAGTCAGAGCCTTATTCTCCATCTCTTCATGTCACCCCACAGCGTCCAGCCCAGCCAGGTGAGGAGTGAGGAGGCAGCTATAGTCAGATCCAGGACCAGCTGAGCGAGGCTAGGGGCAAGTGTGATGTGATGCAGGTGCACTAGGTGGGGAGGGCATGCTGCTGGGGGGTGGCGGGTAAAGGCATGCCAGGATGGGGTCATCGATTGCTGTGTAACTGTGAACCAAACTACCCCAACTGTGCCTGGTAGAGTCTAGGGGACTTACCAGAAAGACTATTAGCTGCAGTGCTGACCACGGTGGGGTTGGGGGGAGGATGTGGGCCTTGTAAACCTCGGATTCTCAGCCGCTGACGTGTCCGTGGGAACCCTCCACCAAAAGCAGGCTGCTCCTTCCTCAGCCTCTGTTTCTACGCCTCCAGGGACGGGCAGCTCACCACCACCACTCTCAGACCCAGGAAGCCTTTCCTATACTGAGCCAAAATCTGCCTCTTGGTCACCTGTAGCCTCTGCTCCCAGCCTTTGCTGGAGCCACACAGAAGTCCAGTCCTCCTTCCCCGAGAGCCTCTCACACACTGAACAGCAGTGGGGGTCTTCCCCTGACACTTCTCAACAATGGGTGGCTCCAGTCCTTCAACTACACTTAAAAGGGGCAAATACAAACTCTGGCATTTGGTTCCAAAGTGCAAATGGCAAAAGTGCTGGGTGGCAAAGCCTTGAGGGCATGTGGTCTATATGGATGATCCCGGACTTGGGCGTAGCAGGGGTTGCCTACCGTGGGGGGCTTTGGCTTCTCAAACTAGCTAGAGAACTTGGTTTGGGGGTTTTTAAAATTTCCCACCCATTCTTATAGATTATATTAAAATGCTGCACAAAATAATACATTTAAAAAACCGCCATGACTGTTCCCAAACACCTATTTTCAACTTCCGTTCTTATTTCTTCACGGACAACCATTCATGCATGGGCTCTGGTCTGTGGACTACATTTTGAGTATAACTGATACTTTCATGGACAGGTGGTACATCCAAGCCCTGCTTTCCCTGTCCTGGGCCACACCTGCAGGATGGTGGCAGAGCCCCTCTGGAACAAGGCAATTCCTATTCCTGCAGGCTGGAGATTTGTAATTGGGACCCACCGTGGAAAGTGTGGTTTTACAAGCCCTCCAGGCTGTATTCCTCCTCAACTGTATTTATTCACCCTCTTCCCCGTCACAGAGAATTCCAGCAGGCTTGTGCAAATAAAACAAAATCATTTTTTAAAAAAAATGACAAGAAGCCCAGTAAAATGCAGGGTTAGCCGGCTTGGGAGAAGCTGCTGCACCTGAGCCCCAGACAGAGTCCCAAGTGATTAGGTGGCCAAGTCAGAGAGAGCTGGATGTGAGAGGTGAGTGATGCCTTTGTGCTCTGGAAGGAGCGTGTGCCGTGGTGGGCTGTCAAGGAATCAAGATGATGGGTATTGAACTTGGTGGTACAAAACAAGTTTTCTGACCACATATATTTTACCTATGGTTGTTCCTAACATTGCTCCTCAAGAAAAGGATGTGCATTGGTGGTTCTGTGGAGGAACATCGTTCCCAGCACCCTGAGATCCTACAATGAGATCCTACAATGCTGGGGGTGTCGAACTGGTGTCTGGATTTCTCTAGTTTCATAGGCTAGCCACTACCATCACCAGCCTCAGAGCTGCAGAGAGGGGCAGAGAGAGCTAGAGACAGAGACACAGAGAGACAGAGACAGAGATAGAGAGGGATAAATACAGACAGAGAGACAGAGACAGACAGGGACAGACAGACACACAGAGAGACAGAGAGATAGACAGAGACAGAGAGGTAGAGAGACACAGAGAGAGAGACATAGAGAGAGAGGGACAGGCAAACAGGGCAGAGTGAGAAGTTAGGACTGGAGGGAGGGACAGGGCTGCCCTGGGGAGGGACTCGCAGTGGTGCAGGCTCACAGAGGCAGGGCAGCTCAGGAAGTCTTGCTTGCTTGGGCCCTGCCTGCCTGAGAAGCCTCAGAGCCTTGCTCAGCCCTACCAGGTCCCGTGTCATCTGACCTCTCACCTTGTGTGGCTGCTCATCCCTCCTCCCCCTCAGCCCCCACCTCACCCACCCTTTGAGGCTGTGGGACCTGGGCAGTGCCTCCAGAGCCCTTGTTCACTCTCCCTGAACTCCACGTGCACCTTCACCCCCAAATAGTGGGTCCCACTGAGGGAAGCCTATGTCCCACCCGGGACTGAGAAGACCCCTGGGCCTGAAGAACCAGTGGGGCTGGCGCCAGGAAAGGCTGTGCAGAGGGGAGGTTCTAGAAGATGGGGGGGGCAGGTGACAGCTGAGCTGGCCTTCCTTGGGGCCTGGACACATTCTCAGAGCAGGGTGTCTGCGTGCACATGAGTGTGGGGTGCCGGGGACTAAGGAGGAGGGTGAAGAGGCAGTGAAAGGTGGGAGAACCAGAGAATGCTGCACTGGGAGCATGTCTCAGGCTACTGAGCTGGCCCAGGGGTGGGAGAAGATGGGACGTGAACATGGGAACTTCCCGGGCCAGCTGGGGTGATGTCCACTCCAGGTGTCACTCAGTGCTGGGGAGCCCTAGGTCCAGCAGAAACTGGTGAGGAGCTGGGTGGCAGGAAGGAGGTCCCGATAGGGAAAGGGGGACCGGGCTCTCTGGGCAGGTAAAAGCACTGCTGCTGGAGCTCTGGGGGCAGTGAGGGTATGGGGTTAGAGTGGAGGGTGGGAGGGCAGTGAGAACAGAGGCAGAAGATGGCGGGAATGGAGCACTGCAACCTGGTGGGGGAAATGAAGGGGCCTGGCCCCATGGTGAGGGGGCAGGGGAGAAAACAGGCTGACCTCCAGGTCCCTGGCTAGGCCACAGGGGGATCACAAGATGCCATCAGCCCAGACACGGGAAGTAGGAAGCAGGTGGCCAAAGCACATCATGGAGCACAAGTGCACACTGGGTATTGTTCTTCAAGGGTTCCACGTGTTCCCCTTGACCACGATGCCTGTTCTGTGTCCGCATGGATCCTTCTGATCAACTCTAATTAAACGAGAGTTCAGTCTGGACAAGGGGAGTGAGGGGGAGGAGGCTAGGGCCTCCCTGTAGGTTTGCAGTACATGGCCCTGTGAGGATCTGGCGTCTGGCCATGCTATGGCTCTGGGGTCAGGTGCCCAGGCCTCTGTCCTGTCACCTCCCAGGTCTCTTCTCTGGATCCCACCCCCCACCCCGTTGTCTGTCACACAAGGAGCACAGACCTCTTGGAGGTCTCCGTAGCTTTCAACATTCTGGTCTCAGGGCTGTCTCTCTGTGCCTCTGTTGGGACCTGCCTTTGGACCTTGAGCATCTAGGGTGAAGGACACTCTTCCGAGACGGTCCCGGGGAGGCAGTTGGCTCTTTAAATCCCCACAGGATGCAGCAGCACCCCCTCCTCTCCTTCCACCCTCCCACCAAGACCACACCAACTTCAAAGCCTAATTACTCCCAATTTGGGCTGTTTCCTTGTTTCTCCAGGTGAGGAAGTCCCTGTCACTTTCACTTTCATATGCGAGGAGCTGGGGGTGGGGTGGAGAGAAGTGATGAGAACAGTGGCTTTATTCTGGGGAGGGAAGGTGAAACAGAATACCAATTAGGGAGGCTGAGTGTGAAGGTGAGAACTTACACAGAGAGGGTCTCCCTCCAAGGCCTCACTTGGGGAAGGGAGGGAAGTGGGAGAGGGGGTTGGCAAGAGAAAGAAGGAGCCACCTGTGGGAAACTCCATCAGGTAGGGTATGAAGATAGAAAGCCTTCCGCCTGCTATGAAACTCCATTTCTTTCTCTGTGAGCCCCTCCTTCTCATTATGCTCATGTCCACTGTGGAGACACCACGTCCTTCCTGTGTCCAGCCCGGGGGCAGAGGGGAGGAGGGGAGGAAACTGCTGGTCCCCAGTAAGCCCTGAGGTTGTGGCCACCGAAGATGCTTCTTCCCAGGAAACGAGAGAATCACTGAATGTGAGAATCCTCTGGAGAGCAGAGTGGGGGTTCCATGGCGCCGTCTTCCCTCTGGGGCCAAAAGGTTGCTCTAGACTCTTGACTGGGTGGGTCACTGACCGGGAGGCGGTGGGGAGGGGACGCCCCTCGCCACGGATCTGGAGAATGCCGGCTGCACCAAGCAAGTCCCAGGATCCTTTCAAATGGAACACATACGGCCCAGGTGGAAAGGGTGACTGACATACGTGTGTTGAGGGGAGCAAGGCCAGGGACACTCAGGGCCAAAAGGACAAAGGTTCCACCGCGTAGGGTGGCCAGAGGCTGGTGACAGGGCCCTTGTTTATGGAAGAAGCGCAGGGGCGAAGGCGCTTCCACTAGCGCCCAGGAATGCGGCGGCGGCGGCGGCGGCGGGTTCTAATTAGAAGCCTGCGCGGGAGCGGGCGGCCGCGGGGCTCTCTCGGACGCGCTCCCTTGGTTCCCCCGGCGTCAGTGTCCCCGCGTCGGGAGGCACGCCCGCTGCATCCTGTGCTCCAAAAGACGACCGGGCGCTGCAGGAGCCGCGCGGGTGCGGGACGCGCGGGGGTCCCCGAAGCAAGTCCCCGCCGCCCCGCCACCTCTCCCAGGCCCTCGTACCCGCCGGTGCCTCCTTCTTGCCCCGCCCCGTCCCGCCAGGGTGCGCCTGGACCCGCGCCCCACACCTAGGGCGCCCCCACTCCTTAACAATCTCGAAGAGAAAAATTATTATCGGATTAGATGTACTTCGGCTCACTCAGTCTCCCCCCGCCCCAACTTCCCCTCGGCGTAATTATTATAATTCCAGGCAAGCCGTCGGAGAGAGTTCCTGGCTGTGTGTGTGTGTGTGTGTGTGTGTGTGTGTGTGTGTGCGTGTGTGTGCGCGCGCGCATGTGTGTGTGAAGGCTTGTCTCCGACCTGGGTCTCCTCCAGCGGCGCGCCCAGGCCGCTCGGCTCCCGCATTCCCCCCAGTTGTGTTCGTCAAATGTTGGGCATCTCAGAGCGCCCCTCCCCTCTCCACTGGGGAGCAGGGGTGGCCCTTGCCTGTGGGGGCTCTACCAAATCCGCTTCCCTCCTCCCCTCATGATATGTGCTGCAGACCCTCAGGACCCTTCCCTTGGTTTATCTGCACTTCCGTCGCCAGATTTAGGAGGGTCTCACGGGAATGTGTCTTGTCTGGGGTGGAAGACGGAACGCCCCAGCCCTCTCAGATGTGGGTTCGTGGAGCCTCTCACTAAGGAGCCTTCAAACGCGATGCTTTCTCCCTCTTTACCTCTCCAGCAGCCCCTCCTTAGCATCGCGGTCGGGACAGCGGCAAGAAGGCGCAGGAGGGCCGGGTGCTGGCCCCAATGCGCCCACCACTCCCGGCCGGGTCCCCGCAGTCTTTACGTAACTACGCTGCTCCGAGCTGTTCGGTCTTGTCTCACTTTGTTTTTAGGTGTGTGTGTGTGTGTGTGTGTGTGTGTGTGTGTGTGTGTGTGTGTGTAAGACATGTCCTTAAGGAAAGTCTCAGGCGGATCTCCCTCTCCCAGCTCGCCCTCCTGGCTTCTCTTGGCCTCTGGCTGCCCGAGCTTTCATGCCATCTGTGCTGTCCCACTTCCTGCCTCTCCCCAGCTCACTGCTCGCCCCGTCCGACGCCGGGAGCCCCTCTATGCCCGAGGGATCAATGTCCGCGGAAACTCCGCCACCCGCGTCCCAGCCCCGGCCCGAACAGGTCGAAAGTGGCCGCCAAGGAAAACAAACCACCCTCGGAACAGGAGGGCTGGGCAGAGCGCGGGCTCTGGGCCACCGCGGGGCCCTGCCCGAGGGGGCGGCGGCTGGGGGACGCACAGAGGCCGGGGAGAACGTGAGGAAGGCTCACTCACCACCAGATCGGGTAGTTGCCCAGCGCTTGCTTCAGGCCGTAGAGGAATATGAAATATCCGAGCGGGGCCATCGCCGGGCAGGAGATCTCGGAGGGCCAGGAGTCCGCCCCGAGAGCGCGGGCGCCGGAGCGGGCCGGGCCCTGGGAGCTCGCGGGCGGCGGCGCTGGGCCCTCCTGCGGCCGCGGGGTGCGCGGGGTGCGCGGGTGTGCGCGGGTGTGCGCGGGTGCGCGGGCTCCGAGGGCGGCGCTGCGCCAGGTGGGACGGCGGCCGGGCGGCGGGCCGGGGCCCGGGGCGGCGCGGGACGGCGGGGGCGGGGCAGCGCCGCGGGGGG
>NW_006784081.1:491046-498523 GCF_000442215.2 Lipotes vexillifer | reverse complement strand
CGGGGGGCGCCCGCCGGGGCCTGGGCCGGGGCGGGGCAGGCAGGGGGCGGGCGGGGCCCTGGGAGCTAGCTCGGTGACGGCTGCAGCGCGGGCCCCTCCCGTGGCCGCGGGGTGCGCGGGGGTGCGCGGGGGTGCGCGGGTGCGCCGGCTCCAAGCTTTGCGCTGTGCCAGATGGGCAGCTGGACTGGCGGCCGGCCGGCACCCGGGACTGCATTGTCCGCAGGTATCCCCTCCGAGCTCCCGGGCCGCGCCCGCTCGGGGCTCATAGGCGGCTCCTTAGGTGTGGAGCCCCGCGCGCCCTGCGCTCACCGTGCGACGCGCTGTCCAGCTCTCGCTCCTGCCCCTGCTCTGTCGCGCGCTCTGTCCCTTGCCCTCTAGGTGCTCGGGCTGCGCCTCCCTTTCGTCCATCTCCTTGCTGGGGTTCCGTTCGTCCGAGGCTTGTCTCCTCGAACGGCCCCTTGCTGATCCGCTGGGAGCTGGGCCGATGGCGAGCGGCCAGAATGGGGGCGGCCTGTCTGGGGACAGCTGCTGGGTGGGCATCCAGGGTGCAGCCACGTTTCTGAAAGTCACTATTGGGAAATAGTCCAGCTCTGTTTAGGGCCCAGGTGTTGACGGCTCCTCTTTCTCCCCCACACACCACCAGGGAAGGGAACGGCAGTCCTGGTGCTGCCGGTCCCCAAGGACAGTGTAGCCGGTTAGCGCCCTGGCTCTGGGACCACTGACCGCCGAGTCTGCCCAGGGCTGCTGGCCTCTTCAGGCAGAAGGGATTTCTGACAACTTAGGTAAACCTTATGATTTTTGCTGAGGGGGAAAGGGAAGACCAGAGAGGGAAAGTGACTTATCCAAGGTCACAAAGAGTGGCTAGCCACTCTTTGGGAGTTCTCCAGCTCCCAGTCCAATGCAAAGCTCTGTTTGCATATTCACCTGCAGCCCAGGGAGAAAGGAGCCAGGGTTATTTGGGGAGAGGAAGATCCAAGTCGAGATGTCTTCCCAACTTCCCTTCCCTCCCCCACCTTGTGCATTAGCAGGAGACCCAGTCAGTCTCAGTGATTGTGAAGGAAGGGTAGTAGAAATCCATGCCGCCGTTTCGCAACTGAGGGGAGGACAGCCGTGAATAAAAATCCCAACTCCAGGCCCTTCTATGATGTCTCTTTTCAAGTGGACATCAGCTCCTCCACAGGGCCTGAGCCTTGCCTTACCATGTGACCTGCAGAATGTGGGGGCCCGGTGGAGAGGCCACTGGCTGGCATGTGGCTGCTTCTCAGGGCAGGGAGTGACTCAGCAACCCTCCAGGTTTAGCAGTGGCTGGAGAACAAGAGGCAGGCCGTACCCCACGGCATGCTGCCCCTATCCGTCTTGGTTTTCCCATCGGTAAAGGGAGCCTGTGGGGTCCTGTGGACTCTGGACCAGGGGTCACCTCGGTGACTGCATCAGGGACTCCTTCCCAGATGCGGAGGGAAAGCCATTCTCTTTCAAGGAATGTTCTCTTTTCTCTGCACTGCCAGTGGGATCCAGTTGAGTCTACGCATGCCTTGTCCTTCCATCCCTCCTCTGAGTCACTGTGCCCCCTCACCTGAAGAGGGAAGGACGGAAGAATTCTGGGATGAGGCGGAGTGGGTAGTTAGCTCGTCTTCCTCTGGACTTCCCCTCTCTCTCAGTGAAAATCCCACCCAATTATCGCATTACTGGGGACCTGGGCTGTGGGAGTCGGGTGGGGGCCAATCCCAGTGCAGCAGGCTCCCACCCCCGCCCTCCCAACTGTGGGGCCCTGGGATTAGAGCTGTTATGAGGAGCCCCCAAGAGGCTGCTGGCTCCTCACACACAAAGGGCGGTGGCTGTGCCCTACGGAAGGACCAAAGGACTGGCTGTCCTGCTGTGATGGGCTCTGCAGAGAATGGAGCAGGTGGGTGCTGCCACCTCAGTCCTCCCTCCTGCCACCTCACTTGCCAGGCCCCTTCTTTCTTCCTTTTGTTGCTTGCTTCTCCCTCATTTGGTCCCTGCCCTCTGCCTACACTAGGTGGTAGGGAGGGAGAGTAAGCTGGGCACCCTGAGCTTGGGGGAGCCTCCCATGGTGCAGGGAGAGAGAGGGAGAGCTGAGAACTGCCCCGATCCCGCTCCCACGTGAAGACTCCCAGTTCTTTAGAGTTCCTTGAAAAATGTGCATCACAGCGTTCCTTTGGGAGAGCTGCAACCAGGGCAAGCTTCATGATGGCACTGGTCCGGAAGCTTCCAGAGCTGGCCCTTTCCACATGGTGATCTTGCAGGGCGCTCTTCCTTTGCCCCCATCCTGTGGTCTTTTTGAAAGCTTTGACCTCAAACAACCCATGTGAGTGCACGGAAGAGGGGGAGCAGGGATCTCCAGACAGGTGGTGGGACCTCGGAGAGAAGGCTGGAGAGTGGTGCCACCTGAGTCTGGATAGCAGGGGCCTCCAGCCCTCCACAGACCTTGTGAGACTTACATAGAGGTTACGGCATGAGGGAACGGGGGTCCCACCCCATTTTCTGGGCATGATAGAAGCTCCCTAAGTCTGTTTCCCAGAAGCTCAGGAGCATGGGGATGGGGGCCATCCCCAGGTTGGGGTAGAGAGAATGCAGGTGCAGGAGGGGGATGTTTCTATCATAACTTGAGTGAGTGGGATTCTTTCCTGCTCCCTAATGTTCAGCTGGAAATTCTGCAACCTGACTTAAGGGTAGAGTCAACCTGGTGGTGTGGCATGCCTTTGCTCCACGCAGCTGCTCACCCTGGCCATGGAGTCTGGGCTCCCTCCCTGAAGGTGAAGGGGAGGATGCCTTCCTGGCAGCGCCCTCTGCTGTCACACAGAGGGAGCTTCCATGACGGACCCATGGTCACAGGTCTAATTCAACATTCTGAAGAATTTATGGATGCCCCTGGAGAAAAGATCTCTTTCTTTTTTTTTCCTCACCACAGGTCTTCCAGAGGCCCCTTTAGGGCTGTGTTCCTTCCAGAATAGTCCTGGAGGGGAAGGAAGGGATGGTCCCAGGAGCTTTGGAGGACCCTGCTGGGAGGTGGGGGAGGGAGGGCAAGGACCTGGTGTGGAGGAAGGAGGCCAGATGAGAGGGCACTTTGCTTTCTGAGGTAGTGAACTGTCATCTGTGGTAGCATTTGAATCCCTGCCTGGTAAGTATTAGGTAGTGGTCCTTCCTGTACTGGAGAGAAGGGAGCCAGACTTTCAGACACTAACTGCCTAATTATTCATTCACTTCCTTCTTTTCTAAAAAGTTGAGGGGAGGCAGGAAAGGCTCTGGGTAGCCAGTGGCTGGAAGCTGAGGAGCCCTGCAGCTGTCGCCTCAGAGGGGCCACAAGCAGACAGGATGGAGGTCTAGGGTCAGAAGAGCGGGTGCTCTTCTTACCTCCAGGCCCATTTGGTTCTAAGCCCCTTCTGGAAGCTTCCCTGACCTGCCTTGGGGGCTGTCATTCCTGGAACACCTGCTCTTCGGGGGTGGGGTGCTTGTACTCAGAGGCAGACTTTCTGTCCATGCTCTGTCATTTTTTTCACAGTGCCCCAGGCCAAAAGAAATGCCTAATAGTTTTGTTTAGCAAATAATTAGGTCCAAATAATGTATTAATTAGTAGCTCTTGGGAAAAGATTTTTTATAAGTTAAAAGAAAAAATACTATTTTTGTTTCATTCTCACATAACTGCAGTTACTTACCAATGGGAAGTGTGTGCCTGCAGCCCCAGGGAGGACAGCTTACTTTCTGTTCTTCAGCAGTTTTCACTTGGTACTTGTTTTGTTTTGTTTACTTCCGGTACGCAGGCCTCTCACTGTTGTGGCCTCTCCCGTTGCGGAGCACAGGCTCCGGACGCGCAGGCCCAGCGGCCATGGCTCACGGTCCTAGCCGCTCCGCGGCATGTGGGATCTTCCCGGACCGGGGCACGCACCCGTGTGCCCTGCATCGGCAGGCGGACTCTCAACCACTGCGCCACCAGAGAAGCCCGGTACTTGTTTTTTAATCACAGCGAAAGCCAGAAACTCAGCTTCACAAAGGAATGTGCCACCGTCCAAGCTGAAACAGAACTGCCTGGAGCCAGTAGGTGTCTGTCCTACAGAGAGGACCACGTCGCCATGTGTTCCTTAAACATTTAAAATATCCTGCAGTACCCTGGGAATTTTCTGTGGCACCCCAGGGTGCCTTGGCACAAAGTTTGGGAACCATGATTCTTGGGTGGGCCTGAGATGCATGGGTCATCTTGGTTTTTCTGCCTCCCCCATCCCTTTCTTTGCTGCAGGTGCACCTCTTCATATGTCCTACCTTGTGTCTAATCCTGCTGTGTGTTCATTGGCTCTTACTATTGTCCACATCTTTCCATCTTAGTCTGTAGTTTTGTTAGTGTTCTAAGAGCCTCTCCTCTCCAGTTCAGATCCCTGGTGAAATTTTCGCCTCCTCTTGTCTCTCTGGAAGGTTCTCCTTGTAAAGACAGGCTGTTGGATCAGATGACTTCCCCAGTGCTCTTTCAGATGGTGACAACACCACATGCTCTGGGTGCCCAGGGCTCTGCCCAGTGCTGTGGGGCCATGGTCTCACCCAGCACCCCCTAGAAGCATCTGTCTCTGCATTCTGGGCAAGGAGGCTCAGTGAGGGTTATGATACAACTCTCACTGGGTCCCCAGAGGGAGTCAGGGAAGGATTGGGGTCTCAGTCTCTCTGAGACTTGTGTATCTGGAGATAATGTGCTCCTCACAAGAGTAAGTCCCTCCAAGATTTGAATACTGTTGGCGGGACTCATAATTCTGAAGGCTGTGTGGCAGGAGCCTGAAAAGCTTATGGCTGGGATGGAGAGGGCATGCAGGGAGGCATGTGTCCACAGGAGAGCAAACGTGGTCTGTGTCTGCTGATCTTTCTGAGCTGACTCCTGTGGATGAAGGGTGAGGTACGTGTTGGGCTGGGTTACCTGCCCTCTGGAGTCCCTGGAGAGAGCATTTGCAGAGGTTTGAGGAAGTCCCTTTGAGAACAAATCCATCTGTCTCAAGATACCATCTCATAGCTGGCTCTCCCCTCACATGGTTACCTCTTCTAAGTTTCCCTGAGAATTCCATTTTGATTTTGATCAGAGGGTCTGATTTATGGAAATGACTGGAACCTTAGGTCAGCCCCCTCTTTGCACGGAGAAAGTAGGCTCAGGGTGAGCAGCAGAGAGTGAGGATGAATGCACCCTGGTTTCTAGATCTCATACCCCAGGGATTCTTCACGCCTTTCAGGACATCTGCTCCTGGATCATCAAGCACCCAGCCTCTGGATGTCGTATGGGAAGCTATCATCAAAGGCTTGTGGGGCAAATATCCCCCATAATCCAGTCTCCAGTGTGCAGCCCTACCTCATGTGTCTTTCTGTGTTAGCACCCTAACCTTCCATCCCCTCCACTTAGGACTTGGAGCGCAAGAGACATGGCTGGTCCTATTCTGGTTGCAGGTTGCATTATTCTTTTGGGGGTTTTTTTTGGCCACGCCATGTGGCTTGCGGGATCTAAGTTCCTCGACCAGGGATTGAACCTGAGCCACTTCAGTGAAAGCGCCGAGTCCTAACCATTGGACCACCAGGGAATTCCCAGGCTGCATGATTCTTGAGGCTGCTCTCCTCAGATGGACAGAGGTGGCCTGATGTTGTGGGAATTGTGGATCTCTGTGTGGGGAGCGAAGGGAGGATGGAATCCAAGAGTCATGGAAGTAGGGCTACTGAGTTTTCTAACTTCCTAAGTAGCCACGTGGTGAATTCTACTTAAAGGAATGAATGAACTCTCTAAATGCTGGCACCACTCAGTCATAGAATCATGAGGCCCAGAGCAGCTGAATAAGTAGAGCTGTCAGATCTTGGCATCATTTGATTCTCAAAGCAGGAAGCCACATATAGAGTCTTAGAACCATAAGAAAAAAGAATTTTAAAATCAACATCGTGGAATTTCTGGAATCCTAGACTCTCATCACAACAATTAGGATCTGTAGATTAATTGTCCCAGAATCTTGGCTTCCTGTGGGGCCTAGAATCCTGACTCTGAGGCCTCGCTCACCTGTAAAATGAGGGTGTTATATTATCCCAGCCATTCTTTTGGGTTTTTAAATTTATTTTTATATTTATTTTTGGCTGTGTTGGATCTCCTTTGCTGCGCGAGGGCTTTCTCTAGCTGCGGAGAATGGGGGCTATTCTTCGTTGCCGTGTGCGGGCTTCTCATTGTGGTGGCTTCTCTTGTTGCGGAGCACGGGCTCTAGAGTGTGTGGGCTTCAGTAGTTGTGGCTCGCGGGCTTTAGAGTTCAGGCTCAGTAGTTGTGGCGCGTGGGCTTAGTTGCTCCGTGGAATGTGGGATCTTCCCGGACCAGGGCTGGAAGCCGTGTCCCTGCATTGGCAGGTGGATTCTTCACCACTGAGCCACCAGGGAAGTCCTATCCCAGCCATTCTAACGTGCTAAGTTTTGTTGCGACAGCCTCCCCGTGGTGCCATTAGTGTTTGAGGGGCCACCTGCCAAAATTCCGCTTCTAGGACAATACTGCCACCATGTGGAGATGTCGAATGAGGTGGCACGGATGGGACACCTGGGGCCACTCCTAGGACTCACCTGCAGTCAGTGCCCAGCTGGGCACAGCTGTGGGTGGAACAAGCCTCAGCACCTCCCCAGCCTTTGGCGTTCCCAAGTCTTGAGTGCAGATGATCCTCCTCCTGGTAATGGCTGTGACCACAGTCCTGGCTGGTCTGCATTAGGCAAGCTGGGTGATCACTTGGTCCCAGAACCACTTGAGAAGCGGTGTTATCATCCTCAGGACATGAGTCAGAGCTGAGGCCTGGAGTAGTTGAGCGCAAGATCCATGGGGCTGGCATTCAGAGGGTTAGCGTTAGGGACTGGGTGCCTCCTATACAGCATCTTTCCTGTCTCCCTGTAGCCCAGGCTCACAGTCTGCAACTCCTTCTGCACTCGATTGCCCTCTCCTTTGGTGCACTGAATCCTTAGCATAACCTTCAGTGCCTCCATCAGTGATGGTGGGGGAAGAATATGCACCATCGGCTGCCATCTCCGTGGGCTGAGCCAGGCTGGGATGTTACCTTCCCACACCTCCAGGTCGTGGTCAGTGGGTCAGGAAAGGTGAGGCGTGATCATGGGAGGGAGGAGCAGCAGGGCTGAGGCTGTCCAAGGTCTTCTCTGACCAATCCCTTCCCCTCTTGCTGTTCTCTGGCTCCAATGAGACTTGACAATATGTTTCCTACGAGGCCATCAGCCTCTTGGTGGGCCTTTTCCCTACCTCCCTGCTCTGCAGAGCCATTCTACCTAGCATCCCCACCTCCCCCTACCAGTGCAGCTCCTTCTGCCTGCTCTCAATAGGTATCCCTCCTCTTTCATGTTGTCCAGAGGGTTGTACTGGGAAATCGAGGACATCAGCGTTCCCCATATGACCTGCTGTGGGGCTTCCATCTCTCCTGCCTCAGAGGATGAAATTTCCACCAGCCCAGTTGGTCCAGAAGGTTCAGC
>NW_006784081.1:454033-490358 GCF_000442215.2 Lipotes vexillifer | reverse complement strand
TTCAGCAGACATTTGTTCTCATTGTCTACAGGCTCTTCTCTCTCTTAAATCTTCCACCTGCCCTCTAGACCAGCTCTTTCCTCTTAGTCTAGGAGATAGATGCTATTTTAAATGATATTGTTTCTTTCAATTTCTATTTCCATTATTTGTTGCTAGTACATATACCATTGATTTGAGTACATTGATCTTGTATCCTTCCTAAACTCACTTATTTGTTCTAGTGTGTTTTTTTCATAGATTCTGTAGGATTTTCTCCATAGACAATGGTGTTGTTTGTGAACAAAGACATTTTTACTTTTTCCTTTCAATTCCGGATACCTTTCAGCTCTTGCTTGCCTTGTTGCGTTGGCTAGAAACTCTAAGACAATTTTGAATAAAAGTGGTCAGAGTAGATATCCTTGCTTTGTTCTTGATAATGGGGAACAGGCCCACAGTGTTTCATTTAAGTATGATGTTAATGGTAGGTTTTTCAGAGATGCCCTTTATCAGGTTGTGAAAGTTCCCTTGTGTTCCTAGTTTGCTGAAAGTTTTTATACAAGTGTCATAATTTGTCGATTGATTTTTCTGCATCTATTGAGACAATTATATGGTTTTTATTTTTCAGTCTGGTATTTTACTGAGTTATATTAATTGATGTTCAAATGTCAAACCAACCTTGCATTTCTGGGATAAATCTCACTTGGTCATGATGTATTGTCCTCTTTCATATTGTTCAACTGGATATGCTAAAACTTAATTAAGAATTTTCACATTTATGTACATGACGGATATTGGTCTGATATTTTCTTTTTTTTAATAATATCTTCTTCTGATTTTGCCATCAGGATAATCCTGGCCTCATAGACTACTCATGAGTGTTCCTAAATCTAATTATCTAGAATAATTTGTGGAATATTGCTATTATTTCTTTCTTGAATGTTTGGTAGAATTCACCAATGAAGGCTTCTGTGCCTAAAGTGTTCTCAGGAAGAAAAGTTTTCTATAGGAAGGTTTGTAACTATCCATTTAATTTCTATAATAAATGTAGGGCTATTTTGGTTATCTATTTCTTGTTGAGTGAGCTTTGATAGTCTGTCTTTTAAGGAATTTGTTCATTTCATAGAAGTTGTTAAATTTATTGGCATATAGATGTAATATTTTTTATTTTTAATATCTGTAGTATCTGTAGAGATGTAACCTTTCTAATTCTTGGTATTATTAATTTCTCTCTCTTTTTCCTTATAAGTCTGGCTAGAGTGATCTTTTCAAAGAGCCCATGGTTTGAACCTTCCTGTGATCTCTTCCTAAATTTCTGTGGGTTTTGGATTTGTTTTGCCTCCACAAATGTATAAGGCAATTCTAATAATAAATAATAAATAAATCTGTGTCCTAACTTCAGGGACTCCAATTATACAAGTATTGGGCTGCCTGAAGTTCTCCCACAACTCACTGATTCACTGTTCGTATTTTCAGCCTTTTCTTCTATGCTATGTCTTCTAGTTCTCTAATATTCTTTTCTGCCATGTCTGATCTGCCATCAATCCCATCCAGTGTATGTGTCATCTCAAATATTGTAGTCTTCAACTTTAGAAGTGTGATTACCCTCCTATGTTCCTTGTCTCTACATAACCTGTTCAGTTTTTCCTCTACCTTCACAAATATGTGAAATCCCTACAGTCATTGTGTTGATGTGCTTGTCTACGATTTTTCTCATCTGTCTCATCTGTGTCTATTTCTATTGCTTGATTGCTTTTTCTCTTCATTATGGGTCATTTTTCCGCTTACTTGCAGGTCTGGTAGTTTTCAATTGAGAGTCAGACATTGTGAATTTTAGCTTATTTCGCTGAATACTTTTGTATTCTTATAAAAATTCTTCAGCTTTATTCTGAATACAGTTAAGTTACTTGAAAACTTCTGAGGCTTTCTTTAAAGCTTTGTTTGTCAGGACCTGAGCAGGATTTAGTCTAGGGCTAACTTTTCCCTAGCACTGAGGCAGTGTACTTCTGATGACTCCATTTGATGTCCTCTGAATTAAGAGGCTTTTCCAGTCTGGCTGTTGGGAACATAAACTGTTGCTGACCTGTGTGAGCTAAGGAGATTATTTCTCTGATTCTTTCAGGTGGTTCCTTCTCTGGCTTTGAGTAGTTTCATCACATGTATGTGCTGATCAGCAGTCATGGATGACTTGAGGGAGCCCTCTGCAACTCTCAAGAACACTCTCCATGCAGCTCTCTCCTCTCCAGTGCTCTGTGTTGTGAACTCAATCCAATCTGGATTCATAGACTCCCGACTCTATCCTCAGCTCAGGAAGACCCCAGGCTCCTTCTCGGTCCTTCGCCCTACCTCAACGTGGACTCTCCCCAGACAGTCAGCTGAGCAATTGTAGAGCTGACCTTGCTTGCTTTCCCTCTTTTAGGGATCACTGTCTTGCGCTGTTTTCACACTCACTGTCTGTTGTTTTATGTCTTTTGCCCATTTCTTTTCTTTTTTATTCTTTGTTGCTGTTGTTTTAGATAGGAAGGTAAATCCACTCCCTGTTACTCCATGGAAGCAAAAATCTTGATGTTATTCATTCATTTAAATTTTCGTTCTGCTAGTGGGTGTGAAGTGGTAGCTCACTGTGGTTTTACTTTGCATTTTTCTAATAACATTTGTATATCTTCTTACTTTGAAGTATCTGTTTCCATGTTTAACACACTGTTTTATTATGTTGTCTTTATACTTTTGATTTGTAGGTGTTCTTTATACAGCCTGGATGCAAGACCTTTGTCACATATGTATATTGTGAACATTTCTTCTCTCAGTCTGATGCTTTGCATTTTTATTATCTCAACATTGTCTTTAGATGAACAGAAGTTTTTATATTTTTTAATTAATTTTTATTGGAATGTAGTTGCTTTACAATGTTGTGTTTGTTTCTTCTGTACAGCAAAATGACATATATATAAATAAATCAATATATATATGTCTCCACTCTTTTTTAGGTTCCCTTCCCATTTAGGTCACCACAGAGCATTGAGTAGAATTCCCTGTGCTATACAGTAGGTACTCATTAGGTATCTATTTTATATATAGTAGTGTATATATGTCAATCCCAGTCTCCCAGTTTATCCCACCCCCTTCTCCCCTTGCTAACCATAAGTTTGTTTCCTACCTCTGTGACTCCATTTCTGCTTTGCAAATAAGTTCATCTGTACCATTTTTCTAGATTCCACATATAAGCTATATTATATGATATTTGTTTTTCTCTTTCTGACTTATTTCACTCTGTATGTCAATCTCTAGATCCATCCGTATTGCTGCAAATGGCATTATTCCTTTCCTTTTTATGGCTGAGTACACATGTACCACATCTTCTTTATCCATTCCTCCGTTGATGGATATTTAGGTTGTTTCCATGTCCTGGCTATTGTAAAGAGTGCTGCAGTATCCCGTCACGGAGCACAGGCTCCGGACGCGCAGGCTCAGTGGCCATGGCTCACGGGCCCAGCCACTCCGTGGCATGTGGGATCTTCCCGGACTGGGGCATGAACCCGTGTCCCCTGCATCGGCAGGCGGACTCTCAACCACTGCGCCACCAGGGAAGCCCCCATGCATCCTTTTGAATTATAGTTTTCTCCAGATATATGCCCAGGAGTGGAATTGCTGGATCATATGGTAGCTCTATTTTTAGCTTTTTACGGAAAGTCCATACTGTTCTCCATAGTGGCTGTACCAATTTACATTCCCATGAACCATGTAGGAGGGTACCCTTTTCTCTACATCCTCTCCAATATTTGTTGTTTGTAGATTTTTTGAAGATGGCCATTCTGACCAGTGTGAGGTGATACCTCATTGTAGTTTTGATTTGCATTTCTTTAATAGTTAGTGAGGTTGAGCATCTTTGCATGTGTTTGATGGCCATCTGTATGTCTTCTTTGGAGAAATGTCTATTTAGGTCTTCCACCCATTTTTCGATTGGGTTGTTTGTTGTTTTTTGATATTGAGCTGCATGGGCTGTTTGTATAATTTGGAGATTAATCCTTTATCGGTTGCTTCGTTTGCAAATATTTTTTCCCATTCTGAGTGTTGTCTTTTTGTCTTGTTTATGGTTTCCTTTGCTGCACAAATGCTTTTAAGTTTAATTAGGTCCGATTTGTTTATTTTTGTTACTCTAGGAGGTGGATTGAAAAAGATACTGCTGCAATTTATGTCAAAGAGTGTTCTGCTTATGTTTTCTTTAAGAGTTTTACAGTATCTGGCCTTACACTTAGGTCTTTAATCCATTTTGAGTTTATTTTGGGGTATGGTGTTAGGGAGTGTTCTAATTTCATTCTTTTACATGTAGCTGTCCAGTGTTCCCAGCACTGCTTATTGAAGAGACTGTCTTTTCTCCATTGTATATGCTTGCCTCCTTTGTCATAGATTAGGTGGCCATATGTGCATAGGTTTATCTCTGGGCTTCCTATCCTGTTCCTTTGGTCTATATTTCTATTTTTGTGCCGGTACCATACTGTTTTGATTACTGTCACTTTGTAGTGTCGTCTGAACAAGGGAGCCTAATTCCTCCAGCTCCATTCTTCTTTCTCAAGATTGCTTTGGCTACTAGGGGTCATTTGTGTTTTCATACAGATTGTAAAATTTTTTGTTCTACTTCTGTGAAAAATGACATTGGTAATTTGATAGGGATTGCACTGAATCTGTAGATTGCTTTGGGGAGTATACTGGCTCTTCTAATCCAAGAACATTTTATATCTCTCCATCTGTTTGTGTCATTTTTTATTTCTTTCATCAGTATCTTATGGTTTTCTGAGTAAAGGTCTTTTGCCTCCTTAGGTAGGTTTATTCCTAGGTATTTTATTCTTTTTGATGATATGGTAAATGGGACTGTTTCTTTAATTTCTCTTTCTGATCTTTCATTGTTAGTGTATAGAAATGCAAGAGATTTCTGTGCATTAATTTTGTATACTGCAACTTTACCAAATTCACTGATGAGCTCTAGTAGTTTTCTGGTAGCATCTTTAGGATTTTTTATGTATAGCATCATGTCATCTGAAAACTGTGACAGTTTTACTTCTTCTTTTCCAAGTTGGATTCCTTTTATTTCTTTTTCTTCTCTGATAGCCATGGCTAGGGCTTCCAAAAGTATGTTGAATAAAAGTGACAAGAGTGGATATCCTCATCTTGTTCCTCATCTTAGAGGAAATGCTTTCGGCTTTTCACCATTGAGTATGATGTTAGCTGTGGGTTTGTCGTATATGGCCTTTATTATGTTGAGGTCGTTGTCCTCTAAGCCGATTTTCTGGAGAGTTTTTATCATGAATCGGTGTTGAATTTTGTCCAAAGCGTTTTCTGCATCTATTGAGATGATCAGATGTTTTTTATTCTTCAGTTTGTTAATGTGGTGAATCACATTGATTGATTTGTGTATATTGAAGAATCCTTGCATCCTTGGGATAAATCCCACTTGATCAGGGTGTATGATCCTTTTAATGTGTTGTTGGACTCAGTTTGCTAGTATTTTGTTGAGAATTTTTGCATGTTCATCAGTGATATTGGCCTGTAATTTTCTTTTCTCGTGATATCTTTGTCTGGTTTTTATATCAGGGTGATGGTGGCTTCATAGAATGAGCTTGAGAGTGTTCCTTCCTCTGCAATTTTTTGGAAGAGTTTCAGAAGGATAGGTGTTAACTCTTCTGTAAATGTTTGATAGACATCTCCTGTGAAGACATCTAGTCCTGGACTTTTGTTTGTTGGGAGTTTTTAAATCACAGTTTCAATTTCAGTACTTTTGATTGGTCTGTTCATTTTTTCTATTTCTTCCTGGTTCAGTATTGGAAGGTTTTACCTTTCTAGGAATTTGTCCATTTCTTCTAGGTTGTCCATTTTATTGGTTTATAGTTGCTTATAGTAGTCTCTTATGATCCTTTGTATTTCTGTGGTGTCCATTGTAACTTCTCCTTTTTCATTTTAATTTTATTGATTTGCGTTCTCTCCCTTTTTTCCTTGATGAGTCTGGCTAAATGTTTATCAATTTTTTTTATCTTCTCAAAGAACCAGCTTTTAGTTTCATTGATCTTTGCTAATGTTTTCTTCATCTCTATTTCATTTATTTCTGCTCTGGTTTTTATTTTTTTCCTTCTACTAAGTTTGGGTTTTGTTTGTTCTTCTTTGTCTAGTTGTTTTGGGTGTAAGACTAGGTTGTTTATTTGAGATTTTTCTTGTTTCTTGAGGTAAGATTGTATTGATATAAACTTCCCTCTTAGAATTGCTTTTGCTGCATTCCACAGGTTTTGTTTTTATTTTTTAAATTATTATTTTATTTGATTTTTTGGGCTGCTTTGGGTCTTTGTTGCTACATGCGGGCTTTCTCTAGTTGTGGTGAGCAGAGGCTACTCTTCAGTGTGGCGCACGGGCTTCTCATTGTGGTGGCTTCCCTTGTTGCAGAGCATGAGCTCTAGGAGTGCAGGCTTCAGTAGTTGAAGCCTGAAGGCTCAGTGTTGTGGTGTGCAGGCTGTAGAGCTCACAGGCTCTAGAGCGCAGGTTCAGTAGTTGTGGTGCATGGGCTTAGTTGCTCCACGGTATGTGGGATCTTCCTGGACCAGGGATCGAACCTGTGTCCCCTGCATTGGCAGGTGATACTTAACCACTGCTCCACCAGGGAAGTCCCTGCATTCCATAGATTTTGGATCAACGTGTTTCCATTGTCATTTGTCTCTAGATTTTTTTAAATTTCCTCTTTGATTTCTTCAGTGATCCATTGGTTGTTTAGTAGCACAGTGTTTAGCCTCCATGTGTTTGTGCTTTTTACAATTTTTTTCCTGTAATTGATTTCTTTTTTCTTTTTTCTAAAAACATATTTGTTTTATTTATATATTCTTGGCTGCATTGGGTCTTTGTTGCTGTGCGTGGGCTTTCTCTAGTTGTGGCAAGAGGGAGCTACTCTTTGTTGCGGTGTGTGGGCTTCTCATTGTGGTGGCTTCTCTTGTTGTGGAGAATGAGCTCTAGGTGCACAGACTTCAGTAGTTGTGACATGAAGGCTCAATAGTTGTGGCTCACAGGCTCTAGAGTGCAGGCTCAGTAGTTGTGGCACATGGGCTTAGTTTCTCTGTGGCATGTGGGATCTTCCTGGACCAGGGCTCAAGCCCATGTACCCTGCATTGGCAGGGGGATTCTTAACCACTGCACCACCAGGGAAGTCCCCCTGTAACTGATTTCTAATCTCATAGCATTGTGGTTGGAAAAGATGCTTGATATGATTTCAGTTTTCTTAAATTTACCGAGGCTTGATTTGTGATCCAAGATGTGATCTATACTTGAGAATGTTCCATGTGCACTTGAGAAGAAAGTGTATTCTGCTGCTTTCAGATGGAATGTCCTATTAATATTAATTAAGTCTATCTGGTCTAATGTGCCTTGGGTTTCCTTATTAACTTTCTGTCTGGATGATCTGTCTGTTGGTATAAGTGGGATGTTAAAGTCCCCCACTATTATGGTGTTACTGTCAATTTCCCCTTTGATGGCTGTTAGCATTTGCCTTATATATTGAGGTGTTCCTATGTTGGGTGCATATATATTTACAACTGTTATATCTTCTTCTTGGATTGATCCCTTGATCATTATGTAGTGACCTTCCTTGTCTCTTTGAAGTCTTTATTTTAAAGTCTATTTTGTCTGAAATGAGTATTGTTACTCCAGTTTCCTTTTGATTTCCCTTTGCATGGAATATCTTTTTCCATCCCCTCACTTTCAGTCTGTATGTGTCCCTAGGTCTGAAGTGGGTCTCCTGTAGACAGCATATATATGGGTCTTGTTTTTGTGTCCATTCAGCAGTCCATGTCTTTTGGTTGGAGCATTTAATCCATTTACATTTAAGGTAATTATCAATATGTATGTTCCTATTACCATTTTCTTAATTATTTTGGGTTCGTTTATGTAGGTATTTTTTCTTCACTTCCTCTTTTATTCTCTTCTCTTGTGTTTCCTGCCTAGAGAAGTTCCTTTAGCATTTTTTATAACATTGGTTTAGTGGTGCTGAATTCTTTTAGCTTTTGCTTGTCTGTAAAGCTTTTGATTTCTCCATTGAGTCTGAATGAGACCCTTGCTGGGTAGAGTATTCTTGGTTGTAGGTTTTTCCCTTTCATCACTTGAAATATATCTTGCCACTCCCTTCTGACCTGCAGAGTTTCTGCTGAAAAATCAGCTGATAACTTTATGGGGATTCCCTTGTATGTTATTTGTTGCTTTCCCTTGCTGTTTTTAATAGTTTTTCTTTGTATTTAATTTTTTAGTTTGATTAATATGTATCTCAGTGTGTTCCTCCTTGGTTTTATTCTGTATGGGACTCTCTGTTCTTCCGGGACTTGGCTGATTATTTCCTTTCCCATGTTAGGGAAGTTTTTCACTATAATCTCTTCAAATATTTTCTCAGGCCCTTTCTCTTTCTCTTCTTCTTCTGGGACCCCTATAATTCGATGTTGGTGCATTTAATGTTGTCCCAGAGGTCTCTGAGTCTGTCCTCATTTCCTTTCATTCTTTTTTCTTTATTCTGCTCTGTGGCAGTTATTTCCACCATTCTATCTGCCAGCTCACTTATCCATCCTTCTGCCTCAGTTATTCTGCTATTGATTCTTTCTAGAGTATTCTTCATTTCAGTTATTTTATTGTTCATCTCTGTTTGTTTGTTCTTTAGTTCTTCTAGGTCTTTGTTAAACGCTTCTTGCAACTTCTCAGTCTGTGCCTTCATTCTTTTTCCAAGATCTTGGATCATCCTTACCATCATTATTCTGAATTCTTTTTCAGGTAGATTGCCTGTCTCCTCTTCATTTATTTGTTCTTGTAGGTTTTTATCTTGCTCCTTCATCTGCAGCAGATTTCTCTGTCTTCTCATTTTGTCTGTCTTATTGTGTTTGTGGTTTCCTTTCTGCAGGCTGCAGGATCATAGTTCCTCTTGCTTCTGGTGGGGGCTCCCCTCTGCCCCCTGGTGGGTGAAGTGGATATTGAGAGGGGCCTCCCCTTTGCTCTGTGGTTGTTACTGACCTATCATGGGCATTGTGTGTTTCCTAGTTGTTGAAGTAGAGGCACCAAGATCTGTTTCTTAGCTGTGTTTCTGATCTGTGGTGTGAGGTGGGTGGGATCGGAGCACTCCCACTGGGAGAGAAGCCTCTGAGTATTCCTTGCCTGGGGCTGTTCACCTATGAGTGTGCTCTGTTGTGTCCCCTTTTGCCTGTTATGTGAGCTCACAAAGTACACTGTTGTTGGCACTGCTCTCGGTCCCACCTTAACCGTGGGTATGCTAGCAAATGGCCCTGGTGACTCTCAGGTGTCGTTTTCACCAGGCCACTGGTGCAGATCCCCTGAGGTCTGGTCCCAGGACTGCAGTAGTCATGCACCTGGACCTGCTGTGGGAACTATGGAGGCAGCTCAGACTCTGGCCTGGCCCAACCCTCACATGTACATGCCCACAAAGCCCATTGCTGCTAAAGCCAGATCCGTCTCAGCTGCATGAGTATCCATTTTCTGTTCGGATGTTCCACTGGCACTGAATTTAGGAAGCCATCAGCGGAGGTGTAACTCCGTGGTTCACATAGCCATGAGGAGAGATTTCAGCTCTTCTTCCTTAGCTGCACAGCCCCTGGGGCTCAGCTGTGGTTTCATCCCCACCTCTGTGTGCATTCCTCCCACCAGTGTCTGCTCCTGAGGCTTCCCCAGAGTGCATGTGCCCGAGCAGATCAGCAGCGGTGGAGGTGTTGATGGGTGTGGACACTGGGGCGGGCTGGGGGAGGCTTTGGTGGGGGCTGTGTATGGGTCACTGGGACCAGCGTGGCCCAAGGAGGTTTTGGCAGGGACTATGCTTGGGCCTTCCTGGGCCTGCGCTGCTGGAGGAGGCTTTAGCTTGAGGGGTGGGCAAGCCCACTCAGGTGGGCTCCTCTCCTAGGGCCTGTGGAGGCAGGGGCTGGCAGGTGGGGAAGGGGACTGCAATGGTGGCCCCACCCCCTTGCACACCACGCAACAATGGTGCCTTGCTTCTATGGTGGCCCAGGCTTCTTCTGCAAACTTTCCCAGTTGTGGAGCTCCTTACTCTTGTCCCTTCAGGCTGTCTCTTCACAGCCAACAGCTGTCCCCTCCCTGGGTCCGCTCTGCAAACCCCCCATGTTCCAGCAGAAGTTGCAGAAATAGTACAGAGGACTCTCACGTACCCTTCACCAAACTTCCTCTAGTGATAATCTGTTATATAAATATATAATGATATATATCATTATCAAAACCAGGATACTGACATTGGCATAATTCAGTTTCCTTGGCTGCAGACCTTATCTGGATTCTACCAGGTTTTACAGGCACTCACTTTGTGTGTGTGTGTGTGTGTGTGCATGTGCACATGCACGTGTGTTTTTGTGAAATTTTACCACGTGTGTAGAACCACCATCACAATCATATGGGATTACTCCATCACCACAAACAACTCCTTACGTGTGTCCTTTCACCCATAACCCATTGCCACCACTGATGTCTCCTCTATCTCCATAATGTCATTTGGAAAATATCGTATAAATGGAATCATAGGGTATGTGAACCTTTGAGACTGTCTTCTTTCACTCAGCATATTGCTTTTGAGCTTCATCCAAGTTGTTAAATTTACAATAGTTCATTCCTTTTTTATCACTGAGGAGTATTCCACTGTATGGAGACACCATGATTTGTTTGCCTGTTCATTTAGGTCATTTGCAGTATTTGGTAATCATGAATACAACTGCTATAAGCATTAGTGTTTCATTTATCTAGGGTAAATTGTACACATTTTTGTGTGAACAAAGATTTATTTCCCTTGGTAGTAAATACCTAGGAACAGGGATAAGTGTATATTTGACTTTATAAGAAATCGCCAAACTGTTTTCCAGAGTGGCTGCACTATTTTGTATTCCACCAGCAGCATGAGTTCCAGTTGCTCCACATTCTTGCTAGCATTTTGCATTTTATTGTCACTGTTTTTTATTTTAGCCATTTTAATAGGTGTGTAATGACAGTTCACTGTGGTTTTCATGTACATTTCCCAATGGCTAATACTAGTGAGTATCTTTTCATGGATCAGTTTGGCTTCTATACATCCTCTCTGGTGACGTGTCAGTTCAAATCTCTTACCACTTAAAAAATGTTTTTATTGGGCTTCCCTGGTGGCGCAGTGGTTGGGGGTCTGCCTGCCGATGCAGGGGACGCGGGTTCGTGCCCCGGTCCGGGAAGATCCCACGTGCCGCAGAGCGGCTGACCCCGTGGGCCATTGCCATTGAGCCTGTGCGTCCGGAGCCTGCGCTCCACAGCGGAAGAGGCCACAACAGTGAGAGGCCCACATACCAAAAAAAAAAAAAAAATCATAGGAAATTCTAAGTTTGGAAGGCATGCTATTTTTTCAAATCGGGAAACTCAGGCCCTGAGAAATTAGAGGACTTACTGGATGTCGAATAGCTAGTCTGGGCAAACCAGGGCAAAGTAACAAGAGCGTCCACTCCCACACTGACCTTTGTTTGAGAATCAAATTTTCAGCTGGGAATAAAGCTTTTTCTATTTAATAGGCACAACACATTTTATTTTTGATACTTGATGTTACCTATTTGAATATCAAATTTAAAGTTTGATAGGTAATTTTTATCCTACCACATTTTGGATGTACACTTGATTTCCAGCCCCCTTATTAGCATATTTTGCCTGCATCCTTTACTTTTCTCAGCATTTTTATTTCCATGAAGTTTGACAACATTAATATCTTCTTTTCTCATGCATTTTCCCCAAAGATGCTCCTACTGTGATCATTAGCCAAAGCTCCTCTGCAAATTTTAATACAAGCAATTAAAAAGTTTGAAAGACACTGTTTATTATGAAAAGAAAGGCAGGTCTGCTATAGTGCAAATACTATTTAAGTAGCAATGGCTACATTGTCATACGGTTTGAAAAGAAGATTTTTTTTCCCACATCATTTGACTCTCACACTCACTTGCATTTTTTCACATGAATGTAAAAAAAAAGAAAGGAAAAAACAAGGTAAGATATACAGCTGATTTTTACAAAACCTTTATGATTTGTAAATCTGTATCAAAAATTGAAAAATTACAAAGGAATTTGAATCTTTCTTAAATAGAACACTATCCTTTAAAATTCAACCTTCATTTAGACAAATGTCACACAAAATGTATGCTTTGTGGATACATGGAAGCACCAGCCAAATTCAGCATCGTAAGACTGAAAATCAATTCACATAAGCTCGGGAATTACATGTCACTGCTACTAAATCTCCCGTACTGGCTGTGGTTTGTATATACGCTTTGAAGGATTTTTTTTTTTTTTTTTTTTTTGCTAGATATGGAATTCTGGGTTGACGATTCTTTTCTCTCAGCACTTGAAAAATGTTGTGCTGCTCCCTCCTGGCATCCATTGTTTCTGATGAGAAATACATTATAATTAGAATGGTTTTCCCCTTATCAGTAAGGATTCACTTTTCTCCTGCTGCTTTCAAGACTTTTTCCTTGTCTTTATGTTTTCAGAAGTTTTACTATGATGTGTCCTGGAGTGCCTTCTTTGGGTTGATCATGCTTGGGATTTGCTCAGCTTCTCAAATCTGTAGGTTTCTGTCGTTTACCAACTTTGGGAAATTTTTCTCAGCTTTGCCCTCTTTCTCCTCTCCTTCTAGGAGCCCAATGACACAAATAGATCTTTTGTTATAGTCCCACAGTTTCCTTGGTTCGGCTCATTTTTTTCACAGTCTGTTTTCTTTCTGTTGTTCAGATTAGGTGGTTTCTAATATTCTATCTTCAAGTTCACTGATTCTTTTCACTTAGAATTGTGGTTGAGCCCATCCATTGGGTTTTTTAAATTGCATTTTTAGTTCTAAAATTTCCATTTGGTTATTCTTTTTCTTAATTAATTATTTTTGGCTGTTTTGGTTCTTCATTGCCACATGCGGGCTTTCTCTAGTTGTGGCGAGCAGGGGCTACTCTTCATTGAGGTGTGCAGGCTTCTCACTGTGGTGGCTTCTCTTGTTGTGGAGCACGAGCTCTAGGCATGCAGGCTTCAGTTGTTGTGGCATGAGGGCTCAGTAGTTGTGGCTTGCAGGCTCTAAAGAGTAGGCTCAGCTCAGTAGTTGTGGTGCACGGGCTTAGTTGCTCCATGGGAGCTTCCCGGACCAGGGATCAAACCCGTGTCCCCTGCATTGGCAGGCGGATCCTTAACCACTGCACCATCAGGGAAGTCCCTGGTTATTTTTTATATCTTCTGTTTCTCTGCTGAGAATTTCTATATTTTCATTTATTTCAAGTGCATTTGTAATTGCTTGTTGAAGCATTTTTCTGATGGCTTCTTTAAATTCCTTGTCAGATAAATTCAACATCTGTGTCATCTTGGTGTCAGTATCTGTTGATTGTCTCTGTCATTCAGGTTGAGGTTTTACTGGGTGTTGGTACCATGAATATAGGGTATTACATTTAAGTCTGTTTTGCAGGCCTCCTCTGATACTGATCAGTGGAGAAGGAGAGGCACTGCTTTATTACTGCCAGTGTATGGCTCCTCATCAGGCTTCCACCAACACCAGAAGGATGAGGTAGGAGGAGCCTGTAACCCCTGGAAGGTGGTGTTCACCTGGCTTCCCATCGAGGGCCTTCTCTCACACCACCCTGTTGAGTGGGAAAGAGAGTGTCACTATGTCTGGGTGAGGAGGAGGTCAAGGGTCCCACCTTGATGGCAGGGGTGTGGTGGGCATGTTTTCTCCCATGGTGTCTGGCTGGGATTGGGCAATTACCATCTAAAATGTCTTATCTTGTTAAGGTGTCTTTTCTTGGTTCTCTTGCTAGAGATAAGCAGATTTTTTAGGGCTTTTTTGGTATGCACCCCTTGTTGTGTCTGGGTTTCTGGCTTCTCCAGCACCCAGGCCAGGATCTGGGAGGCAAAAAGAAAACCATGAGACCCACTTCTGCATCTTTTCTCAGATCCCAAGGCCACAGGTGGGCTGTCTTCTCTCCACCTCTCAAGTCTACTTGTCTCACTTGATTCTTTTGGAACGAATTTCCTGTTCATGATTCATGTTATCTCCTTAGGTAATGGCATCATGCTACTTCTGCTTCAGATGGTGAATGGTGTCCAGTGACCTTTATCCTGAGATGGCTGGCTTTTTCAGCTCTTTGTCCTCTGGTGGTTCCAGCTTTCTGCCGAGTAGTATGAGTTGAGAAGGGCCAGAGGCAGATGTGGTCTGGGTCAATTCATGATTTTAAGAAGATGGCATAGGATGAGCTCCAGAACAAAGGGTCCAGACCCCCCAAAGCCGCTGTGAACCATTTGCACTTGCTGTCATTCCATGCTCTGGTGGCATGGAAGGCACCTGACACTCAGGGAAACACAGGACTGGAAGAAGCTGCCTCTACCTGCCTAGAGATGTAATCTGGTTTTAATCCTCCCCCACCACACCCCGCAGGGCTTTTGCATGGTCCTGGGATTAGTTTATCTATGTACAGAAGAACCAAGGAACAGGATGCATGACTGATCTCTGTGTCCAAGGACAGATTTAGGTGGTGGGAGAAAACAAGATCAGAACATTCAAAGTGCTCCTCCTACCTGCTGATAAAGCCTGGTAGGTAAAGACCACCAGGGGCACCCTTGTAATGAAGCCACATTGAGTGCATTGACTTGCTAGGGAGGCCTCATGCCAATGGGAGTCTCGAAGTGTCCTAGGGAGGAGGAGGGGCCTTTTAAAGGGTCTGGTGTTGTGCTGAGTGATTCTGAGAGGGTCTGGGAGATCAGGGTCAGCTCTGGTCTGTGTGCTGTCAGCAACTGGGGCTCCCAGTGGTATTTGTCGGGGTGGGGCAGGATAGGGGCTGGAGGGAAGGAGAGGTTAGCAAGTAACGGTCACTTGGGAATGGATGGCACTGTCTGGGGAGAAATGTTGCTCAAATGGCCTTCACCTGCTGGATCCCATAAGTTGAGATTGTTGTAGAAAGTCATGTCGGAAGAAACCCCTTTATCTAAGCTTTGTAACAGTTGAGTTAGTTTTCTTTTGCCACATAAAAAATTAGCACGGGGTCATCACTTAAGATTCATGTATCATCTCAGTCTGTAGCTCGAATCTGGATGCAGTGTGGCCTCTGAGCAAGGTCTCACCAAGCTGAAATCAAGGCGCAGGCAGGCTGTGTTCTCACTTGGGGGTTGGACCAGGAAAAGAGCTACCCCAGCACCTGTGGGTCTTTGGCAGAACCTGTGTTCTTGTGGTTCCAGGGCTGAGGTCCCTGTTGTCTCACTGCTGTTGGCTGGGGACTGCTCTCAGCAGCTAAGGATCATTCTCATCTTCTGGCCCTCCCTGGGCTCACTCACATCTCCAACCTCTGTGACCTCAGAGAGACCTCAGTCCCATCTACAGGTTCACCTGATTAGGTCAGGCCTACCTAGATACTCAGCCTTTTCAAAGCCAACTGGTCAGTAGCAAGACCCCATCACAATCATGGATTCATTCCCACTCAAGGGTTGGGGCTTATGCAAGGTGTGAACACCTGTGGGTGGGAATCTTGGGGGGCACCCTAGAACCCTGCCTACCACACCAGGTTTGGAAACCAACACTGCTTGTCCATGTCAGAATGATCCATGGGACTCCTATCTCTCAAGAAAGAATGGGCTGTGTGACTCTTACCATCGTGGTTTCAGGTAGCAAAATCCTCATTGTCTATGAGTTTGGGGAAAGGCTTCTCAAAGCAAGTCCTTATGCTGATGGACCTGCAGTGTCCACAGGCTCACAATGGCCTTTCCCTGCCACCTTGGACTTGCTTCCACCAAGTGCCAGTCCACAGCTGTTTTCAGGTGTCCAAGGTGCTGGTGGGGTTTCTGTAGCTGCTATGCAGTTTGTTGTTGATTGCTTTGTTGCAGATGTCCTAGGTCCCTGGAATACAGGGCTGAATTTGTAAGATGGGGGATGCAGCTTGTTCTAACTTACCAGTGTGACAGGAATCTCAAATCTGTTCCCTTAAATGCCTTTGACATACTGATGACCACCTTCCCTCAATTCTAACCTTGATGTCGATAATCAACTTGACACCTCACACTTACTGTGTCCCCGAACCTGCTGGTCCCTTAGTCCTCCCATCTGAGCTGATAGCAGCCCACTGTTGGAGCTGTCTGGCTCTTCGTTTCCTCACACACCCACAGGAGTGTTGAGAGGCCTGTCAGCTCTCCCTGCAGGGATGGCCAGAGCCTGCCCCACCACTACCAGCTCTCTGATCTAAGCACATGCTTCTCTCACCTGGCTCCTTCTTCTGTTTGCCCCGTAGTCTGATAGCGCAGCAGCCCAAGGGACTCAGGAGCCTTGGGCTCCAGACTTGTGTGACCACTTGCTCAGTGCAAGACCCTGCATGATCTTCTTTCCTGGTGTCTGTCTGACTCACCCTCCCCCCCCATCCCCGGCCCTCACTCACTGATCTCCAGGCATCTCAGCTTGCTTTGGTCAGACAGGAAAACCACAGTGGGGAGCTCAGCTGTCCAGGATGGGCCTCACTTTGGCCTGGTTGAGGAAGACCCTGAAGTTAACAGAAGGCCCACCGCAAGTCACCTGGGCCCTGGGCCCCAGAAGCCCGGTTATGTCAAAGGTGACTCAGATAGCAGCAGTCTCCACCTGTTGCTGATCCTGGTAAAAAATCATGACATAGAGAACATAGATGCCAATTTCTCACCTCTAACCTTTCTTACCCTGCCAGGCCATGCTATGTAACAGAGAACAGCAGAATGTCAGTTCAAATACGAGCCCTCATACCTTACAGGTGGACAAACTGAGGCCTGGGAAGGTTAAGACTTGCCTGCAGATGTAGCAGAGTGGTATGCCCTGGACAGGACCCTCCATCCCGCCCTGTCCCCCTCCTCCGTTCTCATCCTGCATGGTCCCTGCTCTCATCTCCACTTCCTCCCTTGGATTAGGGACACCCAGATGGCCTCATTTTACTTTCATCACCTCTTTAAATGTCTTACATCCAAATACAGCCACTCTGAGGTCCTGAGGGTTGGGGCAATATTTGAACGGGGAGTGGGGAGGGACACAATTTAGCTCATAACAGCCTCCCTGGACTCCAGCTGTCTTCTCAGTCGGGGGTCTGCTGGACCCCAACCTATACTACACTCTGCAAACCCAGGCTTACCCATCTGTTTTCTTTCCTTCAAAAATTTGTTGTAATCCCTCATTGGCTTCTCTGGATCACTTTGTTCTATGGGCCTCATGTCTTTTTATTCACTTATTATCATTTCAGTGAGGTCTTAGGAGGAAGAAGAAATCAATATGTGGGATCAGCAGCCCTCTTCTGTTTCTTTTTTTTAATTAATTAATTTTTATTGGAGTATAGTTGCTTTACAGTGTTGTGCTAGTTTCTACTGTACAGCAAAGTGAATCAGCTATACATATTCACAAATCCCCTTTTTTTGATTTCCTTCCCATTGAGGTCACCACAGAGCCCTGCGTAGAGTTCCCTGAGCTATACAGTAGGTTCTCATTAGTTACCTATTTATTTATTTATTTAGATAAATTTATTTATTTTTAAAATTTATTTTTGGCTGCATTGGGCCTTCGTTACTGCGCACAGGCTTTCTGTAGTTGCGGCGAGCGGGGGATACTTTTCATTGCGGTGCACGGGCTTCTCATTGCAGTGGCTTCTCTTGTTGCAGAGCATGGGCTCTTGGTGCGTGGGCTTCAGTAGTTGTGGCACACGGGCTCAGTAGTTGTGACTCGCAGGCTCTAGAGTGCAGGCTCAGTAGTTGTGGTGCACGGGCTTAGTTGCTCCACGGCATGTGAGATCTTCCTGGACTAGGGCTCGAACCCGTGTCCCCTGCATTAGCAGGTGGATTCTTAACCACTACGCCACTGGGGAGGTCCCAGTTATCTATTTTATACATAGTATCAATAGTGTATATATATCAATCCCAATCTCTCAATTAATCTCACCCCCCCTTACCCCCTTGGTGTCCATACGTTTGTTCTCTATGTCTGTGTCTCTATTTCTGCTTTGCAAATAAGATCATTCTATACCATTTTTCTAGATTCCACATATATGCATTAATATATGTTATTTGTTTTTCTCTTTCTGACTTACTTCACTCTGTGTGACAGTCTCTAAGTTCATCCACCTCACTACAAATAGTGCAATTTTGTTTCTTTTTATGGCTCAGTAATATTCCATTGTATATATGTGCCACATCTTCTTTATCCATTCCTCTGTCGATGGACAGTTAGGTTGCTTCCATGTCCTGGCTATTGTAAATAGTGCTGCAATAAACGTTGGGGTGTATATGTCTTTTTGAACTATGGTTTTCTCTGGGTATACGCCCACTAGTGGAATTGCTGGGTCATATGGTAGTCCTATTTTTAGATTTTAAGGAACCTCCATACTGTTTTTCATAGTGGCTGCATCAATTTACATTCCCACCAACAGTGCAAGAGTGTTCCCTTTTCTCCACACCATCTCCAGAATTTATTGTTTGTAGATTTTTAAATGATGGCCATTCTGACTGGTGTGAGGTGACATCTCAGTGTAGTATTGATTTGCACTTCTCTAATAATTAGTGATGTTGAAATCTTTACATGTGTTTGTTGGCCATCTGTATGTCTTCTTTGGAGAAATGTCTGTTTAGGTCTTCCGCCCATTTTTTGATTGGGTTGTTTGTTTTTTGATTTTGAGCTGCGTGAGCTGCTTGTGAATTTAGGAGATTAATCCTTTGTCAGGTGCTTCATTTGCAAATATTTTCTCCCATTCTGAGGGTTGTCTTTTCATCTTGTTTATGTTTTCCTTTGCTGTGCAAATGCTTATAAGTTTCATTAGGTCCCATTTGTTTATTTTTGTTTTTATTTCCATTTCTCTAGGAGGTGGGTCAAAAAGGATCTTGCTGTGATTTATGTCATAGAGTGTTCTGCCTATGTTTTCCTCTAAGAGTTTTATAGTGTCTGGCCTTACATTCAGGTCTTTGATCCATTTTGAGTTTATTCTTGTGTATGGTGTCATTCTTTTACATGTCGCCATCCAGTTTTCCCAGCACCACTCATTGAAGAGGCTGTCTTTTCTCCATCTGTATATTCTTGCCTTCTTTGTCATAGATTAGGTGACCATATGTGCATGGGTTTATCTTCCTATCCTGTTCCGTTGGTCTATATTCCTGTTTTGGTGGCAGTACCATACTGTCTTGATTACTGTAGCTTTGTAGTACAGTCTGAAGTCTGGGAGCCTGATACCTCCAGCTGTTTTTCTTTCTCAAGATTGCTTGGGCTAGTCAGGGTCTTTTGTGTTTCCATACAAATTGTAAAATTTTCTGTTCTAGTTCTGTGAAAAATGCCATTGGTAATTTGATAGGGATTGCATTGCATCTGTAGATTGCTTTGGGTAGTATAGTCATTTTGACAATATTGATTCTTTCAGTCCAAGAACATGGTATATCTCTCGATCTGTTTGTGTCATCTTTGATTTCTTTCATCAGCATCTTATAATTTTCTGTGTACAGGTCTATTGCCTCCTTAGGTAGGTTTATTCCTAGGTATTTTATTCTTTTTGTTGCAGTGGTAAATGGGAGTGTTTCCTTAATTTATTTTTCTGACTTTTCATTGTTAGTGTATAGGAATGCAAGAGATTTCTGTGTATTAATTTTGTATCCTGCAACTTTACTAAATTCATTGATTAGCTCTAGTAGTTTTCTGGTGGCATCTTTAGGATTTTCTATGTATAGTATCATGTCATCAGCAAACAGTGACAGTTTTACTTTTTCTTTTCCAATTTGGATTCCTTTTTCTTCTCTGATTACCATGGCTAGGACTTTCAAGACTATGTACAATAATAGTGGCAAGAGTGGACACCCTTGTCTTGCTCCTGATCTTAGAGGAAATGCTTTCAGCTTTTCACCATTGAGAATAATGTTTGCTGTGGCTTTGCCATACATGGCCATTATTATGTTGAGGTAGGTTACCCCTATGCCCACTTTCTGGAGAGTTTTTATCATAAATGTGTGCTGAATTTTGTCAAAAGCTTTTCCTGCATCTATTGAGATGATCGTATGGTTTTTCTCCTTCAATTTCTTAATATGGTGTATCACATTGATTGATTTGCATATACTGAAGAATCCTTGCATCCCTGGGATAAATCCCACTTGATCATAGTGTATCATGCTTTTAATGTGCTTTTGGATTTGGTTTGCTAGTATTTTGTTTAGGATTTTTGCATCTATATTCATCAGTGATATTGGCCTGTAATTTTCTTTTTTTGTGATATTTTGGTTTTGGCATCAGTGTAACGGTGGCCTCGTAGAATGAGTTGGAAGTGTTCCTCCCTCTGCAATTTTTTGGAAGAGTTTGAGATGGATAGGTGTTAACTCTTCTGTAAATGTTTGATAGAATTTGTCTGTGAAGCCATCTGGTCCTAGACTTTTGTTTGTTGGAAGATTTTTAATCACAGTTTCAGTTTCATTACTTGTGATTGGTCTGCTCATATCTTCTATTCTCTCCCAGTTTAGTCTTGGAAGGTTGTACTTTTCTAAGAATTTGTCCATTTCGTCCAGGTTATCCATTTATTGGCATATAGTTGCTTGTAGTAGTCTCTTATGATCCTTTGTGTTTCTGTGGTGTCTGTTTTAACTTCTCCTCTATCATTTCTAATTTTATTGATTTGAGTCATCTCCCTTTTTTTCTTGATGAGTCTGGCTAAAGGTTTATCAATTTTGGTTATCTTTTCAAAGAACCAGCTCTTAGTTTTATTGATCTTTGCTATTGTTTCCTTCACCTCTATTTCATTTATTTCTGCTCTGATTTTTATGATTTCTTTCCTTCTGCTAACTTCGGGGTTTTTTTTTTTTTTTTTTTTTTTGGTTCTTCTTTCTCTAGTTGTTTTATGTGTATGGTTAGGATATTTATTTGAGATTTTTCTTATTTCTTGAGGTAGGATTGTATTGCTATAAAGTTCCCTCTTAGAACTTATTTTGCTGCATCCCATAGGTTTTGGGTCATCGTGTTTTTGTTGTCAATTGTTTATAGGTATTTATTGATTTCCTCTTTGATTTCTTCAGTGATTTCTTGGTTATTTAGTAGCATATTGTTTAGCCTGCATGTGTTTACATTTTTCACAGTTTTTTCCCCCTGTAATTGATTTCTAATCTCATAGTGTTGTGGTTGGAAAAGATGCTTGATACGATTTCAATTTTTTAAAATTTCCTGAGGCTTGATTTGTGACCAAAGATGTGATCTTTTGGTTCTTCTTTCTCTAGTTGTTTTATGTGTATGGTTAGGATATTTATTTGAGATTTTTCTTATTTCTTGAGGTAGGATTGTATTGCTATAAAGTTCCCTCTTAGAACTTATTTTGCTGCATCCCATAGGTTTTGGGTCATCGTGTTTTTGTTGTCAATTGTTTATAGGTATTTATTGATTTCCTCTTTGATTTCTTCAGTGATTTCTTGGTTATTTAGTAGCATATTGTTTAGCCTGCATGTGTTTACATTTTTCACAGTTTTTTCCCCCTGTAATTGATTTCTAATCTCATAGTGTTGTGGTTGGAAAAGATGCTTGATACGATTTCAATTTTTTAAAATTTCCTGAGGCTTGATTTGTGACCAAAGATGTGATCTATCCTGGAGAATGTTCCATGTGCACTTGAGAAGAAAGTGTATTCTGCTGCTTTTGGATGGAATGTCCCATAAATATCAGTTAAGCCTATCTGTTCTAATGTGTCATTTAAGGCTTGGGTTTCCTTATTTATTTTCTGTCTGGATGATCTGTCTGTTGGTATAAGTGGGATGTTAAAGTCCCCCACTGTTATTGTGTTACTGTCGATTTTCCCTTTGATGGCTGTTAGCATTTGCCTTATGTCTTGAGGTGCTCCTATGTTTGGTGCATATATATTTACAACTGTTATATCTTCTTCTTGGATTGATCCCTTGATCCCTTGTCTCTTTGAAGTCTTTATTTTAAAGTCTATTTTGTCTGAAATGAGTATTGTTACTCCAGTTTTCTTTTGATTTCCCTTTGCATGGAATATCTTTTTCCATCCCCTCACTTTCAGTCTGTATTTCTCCCTAGGTCTGAAGTGGGTCTCTTGTAGACAGCATATATATATGGGTCTTGTATTTGTATCCATTCAGCCAGTCTGTGTCTTTTTTTAAAAAAATTATTTATGTATTTATTTATGGCTGTGTTGGGTCTTCGTTTCTGTGCATGGGCTTTCTCTAGTTGTGGCAAGCGGGGGCCACTCTTCATCGCGGTGCATGGGCCTCTCACTGTCACGGCCTCTCTTGTCAGAGAGCACAAGCTCCAGACGCGCAGGCTCAGTAGTTGTGGCTCCGTGGCATGTGGGATTTTCCCAGACCAGGGCTCGAATCCATGTCCCCTGCATTGGCAGGCAGATTCTCAACCACTGCACCACCAGGGAAGCCCTCAGTTTGTGTCTTTTGCTTAGAGCACTTAATCCATTTACATTCAAGGTAATTATCAATATGTATTTTCCTATTACCATCTTCTTAATTATTTTGGGTTTGTTTCTGTACGTCTTTTTTCTTCTCTTGTGTTTCATGCCTAAAGAAGTTCCTTTAGCATTTGTTGTAAAGCTGGTTTAGTGGTGCTGAATTTGCTTAGCTTTTGCTTGTCTCTAAAGCTTTTGATTTCTCCGTTGAATCTCAATGAGGGCCTTGCTGGGTAGAGTAATTTTTGCTGTAGGTTTTTCCCTTTCATCACTTTAAATATATCCTGTCACTCCCTTCTGGCCTGCAGAATTTCTGCTGAAAAATCAGCTGATAACCTCATGGGGATTCCCTTGTATGTTATTTGTTGTTTTTCCCTTGCTGCTTTCAATATTTTTTATTTGTATTTAATTTGTTAGTTTGATTAATACGTGTCTTGGTGTGTTTCTCCTTGGGTTTATCCTGTATGGGACTCTCTGTGCTTACTGGACTTGGTTGGCTTTCCCATGTTAGGGAGCTTTTCAACTATAATCTCTTCAAATATTTTCTCAGACCTTTTCTTTTTCTCTTCTCTTTCTGGGACCCCTATAATTCAAATGTTGGTGCATTTAACTTTGTCCCAGAGGTCTCTGAGACTGCCTTCATTTCTTTTCATTCTTTTGTCTTTATTCTGCTCTGTGGCAGTTATTTCCACCATTCTATCTTCCAGCTCACTTATCTGTTCTTTTGCCTGAGTTATTCTGGCATTGATTCCTTCCAATTTATTTTTTATTTCAGTTATTTTGTTGTTCATCACTGTTTGTTTGTTCTTTATTTCTTCTAGGTCCTTGTTAAACATTTCTTGTATTTTCTCGATTCATGCCTCCAATCTATTTCCAAGATTTTGGATCATCTTTACTATCATTACTGTGAATTCTTTTTCAGGTGGATTGCCTATTTCCTCTTCATTTATTTGGTCTTGTGGGTTTTTATCTTGCTCCTTCACCTGCAACATATTCCTCTGTCTTCTCATTTTGTCCAACTTAGTGTGTTTGAGTTCTCCTTTCCACAGGCTGCAGGGTCATTGTTCTTCTTGTTTCTGGTGTCTGCCCATGGTGGGTGAGCTTGGTCCAGTGGCTTGTGTAGGTTTCCTGCTGGGAGGGACTGGTACCTGTGCTCTTGTAGGTGGAGCTGGATCTTGTCCTTCTGATGGGCAGGGCCACATCAGGTGATATGTTTTGGGGTGTCTGTGAGCTTAGTATGACTTTAGGCAGCCTGTCTGCTGATGGGTGGGTTTGTGTTCCTGTCATGCTTGTTGTTTGGTGTGAGGCGTCCAGCACTGGAGCCTGCAGGCAGTTGGGTGGGGCCATATCTTGGAGTTGAGATGGAGACTTCCTTGGGAGCTCTTGCTGGTTAATATTTCCCGGGGCTGGGAATTCTCTGGCGATCCAGCATCCTGGACTCTGCACTCCCATCCCAGAGCCTCAGGCCCAACCACCCACTGGGGAACCAAGACCCTGCAAGCCACACGGTGTGGCAAAAAAAAAAAGGGGAAGGGGAAGAAAACAAACAGACAAATGAAACCCAAGACAAATAGCAAAGACAAAGACAAAAAACTGTAACAACAGTTAAAGAAACAGAAAAAAGAGAAAAGGAAACCAAATGGACAGACATATAAAACCCAAGACAAATGGTAAAAGCAAAAACAAACAAAAACTAACAAAGAAACACACACATACAAAAGAAACAAAAACAAAGAAAACAAAGAACCAGAGAACAATCAGACAAAGAAAAGAATGCCAAAATAAAATCAAACAATTAAAAACAAAACTAACAAAAAACAGAAAACAAGAAACAAAACAGAAGCAGAATGCAAACAAAAAAAGCAAAGAAAAGATAAAACAGATACACAAAAATGATTTAAAAAATTTAAAACAAAACATAACAAAACAAGGAAAAAACACAAAACAATGAAAAAGTAGAAATAGAAAAATAAAAAATAACAATAAAAAATTAAGACCATTAAAATTTTTAAAATAAAATAATAATAAATAAGAACAGAACAACAGATTAAAAATATTAGTAATAATAATATTTTCCTGGGGTCTCAGCTGTCAGTGTCCTTTCCCCCACCATGAGTCACAGCCAACCTCTGCCTCCCCAGGAGGCCCTCTAATACCTCTAGGTAGGTCTCTGGACACACTGTGGGCACTGTGGGGGCAGCTCAGACTGTGATCTGGCCCAACTCTCACATGTACTTACCCCCATAGACCAGTCTCTGTTGTGGGAACACTGGTTGTCCATTCAGATATTCCATAAATGCAGGGTTTACCAAGCTGATCGCGGGAATTTAATCCATGGCTTGTGCAGCTGCACAGAAAGATTTTCATTCCTCTTCCTTAGCTGCCTCACCCATGGAGCTCAGCTGTGGTTTTAGCCCCACCTCTGTGTGTCGGTCTGCCTTGGTGAGGACAGGACACAGAGGTGGCATGACTGCTGGGGTCACGGGAGCCCCAGTGGCAACAGGTGCATTGGTGGGTGGGGGGTTGGCGGCTGCGAGAGATCCATCTGGATGGTGACGTCTGCAGGGAAACTGGTAGCTACGGGTGCGAGAGATCCAGCCCTGGTGGGAGCCTTTCCTAGAGCTCGGCAGCTGTTGTGAGAGGATCAGCCCTGGCAGGAGCCTTACCTAATGCCTGACAGCAGGCACAAGAAGGCCAGCCCTGGTAGGGGCTTTTCCTGGCGCCTGGCAGCAGGCGTGTGTGTGCCAGCCTTTGCAGGACATTTCCTAGTACCCAGGAGCATGTGTGAAAAGGCCAGCCCTAGTAGGGGTTTTTCATAGTGCCTGGCAGCAGGCACATGTGTGCCAGCCTTGGTGGAGGCCTTTCCTATTGCCCAGCAGCAGGCATGAGAAGGCCAGCCCTGGAAGGGGCTTTTCCTAGTACCTGGAGGCAGGCACGTGTGTGCCAGCCTTGGCAGGGGCCTTTTCTTAGTGCCTGGTGGGGGCAGAGGCTGGCATGTGGGAAGAGAGAGGATGCAATGGTGGCTCCACCCCCTGCACATCACTCAACAGCGTCACCTTGCTTCTGTGGCAGTCTGGATTTCCTCCATAAGAATTCCCATTTCTGGATTACCTCCTTCCTGTCCCCTCAGGCTGTCTCCTCGCAGCCAATGGCAGTCTTCTCCCCGGCTTTGCTCTCCAATGTCCACATTCCAGCTCCCAGCCCTCATACACTGGCAGACACACATCCCAGTCTGGGGCCCACAGGGCTGTGGCATGAACCATCTGTGTAGGTCACACTCTGTCCTGTCTGCCACAGACCAGCTGTTTCACCCTCCTCTGACAGCCTCAGATGCTCCTTCTGTCCCAACTGATTTCCCTGTTGATGAGCGGGATTCCCCGGATGTGGAAACCTCTCATCTTCCTCAGCTCCCCATCAGGGGCACAGGTCCCATCCCGCTTCCTCTCCTCTTCTTTTCCCCTTCTCTTTCTTTCATCCTATCTGGTTATGAAGGGATCTTTCCTGTCCTTTCCGGTTTCCACGGTCTTCTGCTAGTGTTCAGCCAGTGCTCTGTGTGAATTGTTCCATCTGTAGGTGTATTCCTGATGCATTTGTGAAGAGAGATAAACTCCACATTCTCCTATTCCTCCGCCATTTTTTCTATGTTTTTATTGACTTGTAGAAGTTATCTATATGCATTTTGGATATGAGAATTTCTTTTTTTTGGTCACACACCTGCCTTTATTGTGAGCAGCAGGTGGAACACTTCCAGCATAGCAGGAAAAAAAATGAATTTACAAAAGCAGGGATTCAGTTAAGCCACCTGGTTGGAACCCTTGGGAGTTCATATTGTAGATGCTGACCCAGCGCAGCAGGAAGAGGACTCCAAAGCCCATGAAAAATGAGGCCACCAAAGAGATGAGGAGCTCCTTGTAGATATCCCAAGTGTATTTGGTGGAGGTGACCTCATAAATGAAGAACCAGGCAGTGAAGAACATGCCAATGGCCAACAGCCCCACGGTCAGATGTGGAAAGACAGCCAGGTTCACTGGGCTGGTGTATCTTCTCAGGGACTCAAGCTCCATATTTTTTGTTTGTTTGTTTTTTTTGCAGTATGTGGGCCCCTCACTGTTGTGGCCTCTCCTGTTGCGGAGCATAGGCTCCAGACGTGCAGGCTCAGCGGCCATGGCTCACGGGTCCAGCCGCTCCACGGCATGTGGGATCTTCCCAGACCAGGGCACGAACCCGTGTGCCCTGCATTGGCAGGTGGACTCTCAACCACTGCGCCACCAGGGAAGCCCCAACAGCCATCTTTAACCAGAAATTTTCTTGTATCTTTAAGCAGTTAAACATTCCTGGAAACAGATCTCCTCTGGAAGACATTTATAATGTTTGTAATTTTTTACTATTGAAAATGATGCTTTGATCCCTATCCCTTCCCAGAATGTTTGTGCATCTCTGTTCCTTTTCTAGCATAAAAGCCCAGAGACTGGGTCAAAGTTTTGACAATGTTAAAACTTTTAAGATATATTGCCAGGTGGCCTAAAAATGTGCATCATTTTACCAATGTTTTTTACTTATGCTTACAAAAATCATTCTAAGCCTTCAGTGGAAAGGTCTCCTATATTTTCGTTATTTTAAAGTATCTTTGATCCCTCTAAAAATTGTTTATGGCAAAGCTAGGGTGTGACTTTCTTTTTCTTTTTCCAATAGTTCATTAGTTCTTGTTAAATCAGTTTTCAACCCTGCTGGACATTTATGCTTCCTTCCCTCCTCACACTGGGCTTAGGGCTGGCCCTGGCATTTGGGAGGGACACATACAGGGTGGGACCAGCTTCTGGGCCTGGACTCTCAAGGATGACTGTTTCCTGGCAGCCCTACCATGACACCAGCAGCCTCCCTCACTGACACTGAAATAGCACCTTTACCAGCCACCAAGTTAACTGGCATCTCAGGAAGTCTTTGTCATCAAACTGTAGGGTATGAGCAGAGACGTAAACTGTTCAGAGATGCGTTCGTATTCATGACAAAGATTTGACCTCATGCAGTTTTGGGGATGGTTACACAGTCTCTACGAAGCTGTTCATTTGGAAGTCCATGTAGGCAGGAGGGAATGGAGACAGATGGAGGTGTCTTAGCAGGATGTGCTATTGCCCTTTGTACTGTGGTAAGCACACCCTGGCCAATCCAGGAGCTCCAGCATGAGCTGGAGGTCCTCACTGGCCACAGGGGAGCACCCAGGCCTGGCACCCACCCCTTGGGCACAAAAGCACATAGCTCTCCTCCACTTACTTTTTCCAAATCCCACACAAAATATTCCTGGGGTGTCCAGGCTGCCTGAATCTTCAGGAAGAAGCCATGGGAAATGCAGGTCCAGCCTGGCAAATGGTGATATTTGGCAGTCAGGGCTCCGAGAGATGAAGCGGCAGCTGGCAGAGTCTGGAACCTGTTGCTGAGCCTAACAGCCATCCCTGTGGCCTCAGAGGAACCTGAAAATGTTGGGGTGAGTTCCCAATTCTGGGGCCAGGCACTGGGGAACATGCTGACCACCGGGGAGGCCAGTGAGCCCCATGGAACAGGAACACCTTTCAGGGCACCTTATCTGGGCCATCTGACTGAATATGGTGGTCTTGGTGTCAGAACTCCACCCAGGCCTGGATGGGAGAGTGAGGCTGTTCCCTGGGGGGATAGGAATGCATGGGCGCAAGGGGCCAGGAAAAGCCTGGATGCAGGATTCGTGCTCCCTAGCCCCAACAGGGAGACTGCAGGCTGGGCGGGAGTCCCAGCCATGAGGATGGGACTTCAAAAATGGGACACTGGCCCTGCACCTGGCATACTCCAGTATAACCCCTAAGTGCAAATAGCTCCCCTTCCACCGAGTCCCAACCTGTGGTCCAGGTGGAATGGTGTCTCAGTCTGAGTGCCTTCCCCTTCTCTCTGCTGGCCCTACAGATGTGGGAGTGTCTCTGGAGTGGCACTGCCCCTGTTAGCTGTGGATAAACCAAGGGAGGAAAAGAGACCATTCAGAAAATTGGTTTGGAGTAGATTACAGAAATGAAATCTTTTCTCCAAATAGGGGGTAGATTATTTCTGCTTTAATTAACAATTTTAAAGTTGAAAAACATATTTAAAGATTTCCATTGAGACTCTCTTTGACCCATAGATTATTTAGAAGTGTGTTGTCTAGTTTCAGAGTGTTTAGAGGATTTCCAGATGTCTTTTGTGGCATTGATTTCTAGTTTAATGCCACTGTGGTCAGAGAACACACCCTGTATGATTTCAATTCTTTTAAACTTGTTGGGGTTTATTTCACACCATGAGGTATGGTCCATCTTGGCAAATGTTCCATGGGTGTTTGTAAAGAATGTACTTTGGGTGGTGTCTATCAGACCCTCTTGGTCAATGGGTTGTTGAGTTCTTAAATGTCTTTGCTCATTTTCTGTCTAGTAGTTCTACCAATTGCTGACAGGGGTGTTGACGTCTCCAACTATAATTGTGGATTTGTCTACATCTCCTTTCAGCTCTATCAGTTTTCAATTCATGGATTTTGAGGCTCTGTTGTTTGCTGTGTACATATTTGAAAATTAAAATGAAAGTGCAACATGTCACAATATGTGGGATGCAGCTAAACAGTGTGGAGAGGAAAATTTATAACACTGAATGCTTACGTTAGAAAAGGGGACAGGTCTCAAGTCAATATTCTAAGTTCCTGTCTCAAGAGACTAGAAAGAGAAGCAAAATAAAACAAAAGCAAGAAGTAAGAAATAAAAAACAGAAAACAATAATCAATTTTTAAAAGCTAGTCTTTAAAATTGTTTATAAACTCTAGCATGACTGAAGAATGTAAAAAGAGAGAAGACACAAATCACCAAAATCAGGATGAAACAGGGGACATCACTACAGACCCTGGGACATTACAAAGATAATAAAGTAAGCTATGAACAACTTTATACTTATAAATCCAACAACTTAGAAGAGATGAATCAATTCCTCACAAACTATAAACTACCAAGACTCAACCAAGATGAAATAAGCTACCTGAATAGTCCTATAACCATTTCAAAAAATTGGTGTAAATAAAAAGCACCACCCCCCAAAGAAATCCCCATGACTAGAAGAAATCACACCAATTTTATACAATTTCTTCTAGGAAACAGAAGAGATGGGAATAGATCCCAACTGATGTTAGGAAGTTAGTATTACCCTGCGTGATACCCAAACCAGGCAAAAACAGTACCAAAGAGAGATAGAGATAGAGAGAGACAGGGAGGCAGAGATAGAGACAGAGCCGGAGAGAACTACAGACTAATATCACTTATGAACTTAAAAATAAAAATTCTCAGCAAAATATTAACAAAATGAACTTAGCAATGTATAAAATGAATTAAATACTATGGCCAAGTGGGATTCATTCCAGATATGTGTCTTGGTCAACCGTTGAAAATCAATCAATGTAATCCATCACATCAACAGGCTAAAGAAGAAAAATCATATGCTTATAGTGATATAGAAAAAGCATTTGAAAAAACCCATCCACTTATGAAAAAAACTCTCATCAAACTAGGACGTGAGGAGAATTTTCCCTACTGATAAATAACACCTAAAACCGCCCCCTACACCTAACATCATACTTAAAGGTGAAAGATGAAAGCTTTCCCCGTAATGTTCGAGAACAATGATGTCTGCTTTCACCACTCTTTTTCAACATAGTATTGGAAGTTCTATTGGCAGATGACACGATTCTCTATTGTATGTAGGAAATCCCAGTGAACCTTTCAAAAGAAAAAAGCCAAACCTTCTAGCACTAAGTAAGCTCTGTATGGTTGTGTGTAAGATCAACATACAAAAGTCAATCACATTTCCATATACTTACAACAAACATGTGGAAACTGAAATGTAAAACACAATATTGTTTATAATCACTCCAAAGAAAATGAAATACTCAGTTATAAACTTGACAAAACGTGCAGGATCTTTATGCTGAAATTACAAAATGATGATTTTAAGGAGTCAAAGAAAACCTAAATAAATACACATTTTGTATTCATGGATTAGAAGACCCAACATAGCAAATATGCCAATTCTCTCCAAATTTGTCTATAGGTTTAATGTAATTCTTATCAGAATCCCAGTAAGATTTTTTTTTTTTTGGTAGGCACACACAAGCTTATTCTAAAACTTATATGGAAAGGTGCAGGCCTTAGAAAGCCTAAAACAGTCTTGAAAAAGAAGAACAAAGTGGAAGAATCACCCTATCCAACGTTAAGACTTGCTATATAGTTCCAGAAATCAAGATGGTGTGCTATCAGCAGAGGGTTAGACACATACATGAACAGAACAGTGAATCCAGAAATAGCTCCACTCAAATATGCACAAAAGCAGTTCAATGGAGGAAGAAGCCTTTATAACAAACGGTGCTGAAGCAACGGGATGTCCATAGACAAAAAACTGAACCTCAACCTAAACCTCACACTTTATATAAAAACTCAAAATGGATCATGGACTTAAAGATAAACTGTAAAACTATAAAACTTTTATTTAAAAAATAGAAGAAATCTTCAGAATCTTGGCTTAGGCAAAGAGTTTAGGCATAACTCCAAAAGCATGACCATAAAAGGAAATACTAAATTAAAGTTTTGCTCTGAAAAAGCCCGGGTGAGGAGGATGAAAAGACAAATTACAGACTGGGAGAAAATATTTGCAAACCAGCATCTGACAAAAGAAACCATACCTACAATATATAAAGAACATGCAAAACTCAATGTTAAAAAATTCAATTAGAAAATGGGCAAAAGATGAATAGACATTTCACCAAAGAGGCAATAAAATCCATTAATGTTCAACATTATTAGCCATTAGGGGGATGCAAATTAAAGCCACAATGAGATACCACTGCATGCTTATAAGAACAACTAAACTAAAAAGACAGTGACAGCCCCAAATACTGGTGAGAATGTGGAGAAACTAGATCTCTTGTACATTGCTGGTGGGAATGTAAAACAGTGCAGCCACTCTGGAAAACAGTTTGACAGTTTCTTACAAAACTAAACATGCAGCTACCACATGACCCAGCCATTGCTGTCCCAAGCATTTATCTCAGACGAATAAAACTTATGTTCACATAAAACCTGTACACAAATGTTAACAGCAGTTTTATTCATAATAACCAGAAACTGGACACAGCCCAGATGCCCCTCAATGTGTGAATGGTATATCCATACAGTAGAATCCTATGAAGCAATCAAAAGGAAGGGGCTATTGATACACTTGACAACCTGGATGGTTCTCCAGGAAATTTTGCTTAGTGCAAAAGCCAATCCCCAAAGGTTACTGTACGATTCCATATATATAGCATTCCTGAACTGACAAAATGATAGATGGAGAGTGGATTAGTAGATGCCAGGGGGGTGTGGCTATAAAAGGGCAGCATAAGGGATCTCCATGAGTGATGGAGATGTTCAGTGTGACTGTGGTGGACAAATGAACTTCCATGTGTGATAAAAGTGCATAGAACTAAACACACATGCACACAGATGAGTTCATGTAGCAAGGTCGATGCATTTTGTCAATGTCAGTTTCCTGGCTGTCATATTGTCCATTAGGAGAAGCCCGGTGAAGGGTACAGGAGTCTCTTATTATTTTTAACAATTGCATGTGAATCTACATTTCTTTCAAAACAAGTTTTAAACATTTGAATAAACATGTTAAAATGTTTATTATGCATCCAAGTCTCCAACACACATCTCACAGAGGATGAAGTGGTGTGAACAGATGGTGTCCCACTGTGAAGAATAAGCTCCATGTCCCTTTGGCATCTGTCCCAGGACAGGTCCTGTGCTGGGCACTGCAGAGAAGCTATGTTTACGCTGGCCTGGATGCCGGTTGGGAAGCTGGCTGGGATGTTGGGTGAGGATGCTAAGCCAGGATGCTGGCTGAGATACTGGGCCTTTCCCTCCCCGACCTGCAGGGGGCAGTCTGGCCATGCAGTGATGGGGCCCGCAGTGGAGGCTCTGCAGGGCTCGGCTTCTGAGTACCAGCTGTGTGAGTAGCAGCTCCTCCCCTCCCCTCCCCTCCCCTGGAGATCCCAAACAGAGTAAATTAAGCAAACTGCTCCCTCCCTCCCTCCCTCCCTCACACACACAGACACACACACACACACACACACACACGTGCACACACATGCACGCATGTGCGTCCCAGAGCCCATGAGCTCATTCTACCCATGGCTAGCAGGCTGGGTGGGATCATTTCTCCTTGAGCTCTTTGTCCGGCTCAGTTTCAAATGACTCATGAGTGGCTTTCACCATCTCCCCAAGGAGCTCCCCTTCCAGGCCCCATAAACCTTCCCAATTAGGCCCCAATTAGGCAATGTTTTCTGATAAGCAGCTGTTCACCCACTCCTTCCAGACCACCTGAGAGAACCACTCCCTGTTCATCTGGGCAGCATCTGGGCAGCGCAAGCTCCCCAGTCTGGCCCTCCTAGATCCTTCCCAAACCTCATTCTCATCATGCTGTTGGCTGGGCAGCTGAGGCCTGAGTGGCTGAGGAGTGGGTGGGCATCAGCTGGGAAGGTGGTCCTCTGTGCGTTCTCTCTGTCTCTGTCTCTGGCCCTGGGAGAAGGCGACCGAGAAAGTCACTGAATTGACAATTGAGGCCTTGCTTCTGCATCCAACCTAGGCCTTAAAGATGTCGGGTGGGCCTGGCCCAGGGAGGTGGGCTGCCCTTGCCCAGCCTGGGGTCATGGTGGGCACCCCCAGCTTTGCAGGAGTTTGCTGTTCTGCTGAGACCTGGGTAGCCCCCTCTGCATGGCTGGGTGTCAACATGCTCAGGACCCACTGCTGTGCATGATTCTGGCAGTTCACAGGGCCAACCAAGGTCTCCATGAAGTTGGATGTTTGCAAAAGTGCCAGTGAGCCGTCACAACCTACCACCCTTGTCTTTCCTGTCTCGGGGTGGGCTTTGTTTCACAGCACACATCCCTCCCTGGCGCTGATGAGGTCCTCTTGGAGCTGTGCCCATCAGCCCCTTGGAGAGCACTGCCATAATTCTGGTTAGGAACATGTACAGGGTAGAGACGCAGCGCAGCCTGGACCACTCCTTGCTTTCCCTCATGCTGCACAGGGTGGCTGCAGCCCCCACACTAGTGTCAGCTTGTCCTGCCTCATACTCTGGATGTCCTTTCCCAGAAAGCTGGCCTGTGCCAAGCAGGCTTGGGTGGCCATGGCACCCAAGGGGAATAAAAAAAGCCCCAAGCCGAGGCTTCTCTAACAGAAACACGGGGCCACTTTACCATTGGCCAGAGCATGCTATGCTGGAAGAAAAAGCTCTGACCTCCTTGGATAACACATCCTCCTCATGCTGTGCTGAGGCCAGCAAGATTATCTGGAGGTGGCTTAGCTGGTGAAAGCAGGAGACTCGGATCATGTGTTTGCCACTGCCCCACCCCCACTTGCTTTGTGTCCTTTGAGCTATTTTGCTGAGTTCTCTAGGCCTCAGTTTACCATCCAGGGTGAACTGAACCAGGTGCTGGTCTGTCAGTGGCTGTTCCACGTTAATTTACCTTCCTTCTCCACGCTGGGCAGACACAGTGAGGCCAGGCCAACGTGGGATGGCCAGGGGAGGTGTTGCAGGTGACCAGAAGCTGCAAAGGTGGGCTGGGGCTGGGTGTCGGGGAGGCAGAAGTTGTGGACACAGAGGTGTGAAGCACCTGGCCCCCTCTGAAGAGGTCCAGACTGCATGGGCACCTTGAGGTCTGTAGGCAGTAGGGCCACCTTGGCCATGGAGGAGATGGGAATGCAGGCAGGGGCGGGGCGAGGAGGTCAGACCTGATGGGGAAGTATGAGGCCTGGGAGACTCCTGGGTGAGGGAACCTGTGTCCCCAGGTCCAGCTGGGGTGGGGGTAGCTGGTGGCACCACCTCAGTTGCTGCCATTACCCCAGGCACAGGGGGCAAGGGCGGCCTCTCCCAGACCCTCAGGTGTATTCCCAACGGCACTCTGCACCGGGCACTGCCCCCCCCCGCCCCGACTCCACTCCACTCCCATGTTGCATGGCCCGGCAGAGCCTGGTCCTCCTATAGACCTTGGTTCTCACTCCCTGGACTGAAGGGGTCTCTCAGAATCCCTCCCCTGCTGATACCTGGGGGAGGCTTAGCACTCAAAATCAGGTGCCATAGGGCCACTCAGTCTGGCTGGGGTAGCCCCCCAAGCTGCTATGAGCTGACAGCCCCCAGTGAAAGCAGAACTCCAGCCCTCCTTCCCCTTCCACAGACGGTGCTCATCTCTCCAGTCCCCTTTTTGCCAACTATAGCCCTGCCAGTCACTGGCTGGAACCTCAGCTGGCCGCCTCTTTCCTTGGGACTTTCTGGGTGGCCAGAAGAGAACCCTCCACTCCCCACAGAATGGAACTCTATAAGGCCTACAGCGTCTTCCAGACACACATTTACAATCTCACACTTCATTTTTTTGGACGTAATCTCTGTGCCTTTAAACATGTCATCACTTTGCATCCCCTCACCCCATGCCTCACACTTCCCGGGTGTGGGAGCCAGCCCTTCAGGTGGAGGCCCTGGGGGCTGTGTTGAGGCCCTCAGAGGTGGGGATGACAGGGTGTCCCTAAGCCCTGCAGTCCAGGTGGGCTGGGGCTGCTTTGGTTGGTGTTCTCTTTGCTGTGCCAGCCCTGTTGGTGAGGTGGCCGAGTGTGGTGTGAGCAGATGAGGGCATTGGAGGGCCCCCTCCCACAGGAGGAGTCCCCGGAGTGGGGAATGATGTGAGGCTGGTCACACCCACAGAGAGGCAGAACTATGGGCAGAGGTTTCTACAGTGTGACATTACAACTTAGAAACACGACTACCTGGAGTTGGATGGGTCTCAGATGGGGAAACTGAGGCCCAGAGAGGAAGTGATTTGCTCAGGCCCCATCTTCTCTCCACCCTCTTCTCACCCAGCCAAGCACCCAGGTCCCCAGGAAGGACGGTGTATGCTCACCTGGGTGGCTTTCTAAGAGAGGTGAGAGCCCAAGGATATGTCTTGCTCTACGGGCCACTGTCAGGGAACATCTTTGGCCCTCCTGTTTTGCCTCGCAGCACTGTCCTGACACAGGTCACAAAGCAGTAGATCCTCAGAGCCCACTAGCCCAGCCTTTGGTGGGTGCTCAGACCCCCAGACCCTGGGTCATTGTGCCCAGAAGCACTAACTCTGAGTACAGATGTCTGATAGGGAGCTGGGCTCTCCCCTTCAGGCCCAGGACTTGAGGGCTCTGGCAGCCCTGGCCCAGTGGGCCCATGGAGCCTCTAGTGTCATCTGAAGGCTGGCATTTCGTGGACACTTATCCCACAGCCTGGACCCCAGAGCAGTGCTCTCCTCACTGGTCTGTGGCTGTTGACATGGAGAACCCTTGGCTCAGGGGTTTCTAAGGATTCTCCTTGGCCCCATCCTGTGTCTGGTAATTCGTGTTACCTGTTTTAATTTTGGTTTTCGGTTCTCGGACACTGACTTGCTTTAGCAGTGGCTCTGCGTCATCTCTCCTCCGTGTCCCTGGCAACTCCTCTTGCCTCTAGCAGCGCCAAGACCCCTTTGTCCAGTTCTCACAGTACAGAGGTTCTGAGAAGGAGGTCACCCGAGGATCAGCGCTGGCAGTGACCTCAGCCTCTAGTTCACCTCCCTTGATTTAAGGATAGGAAGAGAGAGGTCCCAAAATGTTGAGCGACCCGGCCCGCACCATCCCTCATCAGGTCGCCTCATTCCCAGGACAGCAAACCAGGGAGCAGAGCCCCTCTGGCCTCGCTTCCTGAACTGTCAGTCTTCGCAAAAGGCAGGGGCATCACCTGCTGGCTTGTCTCCCCTTTCACGCAAACTCCTCCGGGAGCCGAGGCGCGCGCTCCAGCTCCGGACTGACACCGGAGTCCCCTGCGGCACCACCCCTTGCGTCGTGGCCAAGAGCTCCGCCTTGGCC
>NW_006784081.1:453396-453996 GCF_000442215.2 Lipotes vexillifer | reverse complement strand
CGGACGCCCCAAGTCCCCCACCCCCAGGTCCCCCAACGCTCCCACCCGCTTGCTCCCAGCCGGCTAGCCGCCCAACGCCGGCCCGCCGTCTTGCCCCAGGCCACCAACGCTCTGTCTTGGCTCCACCCCCACAGCCGCCCTGGGGCTCGTTCCCTTCCCCCGGCCCCCGCCACGCTCCCGCCCCTTCCGGCCGCCCCGGTTCCCACCCGCCCCCTCGCGTGCCTCCCTTCCCACGCGCGAGGCGCGCCCTGAGACCCGAGTGGCCGGGCAGCAACGAGGCTGGGCGGGGCGCTGACTCGGGTTTCGGCCCGCCCCCGGCGCCGGCGTGACCCCTCCCCGGGCGCGGGCGGGGCCGGGCCAGCTGGCCGGCGCCCCGCCCCCGGCCTGGCGCTCCGGGCGCTATAAGAGGGCGGCGGCTGCGGGGCGCCCAGCGCGGGGCCGGGAGCGCGATGGTCAGCCGCCGCGGCGCGGCAAGATGCTGGATGGGCCCCTGCTGGCGCGCTGGCTGGCCGCGGCCTTCGCGCTGACGCTGCTGCTCGCCGCGCTGCGCCCCTCGGCCGCCTACTTCGGGTAGGTGCCTCGGCAGCCCGGCGGGCGGGG
>NW_006784081.1:451039-453386 GCF_000442215.2 Lipotes vexillifer | reverse complement strand
GGCGGGCCGTGCCCGAGGCCGGCGCGGGCGCGAGGGCGGGGGCGACCCAGGTGCGCGGGGCGCGGTGCCCGGGCTAGCGAGGGCCCCCGGGTTGCCTGGAGCTGTTTGTTTGAGGATCCCGCGTCGCTGGGTCCGCGAGTCGGTGTCCCCGTGGCGCGGAGCGCGGAGAGGGGCCGGCGTACCCGACGGGCTGGCGTGAGGCCCCGGTCCTCCGTGACCCCGGAGCCGTAGTCGCTGCGGCCGCGCCCGCGGCCGTGCGTGAGGCTCCCTGGAGCTCTGGAGCTCCGGGACCAAGCTCTGGTTATCGGCTCCCTTAGGCCAGGATTTCTTGCCAAACGTCTGGAGCCTCCCTGGCCCCTGCACACACACACCCCCCCTTACAGTTTCCCCCTCCTTTCTCTCCTCGAGAAGTTAATTTAACAACAACAAAAAAATACGTACAAAATCCAGATGTTCCTTGCTCTGAGCCCCAAAGGGAAAAAAAAAACTCCAGACTGGAGGAATTTTATTTTTCTTGCGCTTTGCTTCTGACGTTCGCTCGGGCCCCGGCCCGCGGGAGCGCGTCTGTGGGATCTCTCCGGTGCGCAGGGCCCAGCCCAGCCGTGAATGCTGCCTCCCGCCGCCTCCAGGGTCGCTGTCCTGCGCGCTTCTCCGCAGCAGCAGTTAGTGTGGTTTGGGCTCGTCTCTCTCCGACGTTCCTTCCTGCCCTTCCTCGTTTCTCGCTCCCAGATCTGGGATGTCCAGCCGGGCGACCTTTGGGGACCCTCGCTGTACTCTGCAGATGGGCACACTGGGGTCTGGGTGGCATCGTGTGGGCAGCCCTCCGCATCTCCCCAGTCTCCCCGCCTCCTTACCCCGTGCCACTCCTGGAGCCGAGGCCACCCTCGCCTCCTGCCCAGTCCCTGTCCTGCGTGCCCTGCGGCCGTTCCCGGGCTGCCGCCCTCCACCCGTCGTCACCTGTTCCCTCTCCCCTGGACCAGGCGCCGGCGCGCAGCGTCCTGGCCGGCAGAGGGCCCCGTTGGTCCAGAAATGTGGCACTGCCAGGGCGGGGAGAGGCCGACTGGGCGAGAAGCCCTGCAGGTGTATCCTGTTCTCAAAGAAAATAAAATATTTTCATGGGAAACTTTCCCTTTGTGTTTTTCTCCCCCCTCCCCCTCCTCCTGTTCTTTTTTCCTGGGTTGTCTTCCAGGGTCAGCTCCCTGTCTCCTTACCCTGGAGACCCCACCCCGCAGCCAGAGCTGTGGCTGTGGGTTTGGCCCGCCTGGGGCCCAGGCTGTGCAGAGCCTGGCACGCCCCTGCATGCCATCTGTGCAGCCTTTGCCTCACCCTCTCGGGCAGAGGGAGGGTCAGAGGCTGGCTGTCTGGCTGCAGGTCCACGGTGAGTCACGATGGCCTGTCAGCCAGCTGTGCCTTCTTGCTGTCCGGGCTCAGCCATGGGTCTGCTCACCAGGCTTCAGACACACCCTAGGCTTGTCTGCGCCACGCTGTGCTCTGCTTGGAGTCTCCCTGCTGCTGGCCTTTTCTCTCTGGGAAGATCAGACCCACAGGGTGGCGTTCAGGGTGCTGGCTCCCGCCCTCCATCCCAACCCCTGTAGCATCCCTCTTTTTCTCCATGTTTTCTCTGCACTTTGTACCTTCAGGGAAGTGTGGCCAGTGGCTGTGTGGCAAGTCAGGAGGGCTTGGAGCCCCTGTGGCTTCTCCAGCTAGCCCTTCTGGCCCTGCTCTTTAATCCCAAAGGCCCCCTCAAGTGAGGCTTCCCAAGTCCTGCCCCGTGGGTAGCATAGAAAGTAGTTCTGCTGCCTCTGCTGGGGGTACACCCCACTTCCCCCCTCCCCCTGCCACCAGACAAGAGAGACAAGACTCAGCTTGGTGGATCGAGGTCCTGGAGGATGGCAGGCTCTGTGCCAGCCCCACAGGCAGAGAAGGTAAGGGACCTGGTGCTGGAGTCCACTCAGGATAGCACCAGGCATGGAGGCCCAGCCTCTGGCTAGCAGTGACTGGCTGAGCCTGGGTCTGGGGCCCTTTCTCCTGGCTTAATAAAGGGGCAGGAGCCAGAGGGGAGGGGGAGGAGGAGATGGCCCAAGGCAGGCAGGGCCAGGCAGGGCTGGGCCAGAGCCAGGGGGCCTCTCTGTGCCTTGTGCTGGGGCTTCCCTCCCCACCCCAAGTACAGAGGGAACAGGGGGAAGGAGCTGGGATCCAGCCCTCCTCTCCCTTCCCCCACTCTGAAAGCTCTGCCTGGCACAGAGGCTCACAGGCAGGGCAGCTCCAGTTACAGCCCAGAAACCCAGAGAGGCTGGCCTGGGGGAGGATCACGTGGGTGGTGGGAGCCCTCCCTGCCCCGCCCCCC
>NW_006784081.1:403203-450047 GCF_000442215.2 Lipotes vexillifer | reverse complement strand
CCCCCCCCCCAGGCTGCAACCCAACCCGCCCTACTCCTGCTGTCCTGCTCAGCCTCTGGCTACCAGGCAGGGCCCTCCAGGTCACCTGCCTGCCATGGGAAAGGGGCTCTCCTCTCTTCCTCCCTGGCCTGACCATTCTTTCTGGTGTGATTAGCAGGTGGTGTTTCCATCTGGTTCTCCTGGGGCTACAGAGATGTCTGTGCTCTGGGGGCCTAGACAGCTGGCCTGATGATCTCTTGGAAGGAAGTGGAGCCTGGCTCTAAGGAGGAAGAGACTGTCCCAAGGTCTTGTGGCAAGTTTGAGATACAAACTTGGACACCCCTCCCTACTGCCAACCACCAAGTCCCCTGCGCCATCCCATAGATCTGGGTGGGCTCTCCCATACTTTGCTCCTCTCTTGGCATTATCCTCAGGTGAGAATATAGAGCTAAAGGGTGGGCCTTGTGTGCTGAAACCTGCTCAGGAAGGGATGCCCCAGGCCCTGGGGCAAGCCACCCTTGTGCTCCTCTGAGCCTGGAGCCAGGGGCTGGATCTGGGGATTTGGGGGATCTGTGCTTGCCAGAGCAGGGTCTGGGCTCCCCGGCACCTTGCTGCCTTTTTCTTAGAGGTCCCGTGTGTGTGCTGAGCCAGCCCCCAGCAGAGGCCCCTGGGGAAACTGCTAGACAGGCATCCAGGGGCTGCACAGGCCAGCGGAGGCCTGAGGCTTCCAATGTGATTAATCTTCTAGAGAAGTAAGAAGGGGCACGGTGAGCCCTGAGGCTCTTTCATGGTGTTGGCTTCAGCACTCCACATTATACAGGAAACATTTGCAGGGTGATGTGGGGGAGTGGGGCACTGCTGTGAGGTCTGGGCTCGTCCCAACTCTCTGGTCCAAGTAGCCTGGAGGCCTGCATGGAAGAGGCAGCACCAGGCGTGACACTAAAGGCTTCCCTAGCCCATGAGGGGTGCTGGGAGCCAGTTTGAAAGGCAGCTGAGGTGCTCTGGACCATTGCAAATGGGGGGAGCAATTGGCCTTAGGGCCAAAGGTCTTTTTGTTATTGAAACGTAACTCACATCCTGTAAATTTACTTAGTTGAAGTATATAGTTCAGTGGTTTTTAATACACCCACAAGGCTGTGCAGCCAGCACCGCTATCTAATTCCAGAACATTTTCATCACCCCAGAAACCTCATATCCCGTCCCCCCCCTCCCCCAGCCCCTGGCAACCACTAATCCACTTTCTGTTTCTGTGGATTTGCCTATTCTGGACATTTCATATAAATGGAATCATACCATATGTGGCCTTTTGCGTCTGGCTCTTTTCACCAAGCATACTGTTTTCACGATTTATTCACCTTTGTAGCAAGAATCAGTACATCATTCCTTTTTGTGACTAAATGATATTTGACTAGCTGGACATATGGCAGTTTTCTTCCACCTATTCATCTGTTGATAGACACTTGGGTAGTTTCAACCTTTTGGCTATTGTGGATAATGCTCCTGTGAAAATTGGTGTACAAGTTTTTTTTTGGCTGTATGTTTTCAGTTTTTCTCGGTACATACCTAGAAGTAGAATTGTTGGATCATATAGTGATGCTATGTTTAACCTTTTGAGAAGCCACCAAACTGTTTTCCACAGCATCATTTTACATTCCCATCAGTAATGCATGAGGGTTCCAATTTCTCCACTCCTCGCCAATGCTTGTTAATTCTCTGATTTTAAAGAAAACATATTTTTTTGTTTGTTTTTAAATTCTGGCCACCCTGGTCGATTTGAGGTGGTGTCTCGTTGTAGTTTTGATTTACATTTCCCTGATGACTAGTGATGTTGAGCATCTTTTCATGTGCACGGTGGCTATTTATAATGTCTTATTTTGGGGAAATGTCTATTCAGTTTCTTTACCTACCTTTTGGCTCAGTTGTTTGTCTTTCTGTTGAGTTGTAAGAGCTCTTTAAATGTTCTAGATCTATTCTTGGACTGAGGAGAACCTGTTTTCTTGACCTGTGAGCTGGCATGCTCTCACCCCTTCATACAGGGGCTGCACCCATGGGTCTTCACAACAGATCTTCCCCCTGCTTGGCCCCCAGTGGACTATGTGGGGGGCCAGGGTGCAGGTGGCTGTTCATTTGCTGGAGCCTGGTCTGGGGTTGGGGCTAGCTGGGGGCCCTGGCACTGTGCTCAAGGTCTGCCCCAGAGGGGCTGCTGAGGGGCTGCTGTCATTGGGGTGAGGGAGGGCTCTGAGTGTGGGTCAGGGAGGGTCGACTGCCCAGCGCCAGGAGGTGAGGGCATCTCCTCTGCTTCTCTGAATACTGAGCCTGGGGCTCAGCTGGCGGTCCTGTGTGGCCACGTGCCTGCTGGCTGCTTGGAGGAGGGGCTCCCAGCTGGTCCCTAGAGTAGAAAGAAGGAGGGAAGATTTCCTGGGCAGCAGGAGCGAGCCTAATGGTAGAATGGTAGAATGACAAGGCTGTACGGTGAGCCTGTGAGTGGGCAAGGGATAAGATGGAGCCCTGCTAAGAGAATGAGACAGCTCTGACAGGGGCTTGGGGGGGCTTGTGTATGGGGCTGAGGGCTGGGGCTTACCTGTAGGGGAGGTCAGCCTTTCACAGAGAGGCTGGGGAGACCCAGAGTCCACTGGGGCTAGGCAGGGGCTGACAGAGTGGGAGGTGTCCCAGGGGATTCCCCTTCCAGGGGTGGTGGTGCTGTGAGCTAAGCAGGCAGGAGCTTGGGGAGTCACGTGGGTTTGGGCAACAGAGCAGGTGCTACCCATGGAGACCCACCTCCGGACAGACATGCCCGAAACAGTCCTGCAAGGCCTCAGATCTGGTGTTTGAGGGAGAGGCCATGGAGAGCAGTGTGCTTCAGAGGGTCAGGAGAGGGTAGGCCTGCACTGGCAGCCGAGGTGGGGGAGGGTCCAGGCGATGGGGCCCTATCCACAGAGTCCAGGGCAGCTGAGGGGCTGGCAGGGAGATTGCTGAGGCCCCTTGGAAGCCCTATGGGTGAGACCTCAGAGCAGCAGGTGACGAGGGATGCAGGGCAGGGGCAGCAGGCTGAGGGAAGGTGCCTGGGGATGCGGGGAGGGCTTCAGGTCAGGGAAGGGAGCTCCAGGGACAGGAGAGGATAGAGGGGTGGTGTGTGGAGGGGCCTGGGCTTCCTGCCTGCAAAGGAGGGGGGATTCTTCTTGGACTCATGGTCCAGGACCTCTGTGGCCAGCAGAGGGACCTAGGTGTTCCAGGTTCCCAGCCTATGGGTCCAGGGCAGACATGGGGAGGCAGTTGGAAAGAGCAGGTGGGGGAGGCAGAGGGGATCACTTGGGGAGCTCACTGCCCCTTGCATCTCTCATCTCCAGAGTCCCTCCTGCCTCCCTCCTTCTCCTGGCCAGTCTTCTTTGGGGGGCTGTGGACTCCCAAACCGTTGGCCCCTGCCTGGCCTATTGTCCCCTTCCATAGGCTCCTGGGGGGGCCCTGCTCTGGCCCCCTAATACAGAGACCAGATAGGGGCAGGTGGGAGCAGCAGGCCAGGACTGGGCCTCTGGGCTGGGAATCTCGTGCACACAGGCTGTGGAGTCCGGTGGCCTCTTGGTGGGGTCTGAGGTGAGGAAGAAGCCGCCGCCATCTGGCTCCCCTCAGCTGTGTGAGCAGATGTTCTGCCACAGCCGGCGGCCGTCTGGACGGGAGGACAGCTGGCCTAATCTCACCCCCGTCCTTGCCACTGTGGTCCAGGACCTGACTCCAGAGCCATGGGCACTAGCATGATCCTGCCCAGGCTCTCAGGGTGGCCCCAGACTGAGGGTGGCGCCCACCACCCACCCCAGGGGCCTTGTGATATAGAGGACAATAGAAGTGTGTGGGTATTTTTTCTCCTGGAAAAGAATGCACACACACGATTCCTCCCGGGGGGCTGTGGGCCCTGAATTCGGGGAGGAGTGATGAGCTGATAAGGGGCCTGGCTTGGCTTTCCTGGCTGTAGAAAAATGACACCTGTCAGCAGGGCCGGCACTCAGCCCCCTTAATCCCAGCCTGGGGGGCACCCGGCTCCCTTTGTGTATTGTCCCAGAGGTGGGGGTGCCCCTGTAGTGCCCACCCTGGCTCAGCAGACTGCAGGAGGTTTCAGAGGAGGTGCAGTTGTCTGGGAAGTGGGTGAGGCCAGGTCCCTGCTTGAAGGTCAGCCTCTGGTGGGTGGGGAACAGGGCCACTGTACTCATGGGGCTACCCATCCTCCTGGGTCTGCCTCAGCTGTTGCCTCTTCCAGGAAGCCAGAGCATAGCCCAGAAGTATCACTCCTTACCTGTAGCTCACCTCTGGGGAAGCCAGGAGGTTCCCTTGCTCTTCCGAGGCCTGTGAGGGGCCCTGTCTCCCCTCCGCTTCCTGGCTCTGCACCCAGGAGCCTGGTGTGGGGTCTGAGGTGCTCGTTCACCAGGTGGCCCAGCTCCCTGCTCACCCCTGGCCCTGACCTCCACCACGCTGCACCCACACTTGCTGACTGGGCCATTACACCTTCCAGCGCATGGATGGTGGGCCAGGTGCAGCAGACACAAGACGATGGGGCCTGGATGTTGGACAGAGGCTTTGCGGGTATTTTTGCTGTGGGTGCCGTGCTGAGGGGAGAGGGCTCTGCTGGAGCTCCCAGTGGGCAGGTCGGAGGTGGGGGCTGAGGACCCCACTGAGCGAGAGTCGGGGAGGTGGGAGCAGGTGGCTGCCCATGGTGCATAGCAGGTCTGAGCAGGCCTCTGGAGTGGGGCTTGGTAGCATGGGCTGGATGATGACCAGCCTGTTTTCCTGCAGGGACTAATCATTAACGGACATCTGTGGGCTGGGCCAGGGTCTCCAGAGGAGGGCAGCCCCACTCAGGACAGTGTCAACCTGGGTGGTGTGCTGGCCATCTGGCTCTGTGACCTGCGGGCACAGCCCGCCATGCTCCCCTGCTCCTCCCAGTGAGGTTCCTGGCTGGCCTGGTGCCCCTAGCCACAGGAGGAAACCCGGCCGCCCAGCTGGCAGGCCCTGCACCTCGAGACCGGCAGCCGGACGAGGGAATGGAAAAAGGCAAGCCTCAAGCTGCGTTTGTTTTTCTTAGCGATACCTGAGGTAGACGTGGCCAGGGAAGTGGTCTGGCCCAAGAGTAGAGGCTGCCAGGGGCTCCCAGACCAGAGCACACCAGACCTGGCTCCCTCTTGGACAGAGGGAGCAGCAGTGGCTGCCTCAGGCCACCCCAGGGTGGGGTGTTGATTGAGGCTGTCCCAGTGTTCCCCATCTGTGCCTGGCATGGTGCTAGGCCCCTGGGAGGCCAGCTCCAGGAAGGAAACCAGATATCAAAGTGATGCTGGTAGTGGCGGCGGTGGTGGTGGGGTCCGGTGGCTCTCCGAGCACCTGCCCTGCATCTTATCTTGCCTGTCCTTTGTGGCAGCCCCGTCGTGGGTCCACAGCCATCTCTGAGGCCTGGGGGTGTGGTGACCAGGGCACAGAGGTGGCCTGGTCGCTCTGGTTCCTCCATGAAGCCACTGCAGCCCGTCTTCTCCTTGCGGCAGTCAGTGAATCTGGGGGTCCCATGCAGCCTCAGCCACCTTCCTGGGGGCTTTCGGCATGCCACTGTCCAATCTGGGCTCCATCGTCCTGCTCTGGAAAGGGGGCAGTTGGCTGGTGGCCCTCAGAGTCTGGGGGTCCCACGAGTTCTGCTTGCTTCAGGGGCCAAGTGTGGATGAGGACCTTTCTGTTAGGCTTGGGGGTGCCAGGCCTGGTGGGCAGTGCTGTGGGTCCCAGTATAGTGGAGTTTGCTGAGTCCTGTGTCTGCCAGCTGACCCCCAGGGTGCCCAGGCCTTAGCTAGGCAATCCCCTGGACAGTGATGGGTCTGCGGACTGACCAAGAGCTCTTCGTGCCCTGGAATCTTCGGGCCCCATGAGGTGGGGAAGTCGGAGCCTGGCAGTTCTCACAGCTGCTGGAGGTGACAGCTGTCATAGACACAAGGTCTCTGCCACAGTGTGACCTGTATGCGGGGAGCTGCCCTCCCGCCCTGCTCAGCCCCATCCCTTGGCCCTCACCTCCTCCTTGGCATGGCAGGGCACCAAGTGATGGTGGAGCTCTTGGGGAGCCCCAGGCTCTGGTGGCGTCTATGCCCACCCCACACCCGCCTGCTTGGATGGGAGGCTGCAGGCCATGGGAGGATGGAGGGTTAATCTCAGAACCAGTTCTCAGCACTGGAATTTGTTTTGAATTTGATTCACACAGAAATTAAACGCCGTCTGGTGGGGCTGAGGTTTCCTTGGCAGGGCGCTGTGGCTTCTGGAACTCCGGCCTCTTCTTCTTCCGCCCAGCCCAGGGTCTCAGCTCCCCATGCCTGGGGAGCTGGGTTTGCGGGCAGGGTGGCCCTTGTGGTGGCTGGGCCTGTAGGCAGGAGGAAGGGCAATCGGAGTCTGTTCCCCTACCCCAACTGTGAGTGAGAAGGGGTGAGGTGTTCTAGGGGCTGAGTGATGTGGGACAAGGATGGCTCCAGTACCAGCGTGGGCCAAACCTGCACCCACCCTCTTCCGACAATGCCTGTCCTGCTACCTGGCTGTCCTTGGGGCAGATGTGAGGATGTGTGACTGGCTGGGTGCTCAGAGGGGCTGCGCTAAGTAGTCCCCAAGCAGTCAGGCATGACAGCTTCAGGCCTGGTCCACAGAGGGGGTTGGGCATCCCCAGACTTGGCTCTGTCTGTCCTGGGTTCTTTCCTCCTGCCCCAGGGCTGGAGTGTGCTCTCTGCAGAGCTCGTCACGGGGGTGAGCCCTCAGCAACGTGGGACCCAATCCAGGATGATCTGGTCTCAAGATCCTTACCTTGATTACTTCTGCAAAGACCCTTATTCCAAAGAAGGCACATTCTGAAGTTCCAGGTGGCTGTGAATTTTGGGGACCTTTATCCTGTGCTTCCGATTATTCCTGCAAACAGTTTCTCAAATACGGCGACCAGCATATGGTCAGAGATAGCTTGGTGTGCAAGGAAATGCAGCCAAGGACTTGCAGAAATGATGGCAGCAGACCAGTAAACAGAGCATCCCACACTGAATAAAACAACTCTCACTGTGCTTGCAGGAGCAAGATAAGCTTGGGATATCTGTAAGGAATGAGAAGCCACAAAAACTGACCCAGCAAGTTTGGAAAAACCAAATAGAACTGGGAAAATTTTTAAGTAGTAGACTGATGTGAGAGCAGATTATAAACAGTTGAAGAGAAATAGCAAACTGTAAGATGGGTCAAGAGAAATTACACAGAGTGTGGCATGGGAAGGCAGATACACGGAAAGCAGAGAGGGTGAGAAACCTGGGGACACAGTGAGGAGGTCCCACATGCTCCGCCAGAGGCCCAGAGGTAGAAGAGAAGAGGAACTGATGGGGTGATACATGGAGAGAATGGCTGAGAATTTTTCTGAAACTGATCAGAGCAATCAAGAAGATCCAAGAGGCCCAGTGTCTTTCTAAGCAGAAAAGAAAAAATGTTCATGCCAGAACATGACAGATTGCAACTGCAAAACACCAAAGCAATCCCAAGAAACAAAATAGAGATTACCTTCCAAGGATTGTCAGGCTGACAGCTAAGTTCAGAACTGAGAGCAAAGCCAGGAGGTGGTGGGACCATCCCCTTGGTGCATGAAAAGAAAATAACTGCCAGCCAAGAACTCTACGCTCGGTGAAGATTACTGTAAAATGAGGGTGAAATAAAGACATTTTCAGACAGATTGAGAGTTGCTCTGAAGGAAATGTGGACGCCGCAGCTTAGGCGTGGGAAATGGCCCTGCTGTGTTCCAGACACAAAAAGGAGTGAACAGCAAGGAGAAGGGCACAGGGAAGGAGGGGATAAGGGAGCATTGAACAACTTCCTGTTGGGTCCTAAATGTAGAACCAAAATACACAACAGCATATAATTCCAGGGAGTCAGCAAGGTTGTGTTCTCAGGCCTCATATTACTGAGAAGGGGTGGTGTTGACCATCATTGAACATGGGTAACTTATAGACTCATGTTGTAATTTTGAGGGTAACCATGAAAATAATGGAGATATATGACTTCAGATTAACAAAAGGAAAAGCAGAATAATGAAAATAACCCAAAAGAAGGCAGGAGAGGAGAAAAGAAAAAGAAGAGGCATGGCCAGCAGAAAAGATAAACTGAGACCCCAGGACCCCAGTGGATGAAATGTTCCAGGCATAAGGCTGAGGTGATTGGGGTTGTGGTCAGGTCCTGAGTCTAATTATAGGCTCTGGGTGAGAGACACATGATGTAAGGATAGAGAACATAAGAGGATGGAGAGAGAACACACCAGCTCAATGGACCATAAGGTAAAGAGGGAAATGAGAGTAGAGAGAGACTCAGACTCAGCACAGTGATCTGAGCTGTGACTGTTTTAGTCGGTGACCTGGGGCTGTGTCAGGCTCAGTCTGGTGCCCTGAGGCTGCAGTTTCGGAGAGACTGAAGCAGCCACAGTGGTAGCTTAAATGCATATTTTGGGAGTGGAGAGACACTTGAAAGCACTCAGCAAGCGTCCATCACAAAAGTGAGGAGAAGAAAGGTAAACCGAAAGAAAGCAGAAGTAATGCAGAAATCAACAAAAAAACGTGCATTAGAGATGAACACGTCTCTCTCTGGGAAGGTCTTAGAGACACCTGAGGAGACTAACCCAGTGAAGAGGAGGCCCGGAGTGCTAGTGTCCAGCTACGGGGAACATCATCACAGATTCTGCAAACAAAGACAAGGGAATGTAATGAACAGTTCCGTGCTGATAAATCTGCAAATTCAGAGGAAATGGAGAAAACCAAAAAAGTAACAGAAACAGATTCAAGATATAGAGATATTGACTAATACTATAGTAAGCAAAGAAATTGGGTCGTTGGGAATGTAAAGTGGTATAGCCACTGTGGCAAACAATCTGACAGTTCCTCAAACAATTAAATATGGAATTCCTCTATGACCTAGCAGTTCCACTCCTGGGTATATACCCATGAGAAATGAAAACGTATGTTCACAAAAAAATGTGTACATGAGTGGTCATAGTGGCATTATGAACCATAGCTGAAGAGTGAACAACTCAGGGACTTCCCTGGCAGTCCAGTGGCTAAGACTCTGCACTCCCAATGCCAAGGGTACGGGTTCCATCCCTGGTCAGAGAACTAAGATCCCTCATGCCGCAGGATGCGGCCAAAAAATAAATAAAATAAATAAAAAGACTGAACAGCCCAAACGTCCATCACCTGAGGAGTAGAAAAATAGAATGTGGTATATCCATACAATGGGATATTATTACATGCTACCACATGGACGGACTTTGAAAACATTGTGCTAAGTGAAAGAAGCCAGTCAGAAAAGGCCACACGTTGTTTGATTCCTTTTATAGGAAATGTCCAGATCAGGCAGACCCACAGAGGCAGAAGGTAGATTAGTGGTTGCCAGGAGTTGGGGGAGGGGAATAGGGAGGTAATAGCTAAAGAGTACACTATGTAGTTTCTTTTTGAAGTGACGAAAATATCCTAAAATTGACTGTGGTGGTGTTTGCACGTATCTGCAAATATACTACAAAATGCTGAATTATATACTTTAAATGGGCAAATTTTATGGTAAGTGAATTATATCTTAATATGTAAAGGTGTTCTAAAAGAAAAGAAAAAGAAATTGGATCAGAAAGGAAATGTTTCCACCAAGAAAAGGTCAGCCTGCATAGCTTCATGGCAAGTTCCACCAAACAGTCAAGAAGACACGATTCTAATCTGACACAACTCTTCTAGGAAATTAAAAAAAAAAAAATTGGCAAAGTTAGAGAGACAACACCTCACATGGAATTTAGATGAAGTCACACATAAGTGTATTAGGTTCAAATCCTTTTATAAGTAACTTATTCTTTTCAGCAGGAAGAGCATAGGAGAAGAAAATTACAAGCATGGATGCAAACATCCTAGACAAAACATCATCAAGTTACATCAGCAAAACAGAGAAAGGATAAAACCCATCGTGGCCAACTGGGTTTATTCCAGGAATGCTTAATGTCTAACATTAGAAAAATCAATTAGTGAAATTCCTCAATTTAGCAGATTAAAGGAGAAAAATCACACATCAAAAGATGCAGGGATGACATTTGATAAAGTTCAACATCCAATTGTGATTTTAAAAACATTCATAGCAAACTAAAAGCAGAAGGGAACTTCTTTAACTTGATATGGGGTGTCCAGAAAAACACACAGCAAACGTCATGCTTAACGGTGAAATGGCAAAAGCTTCCCTTTTAAGACCAAGAGTCAGACAGGGATGCCTGTCGTCACTGCTGTCTAAATCTGGGTGATGCCAGTTGTCTTAACAGACCCTCAAGCATGATGGGAGTCGTTTCTCTCATGTAGCAATCGCGTTCTGGCTCTGTGAGTGCATTGACTCCTGGTCTCTGGCCTTGTAGTGCCAGTCTTTACGGCACCCTTGCTTCTGGAGGGGTGGGTCTGGGTAGCAGAGATGAGCAAGGATGAGGGTCCCCACTTTCTGGTGGTGGTGCCCACAGTTCTCTCCTTCACTTCATGGCCACACATGCTGGCAAGGGCACTGGACAGCTCTGTGCTGGCTGGTGGCTGTGGAGCTAGGGGTCAGGAGGCTGGGTCCCAGAGGGTAGCTGGCAGATTCTGCACGATTATGCTGATGACCCTAGCCAGTGTAGCAAGGCAGGAAGAACCACAATAGTAAGAAAATAGACTGGTGTCTCTGCAGACTGCATGATTGTACACAGAGCATCTGAAAATCATCAGAGATGAATTACAACACATAGCAAGGTCACCAAATACTAAATCAGCATAGGGTCAGTTGGACTTTTGTAGGTCAGCAACAGAGGGAAGACTGACTTTATAAAGTTATTTTATTTTTATACACTATCACTGTGGGACACAGACTGACTCTAATACAGGCCAGCCCTGTGGGAGGCTGTAAGACTTCAGACTTCAGTGGGGGAACGTGTAAGACTTCAGAGAGAGGCAGGAAAGAATTCTGAGTAAATGGAGAGAGATGCTGTTCTCACCAATGGAGAGATTCAAAATTGCACACACAGGGGACTTCCCTGGTGGCGCAGTGGTTAAGCATCTGCCTGCCAATGCAGGGGACACGGGTTCGATCCCTGGTCCGGGAAGACCCCACATGCTGCAGAGCAACTAAGCCTGTGCACCACAACTACTGAGCCCACGCGCCTAGAGCCCGTGCTCTGCAACAAGAGAAGCGTCACCGTGAGAAGCCCGTGCACTGCAATAAAGAGTAGCCCCGCTCGCCACAACTAGAGAAAGCGCGCACACTGCAAAGAAGACCCAATGCAGCCAAAAATATATGAATAAATTTATTTTAAAAAAATTGCACAGAGTAGTCATGACCACCCCAGCAAACCCTGTCACGTGTGTGCAAATGCAGAGCCAACGTGTGCCCTTGGAATCTGTTGGAAGGAGCGCCTGACGGAATCCCAGTGAAACGTCAGGAGCTCGTGACACTAGCCCAGGGTGGAGCCTGGAAATGAGCCACATGTGAGGCTGCTGTGACATCACAGAGCAGCGAGGAGATGGAACCTTTGGGATCCTGAGGGAGGGATGCTGGCCCCACCATACTTCGTGGGCAGATGTTGGTGTCAGCTGGATGGAGAGCTGGAAGTACACAGCAAGATGAGGAAGCTTTTGGAGGATGTTTAGGAGATTGTTTATGACATTAGTGTGGGAGTTGAGAGTGCCTGGGCACAAGGCTGTTTCTTGAGCTGGGTGAGAGCTGTGTTTCCCAGTTGTGCTGCTCACTTCCATGTGTGTATTATATCTTTTGAAGATACCTGAGTGTTGTAAAGTGCCAGGCCAACATTTAGGTCTCGTTTCTTCCCAGGAAATGGGTCCAGCGCTGGGAGAGGACAGCAAGGTGGAGCAAGGGCAGCCAACCCGGACTCAAGTCCTTCATGGGCTTCCTGGGCAGGCTTATGTGCCCATCGACCCGCCTGTCTCAGACCAGATGCCCACAGAGAGGGAGGTGCAGCTGTGTTGAGCGCAGTGGCAGGTGCACTGGTGTGGGCAGCTGGGCGGTTGGAGGGTCTGTGCTGTGCCAGGTGGCCTGGGCGCTTTCTGGGCTGGAAGGCGCAGCCCCTGGAGATAGGCTGTGTGGACAGAGGCTCATTGCTCCAGGCTGGCATACAGGGCTGAGAGCCTGTGAGGGACTTCTCCATGCCACTGGCTGTATGTTGAACTTTGTCATTTTGAATGGGCCACATGTGCATGGGACAACATGTGAGTGGCTCACACGCCATAAGGGAGAAGGATGTTTTTCCTCTGCCCCAGGCTGCCTTTATCCTGGGTTGCCCTGTGCGCCCACAGGTGTGCACGCAGGTACTCTGCAGAGGCAGGCCTGTGCCTTGCACTGAGTGTACACAGCATGTGGGCTGCGGCTTTTCTGAGGCCTGCTGAATACTGGAGTGGATGGAGCCCATTCATTCAGCCAGTCTCCAGTCTTTTTGAATACCAAACAGTGCTTCCAGTGTTTTTGCATGACAGCATTGCATTGGGCAACATGTGAGTGACATACACTTGTACGTTTTTTCTTGCTGACATTAAATTTTTTTTTTTTTTTTGCTTATATGATTTAAGATAACATATCTGTAGTCTGTATTTCTAGAAAGAGAACTGGTGGGTGAATTTTTATAGATATGTCAGTCCAGAATTGCAGCCAAGGAGGAACACCTCCTTCCCTGTGTCCTTGACAATAATCCTATTAGACATTGATTTGTACCCCTCTGATGAATGAAAAATAACCTATCAATATAGTTTTGTTTTTTGTTTTTGCTGTACGCGGGCCTCTCACTGTTGTGGCCTCTCCCGTTGCGGAGCACAGGCTCCACTGTGTTCCCTGTGGAGGTGCAGGAGCAGAGCACAGCCACAATGGAAGTAGAGCTGTCCCATGCTGATGTGGAGGGCAGCTGGACTCGAGATGGCCTTCAGATCCAGCCAGGACCCACGTGCCAGCTGGTGGTGCACGGCCCCACCCATACCCTTACGCTGTCTGGGCTGCAGAGGCAGGACAGTGGCCTGGTTTCCTTCAGGGCGGAGGGCGTGCACACATCTGCGCGGCTGGTGGTCACTGGTAGGTGGACATAGGTGGGGTGGGACTCACTCCAGAGCACCTGCCCCTGTCCCCAAGGTGGCCCAGGGAGGCAGCTATGGGCAGGGATATGGAATCCTGGAGGAGGGGGGCTCATTCCTTTTTTTTTTTTTGCGGTACGCGGGCCTCTCACTGTCGTGGCCTCTCCCGTTGCGGAGCACAGGCTCCAGACGCGCAGGCTTAGCAGCCATGGCTCACAGGCCCAGCCGCTCCACGGCATGTGGGATCTTCCCGGACCGGGGCACGAACCCGTGTCCCCTGCATCGGCAGGCGGACTCTCAACCACTGCGCCACCAGGGAAGCCCTCAATATAGTTCTATTTTGCATTTTTTTGAGTGAAATGCAAATAAGTTTTTAACAGCCAGCTATATTCCCTTCCCTTGAACTGTATGTTCATATCCTGTATCCAATTAACAGTTGATTCCTTTGTTACTGATCTAGAGGAAAAGATACGCCTGTGTCCACATATGTACGTGCAACACATGCACATGTGCCCACATGCACATGCCCACACACAAGCAAAGAAACTTGGTCCTTGGCCTGGGATCTGAATTGCAGCATTTCCTCTGTGGGTCTTGGGGTTCTGTGCTACTTTTTGCTGTGCAGAGATTCTTGTACATTTAGATAGTCTAATTTATTAAATTTTAAAGGCATTTTGGATTCTGAGTCACTCTGACAAAAGCCTTCCTGATTCTAAGAATGTTTTATGAACCTCTCATCTTTCCTGCAGCACTTCTGTGGGTTCCTCGTTGTGTTGTCGTTTCTGCCTCTTGTCCCTGGGACCTTCTCCACTGAGCCCAGACCCACCTGACGGCCCCCCTCTTCCCTGTACCCCGTGCATTGTCTCACCCCGGCACCTCCGTGAGGGTTTGTCCTCTGTTGCTGCACTCCAGGCCATAAGTTCACAGGCTGGCTGCACTGAGTCCACACTGACTGTTAAGGGGGCCTGGGCAGGGGGCAGCTGGGCCCCCATAAAAGGGAGGTGGGGACGTGCCTCCTTGGGATGAGGGACGCCGGGGGGTAGAGCAGTGCTGCCCCCTTGGGTTTCAGCCTCATGCCTACCATGGGAGCTGGGTGATGGCTCAGGGGAAAGGCCTGGCCCTTGGGCCTCAGGCCTCAGCCATGTGGCCACACGATTTTCAGATGGCCATTCCTGGACTTGAGCTGACCCTTCCTCAACATCCTGCTGCCCAGAACAGATGTAGACCCCCACCTGGACTCAGGAGAGTGTCAGCTTGCCTGTGGCTGTGTTTATGGAGCTGCCTCTGATACCCTGGTGGACATGCTGAGGTCAGGTGGGAGTGAAACTACCTATAGCTATGGAGACTGGCCCTGGGTGTGGGGGACCCCTGAGTTAGCTCCTCATGTGCAGTGTGGACACAGGCTGGCACCAGGTCGGGGGGGGCCCTGTCCTCAGTGCCCATGTGCAGAATTTGGACACAGGCACCCCCAATGCCTCCTGGAAGACTGGAAGGCAGCATCACCTGCCATTTGTCTCCGTCTCCTCGTCCGTTTCCAGCCCGGCCCCAGGTCCCCCCAGGATGGCCTTACAGTAGGGGTCTTCTTGGCAGCGGTGGGAGCTTGGTTAATCCGAATCCTGCCTGGGGGATGTGCTGGTTGGAGGCTACAGTTCTTTAGCCATGTGGCACGCAGTTCTGGGCACAGCTGTTGACATTCCTGTCTGGGGACAAGTCTCCACTGTGTGAGCTGTCTTTGTGTGAGGAGTATGGCTCTTCTGGCCTCCAGCCCAGGGTCCTCGGGCCCCTGCCTACTCACCCTGCCCCAGCGCAGCAGCTGTCCTCAGGCAGGGTCCTGGAAGTCCACAAAAACTGCCTCTGACGTCAGCCTCTGCCACATCCGCATGTCCTTAGGCATGAAGTCCTAACGCTAGATAAGGGGTGCAGGTAACTGGGGCTGCCATGTGCTGCTACCCCTCCAACGCATCGTCCCAGCTCCAAGCTCATGTGTCTTCTCCCCGAAGGTCTTACTGCCTCTGCATCCCCACTGCTCAGTGGCCCACAAAGGATCTGTCCGTGTCTTGGGGACCTTTGGAGCTTCTCCTCTAGCCAGCACCCATGCTGGCCCCCCACTGCACACCCAGGGGCCTCCTGATTCAGAGTGTTGCTTACGGAGAGGGGCACGGGTCTCTCAGCAACGTCTGCACAGACTTGAGCTGGCAGGGATGCCTCTGTGGGCTCTGCTCACCCACACCCTTGGTCTCAGGGTTGGGAGCAGTTGCCACCTCTGCTCTCCCACAGCTCACCGGTACACTGGCTCTGAGCACTGTGGAGAGCAGGGCCAAGGCCTGGGGTGGGTCTTCTCAGGGTGCCCACCATGGCCTCACTCATGCTGCACCTAAGTGTGCAGAGGTGGGGGGTAGTGGCCCTTTCTGCTCTGCACCCCTAGGCCTGACCAGTAAGCTCTGGTGTTCTGGTAGCCCCTTGCCCAATGTTGCCTGGGCCTCCTGTCAGCCTGGTTCCCGAGCCACAGCACCCTGCTTTGCTGTTCTCAGGGAGCTGATCAGAGAGGGTGAGACAGAGGCAACTCCTTCAGGGACCGGGGTCCAGAGGCCTCAGGGTAGGGCTGATTCTGCTTTGCATGGGCCCCACCCTTACCAGGTTGGATGCAGCGACTCCCCTCTCCACTAGGCAGGGCAGGGCATGCTGGGGTGTGTGTGCATGCAGCTACAAAATGTGGTACCCCAGGTTGTCCGCAAGGGAACCTCAACCTGCATCATTACTGCTGGAGTCTGTTAGAGGGTGGGGTTCTAGAAGGCCCTGCCCACATCCCTTCCCCTGCAGAAAGCTGCAGCTCTCCTTGTCAGCCCAGTGGCCACCGTACCCCTGAGGGGGCTTTGGAAGGACAGCAAGAAATGGGATGGGGCACGGTGTGGGGCTCCAGTATCTGTGAACTCCTGATGCCCCTGGTTCCTGGGGTTGGCTGAGGTGAGAGGTGGGGGCTGGGGCTTGTTTCTAAAGATGCTCTAGTGGTGGGCTCTGAGCCCCATTCACGTCCAGGTGGGCACCTCTCCCTCCCGAGGGATGAAGGTCTGGGTGGGGTTGGGCTTGGACCTTCCTGGAGCCCAGATGTGCAGTTGTCTGTCTGGGGACACTGAGGCCCATGGTTCTGAGCACAGAGCAGGCAGAAGGCCAGAGCCAGTCAGTCCCTGGATGGAGCAGCTGGTAAGGAGTTAGGGCAGGCAGGCCAGACAGAGGAAGACGGACCCAGGCCAGGGCCTTGGCTCAGCCAAGAGAAGGGGTGGAGTTGCACAAGAACCAGGAGCCCACTTCCTGGGTGGCACCTGGGTCCTGGGCTGGGAGGCCCCTTCTGGTGCACATATTCCAGAAGACCCCATTGGAACCATGGGGGCCATCTGCACAGGCTGCAGGACAGGGAGTGAGCCAAGACCATCCTCAAGGGACCACAGGGCCGCGGGGGGCACCCCTAGCTGGGGATGGCAGAGTGTGGGGGTCCTAGAGCAAGCTGGGTAAGCAGACATGGGAGTGGGTCGGGGAGGGTACGGTAGGTGTACATCTCATGTGGGCTGAGGCAGCTGTGCCCACTCCCTGCCTTGGTTGTCTGCCCTTGGCCAGTACCCTGGGCTGGGCAGTCTTCTCAGGTGTGTGTGTATGAGTTTCTAGCTGTGTGTTCCTTCCCCTGTCATCAGACCTGGGCAGTGAGGCTGGTGTCAGCTGGGGTGTGACCCCCTGAAAGGACTTGTTGGGGAGTGGTCAGCATCCATGTGGGTACCTGAGCTGTGCTCACTGGGCAGCCAGTGTGAGAACCCAGGGTGTGCAGGGGGCCCAGGCAGGGGTCCACAAGCAGTTGGCAGGGCAGGGCGTGAGTGGATATGGGGGCAAGCGGGTGTAGAGAGGATGCCTGGTGGGCAAGGGTCCCACGGCCTTCTCACCACCCCTCCCCTGCCAGGTTCTCTGTGGCCTTTCTGTACCTGTCCCTGGGCCTGCTGCCCCTTCTGTCCCCCAGGCGGGCCCACTGGGGCTCCTATCCAGTTGCCACCGTGCTTTCCGGCCGAGCAGGTTCTTCTGCTGCCCCAGCATCTGCAGCCCTCGCCCAGCGCCCACCTTCTGCCTCTGGGGCAGGGCTCACTCTGGCCTCTCTGTGCCCAGGCTGACGGGCAGTGAGCCCCTGACCATCCTCCCGCTGACCCTGGAGCCGGAAGCAGCTGCCCAGGCACACTACAAGGCCTGTGACCGGCTGAAGCTGGAGCGCAAGCAGCGGCGCATGTGCCGCCGGGACCCCGGTGTGGCTGAGACGCTGGTGGAAGCGGTCAGCATGAGTGCTCTCGAGTGCCAGTACCAGTTCCGGTTTGAGCGCTGGAACTGCACCTTGGAGGGTCGCTACCGGGCCAGCCTGCTCAAGCGAGGTGAGTGTGCTGGGACACTGGGCCAGAGCAGGGAGGCAGGACCTCCCAGCCCTGGTGTGCGCCCCTAGTGCATCACCTCAGCTGAATTCCAGGTGACTGGGCGGTGGGTGGGATCTGACCCCCCTGTTCCCCCCTTCCCCTTCCTCCTGCCCTCTCCCCCATGCCCTGTCCCTTCTCACACCTGCATGGAACAGTTGCTGGTGGCACAAGGCACATGTGGTCAGCTGTGACAAGGCCTGAGGCAGCTCTGATGTCTCTTGCCACATGGCAGTGGCTGAGGCCCAGTGCCTGGGCACAGGAGCAGGGGTCCAGCTGGTGCCCCAGCCCAGAGCACGGAGCCTCCTCTCTTGTGTCTCCTTCTGCATGAGGGTGCCGAGGGGGACTCTCATCTGAGTCTCTCAACAGCGTTGTTTTAAAAACTAGGGGACACAGGGGAAGGGTAAGCTGGGACGAAGTGAGAGAGTGGCATGGACATATATACACTACCAAATGTAAAATAGATAGCTAGTGGGAAGCAGCCGCATAGCACAGGGAGATCAGCTCGGTGGTTTGTGACCACCTAGAGGGGTGGGATAGGGAGGGTGGGAGGGAGGGAGACGCAAGAGGGAGGAGATATGGGGACATATGTATATGTATGGCTGATTTACTGTGTTATAAAGCAGAAACTAACACACCATTGTAAAGCAATTATACTCCAATAAAGATGTTAAAAAAAACAAAAAAAAAAAAACTAGGGACCTGAGGCCCAGGGCGTGGCAAGGCTCACAGAGGGCCCTGGCCAGTCTAGTAGGTTGGAGACCCAGATGGATAGGGTCTCTGATGCTGGGCACACCTGTGGCCCAGTACACTCTGGGTTCTCTCCTGCCCCTGACCAGTCCTATGTCTGGGCCACAAGGGAGCACCTCCTGTCCCCAGGTGCACATGGCAGCCCAGGCAGGTATGCCCCTCCCTGCATGGAACACACCAGGAAGGATCCTTCCCGCAGACCCTGCTCTATATGGAATGTGTGCCTGGGGATGCCATGATTTGGCTGCACCTGAGTGAGACGGGGGCCGCTGTGGCCTGCTGACCTGCCCCTACCCCCACCACCCCAGGCTTCAAGGAGACAGCCTTCCTTTACGCCATCTCCTCTGCTGGCCTGACTCATGCACTGGCCAAGGCGTGCAGTGCCGGCCGCATGGAGCGCTGCACTTGTGATGAGGCCCCTGACTTGGAGAACCGAGAGGCCTGGCAGTGGGGTGGCTGCGGGGACAATCTCAAGTACAGCAGCAAGTTCGTCAAGGAGTTCCTGGGTCGGCGGTCTAGCAAGGATCTGCGAGCCCGTGTGGATTTCCACAACAACCTCGTGGGTGTGAAGGCAAGCGGGGTGGGGTGCGGAGTGGGAAACGTTGCAGGGTGGGGTGCGCACAGGGCACAGGGCAGGGCATGGGGTGGGTGTGGGGTTGCAGGTGGCGTGAGTTGGGGAGCAGGGCGGGGAAGTGCAGAGGGGTGGGCAGGGTGCATATGTGTTTAAGGGCTGGGGTGCAGGGGCTGAGGGAGGGGCATTGGTGGTGGAGAGGGCTGGGTGGAGGTGAAGTCGGCTGCCTCTGGGGCTCTGTTCCAGCCACTGGTGACAGCCAGGGCCTCCAGTCCTTCTGCTTATAAGGCTCATTACTTACTGGATGGGCAGGGATACTAGTTGTCATGGTGGGGAACTCCATGGAGGGGTGCCCCGTGGTCTCCCATGGTTGGGTGGAACCAGAAGGCCTACTTGCTGCTGGCTGGGGAGCAGGCAGGTGGGTCCTGGCTGGTCAAGGCCACAGGGAGGGTCTCCCTGCCGGGCACCATCTAACCAGGAGGACAATGGACTGGTCCCTACCTGCCAGGGCTGAGGGGTGGGTGGTCCTGTCACCAGGGACCAGGTGGACAGCAAACGGGTAAGTGTGTGGTCCAGGGGTCCTGGGGAAAAGCTGGGGGTGTGGCTGGCTCAAGCTGGGGCGGCGGCTGCTACCTCAGGGACCCTGTCTGTGGCCAGGACTGTTCCGAGGGAACTTGAAACAAAAGACTCAAGGTGAAAAGGACTGTTTCAGCTCTCTTGCTGGGCCCTTCTGGGAGCTGCTGGCTGCAGGCATGGCTGGGCCTGGGGGGACCTGGCTCCGCAGCCACTCTCTACCCACCCGCCAGCCCCTTGGCTCCACGCCACTGGAGGAGGCATCGAGTCCCGCCACCTTCACTGTGGACAGAACACCCCACCCTCTCAGTCCCTGCACAACCTGGCCAATCAAACGCCTCCCAAGGCTCAGCCTGAGCTGTGGGATAGTCAGGGGCTGGGAGGGGGATCTGCGTGCTTGCTGGGCAGCCCTTGGGATATGGAGCCCCAGCCTGGGGGCTGGAGGGGGGCGTGAGGTAATTAATGCCAGCCTCACTCTGAGCCCCTCTTTATTGAGAAGCCAGAGTTCTGAGGTGTGGGCTTATTAAAGAATCAATTTCCCCCTTTTCCACAGGAGCTCTGCCTCTCCTTCCACCCTCTAGGGAGGGGTGCAGGCTGATTAAATCCCCCATGGGAGGCCCTTTCTTTTCCTCTGCACTCGCCCTTTTGTAAGCTATTAATGAAAAGTCAGAATATGAAAGTGCTCCATTAGCTCCACTGGTTCTGAGTAAGCCTCGTTTTAATTAAATTTGTCCGGGTTTCTCAGCAAAGTATCATTAAATGTGACTCTTCTGTTGCCTGGCTGGAGGGCAGCTATGTTTCTTAATCCCCCTTGAGCCGACTCTCCCTGGGGGCAGTGTGGGAGCTCAGGCCTGGCTTGGGGCCCACTGGGAGAGGGACCTCCCCTTCCCCTGCCGTTCTTCTTTCCCGTGTTCCTCTAGTGACCCCAGTGTGGAAAGTCAGGCAGGAGGCCCCGTGGGACAGCTGGGCTGACTCCACGGCTTTGCAGGTTGGACCCAAATCCTGGGAGGGGAAGGGCCCAGCCTGGGTCTCAGGCAGCTTCCCAGATCCCAAGCGGAGTGTTGGTGCTGAGCCACGCCTGCTCCTGCCTGCATGTGTGCGGTGGGTGCAGCCCCCTCCCATCTGGACCTCTCTGGAGGCTTTCTCCCACTTTCCAAGTAGCACGGTGGGGGATGGTGCCTGCACATGCAGTAGCATCTGATCCCTATGCTCAGGCAGGGGCATGGTCAGCCCAAACGTAGACTCTAGTGGCCAGTTCTGTCCACTAGGCAAGCTAACTTGCTTGTCCTTACTTTTTCAAGGAGCAGACTGCTGAGGACAGACTGTGTGGTCCTGGGGGGTGCTGACAGGGGGGCTAGTGGGGAGGTGTGCCCTGCCTTGCAGAGGGCAGCCTGGGATGCAGGGGTGGGAAGGGAGGACCATGATGGTGCAGGAGGTGGGTTCAGGGTGCTGCAGTGGCCACTCTGAAGGTGTGGTGCTGGCTATGGGGTTTCTGTCCTGGGTGGTCCATGGCTTGGAGAGGGAGGGACATGTGTGGGTACCAGGGAGCCTGGGTGATGAGCAGTGGTGACCCCCTTTGCCTGGGCCTGGGTCTGGGGGGGCCATGAGGTCTGGCCCTGGGGTGAATGGCAGTTCCAGCCCCTCTGAGGGTTGTCCTTGGGGATTGGTCTCCAGTCTGCTCAGAGTGGCTCTCATGCCCACCTCCCTCCCAGGTGATCAAGGCCGGGGTGGAGACCACGTGCAAGTGCCACGGCGTGTCAGGCTCGTGCACCGTGCGGACGTGCTGGCGGCAGCTGGCGCCTTTCCATGAGGTGGGCAAGCGCCTGAAGCACAAGTACGAGACAGCGCTCAAGGTGGGCAGCACCACCAACGAGGCCACCGGCGAGGCCGGCGCCATCTCACCACCGCGGGGCCGGGCCACAGGGACGGGTGGTGGCGACCCACTGCCCCGCACACCGGAGCTAGTGCACCTGGATGACTCACCCAGCTTCTGCCTGGCCGGCCGCTTCTCCCCAGGCACTGCCGGCCGCAGGTGCCACCGTGAGAAGAACTGCGAGAGTATCTGCTGCGGGCGTGGTCACAACACACAGAGTCGGGTGGTGACCCGACCTTGCCAGTGCCAGGTGCGCTGGTGCTGCTATGTGGAGTGCAGGCAGTGCACCCAGCGCGAGGAAGTCTACACCTGCAAGGGCTGAGCCCCTGTGCCTGGCCAGGCTGCTGCAGGGGTGCAGGCAGTGTGTGCAATGTGAGGGGTGTACACCTGCAGGGGCTGAGCCCCTGGGCCTGGCCAGGCTGTTGCAGGGGTACAGGTGGTGTGTGCCATGTGAGGGGTCTAGACCTGCAGGGACTGAGTCCTTGACCCGGGCGCCCCCAGTATACTTGGTTACAAGGCAGGGGCAGAGGCCAGGGAGTTGGCTGGGTTGGCCATCTCCACCCTTTTATCTCCCCATCTCAAAGGCCCAGTCTGACCTCTGCATCCCCTCTGTTTGTCCCTCCCCATGACCTGAGAGCTTTGCACAGATGCTTTCCAAGCTGTGTCCCCCTGAGTCACCAGGTGCCCCTCCTGCGCTGGGTGCCCTCTGAGGAGCAGCGGGCACACCTTCGTGACCACACGGCCTCAGTGTGAGCTGCCTGTGGCCTGTTCTGCACCAGCACTGGCTTAGAGTCAAACCACTAGGGTAGAGAGCAGATGCCTGGCTGCCCAGGTGCGGGGGGTTCCACTGCCGGCCCCCTCTGACATCGAGTACTTCTCTTTGGAGTGATATCAGTGACTTTTAAGTTATTTTTATTTAACTAATATATAATTATTATTTTCTCCATCCCTGCAGTCTCCCAGGCTGTGGCTCCTCCCCCTCTCAGCAGAACCTGGCCTGGAGGGGCCCCTTTCTCCCTCCCCTCCACGGCCCCTCCTAAACTGTTCGCCTGATCTGCTTTGTCGTTTGAAACCACTAAATCCAGAGAGACATGCTGTCGTTGTTTTTGAAGAAGTAAAGCAGGCTGTGTCTGGCCACCACCCTCAGGGTTTCTGGAAGCCAGGTCCCATGGTCCAGGTCGGCTACCCATAGCAAGGCTGACCTGGGAAGTGGACGGGCCCTGCTCGGCACCCTGCGGGCACATGGCTCCATACTCTAGCCTCCTCAATGCAGATTCTGGGGCTGGGGGTGGCAGAAGGTGGCCTGTTCTCCCCCAGAGGTGGGCATGGGCAGAGGGGCAGGGCCAGCTCCTTGGAGCTTCATTTCATGAGGAAGGCACAGCTTGCTCTCTGTCACTGTGGGGGAGGCAGGGTGGGGGCAGACATGGGTGGAGAGGGTCTAGGTTAGGATGTGGCAAATGGAAGGCTGTTCTCCTTGGCCATGCTGTTGATTTTGCAGGGAAGGGAAAAGGATGGCCAGCACTGACCTGATTTGGTTTGCGGGTGTGTGCACACATGTGTGCATGTGTGCATGAGTGTGTGGTGTGTGTGCACGAGCATGTTTGATTGTGTGCATGCATGAGTGTACATGTGTGTATGTGATGTGTCTATGCATAAGTGCATTGTGTGCTTGTGTGTGAGCACGTGTATGTATCTGCATGTGGTGTGTGTTCACGCATAAGAATGTGAGCACATCTGTGCATGGGTGTGCATGTATGTACATGGATGCATGTATGTGTGTGACCGTGTGCACATGTTTGTGCATGTGTGGTGTCTGTGCTTTGTGTGTGTGCATACGTGTGTGCATGCACGCATGTGCGTAAGCGTGTCTGCATGTGTGTGGTGTGTGTGATCGTGCACACTGTGTTGGGTTGTGGTCAGTGGTTGGTTGGGGTGTGGCCTCTGCCCTGTGCCCTTCCTAGGTGTGGAGCTCTACTCCCCATGTTGGCAGGGCCTCCAGCCCTGGGCCCATCCTGCTCAGCTCTATGACTGTGCTCCGAGGGTGTGCGCTGGGGTTTGGGCAAGCACAGAGCTGGGTGGCAGCGTGGACACGGGAACTACTGAGTGAAGGGATTCCTCAGAGTCCAGGGGGGGCTTCAGGAACCCTGGGGACTGTGTTTTTAAAAGAAAACCTATTTATGTGGATGTGGGTCTCTTTGTCCCTGTTTTATAGTGTAAATAGTAAAGTTTATTCTCCTGTGGTTCAGAGAACATCCCCATGAATAAGTACATGCTGACAGAGTGGTGCAGCCAAGGCATGTCCCCTGGGAGGGGACAGTGGATGATGTGGGTCTGCCCCTCAGTCTCCTTCACGCCTGGCTGGAGAGGGTGAGGATAGGCTGGGGTGCATCCCAGTTGTCCCCAAGCATTCCCACCTGCTGGGGCCTGGAGCAGGCAGACCTGGCCATGCTTCTATGACAAGACTGTAGCTCGGTCACTGCTGGGTCTGGAAAGGCGGCAAGTCAGAGGAAGGATTTTTTTTTAATCAAATACCACATTTAGCTCTATGTCATAAATATTAAGAAAAGTATTTTTTTAAACAAGGCAGATTGAAAACGTCTGCTGGCTGGTTTGTTTATACATAAATATATATCAGAATGTCTTGCTAAGCAAAGAAACAACTCCCGCTGACGGAGCCTCTCATTAACATGCTTCTCTCTGTGCAGCAGAGGATCTCTCTAAAAGAAAACATGTTCTGTGGCGGGGTCCAGATCCCCCGACCTCCCCAGGGCCGCAGGGGCAGAGCCATGCTGAGGGCCAGGCGGGTCCCGGCCACCTGCTCTCTGCTCAGTGTGCACAGACGTGACTCCGAGCTTGGTTAGGCCAGGCCCAGGCGGGCGGGAGGGGAGGGGCATTCACACACGAGGGAAGTCTTGTGTGAGCCTGTTGATTTCTCTACCTCATCTGTATAGCGAGTAGGTGTGTACTCGAGTGACTTGGAGAATGTATTTATTTAATGGCCTTGTGTAACAGAACAGAAACAAATGGAAACACTAAATAAATGTATTTTTAAATTATAGCCTCATCTCATTGGCTGCCTTCAGAGGGGTTCCAGTGGTCCTGGGGAGAAGGGCCTGTGTGAGGAGGAGGCCTGAGGGAGGAGGGCCCAGGGAAATGAGAGGGTTTACAGGCCTCTCACAGACCAAGTCCAGCCCAGCCCTCCCCAGAGGTGGGAGGGGGTGGTAGTTCCCTGTTAGCACCTGGAGATGCAGCAGCTCTCATGTGCAGGGACCGTATCCCAGGTCCCTTGCCACTGAGTGGCCCCATGGATCCTCTCATAGGCTGGCACTGGAGGACCACGTGCCCAACTCCTTCTAGCTTGGCCTCTGTCCCAGCACACCCTCAAACAGTGCTCTCAGTGAGCCTCCAAACCCTCGTCTCTACCAGAGTGCCTGCTGAGGCCCTGTTTCACTCTCTCCTCTGGAGCAGGAGTGTGGGGACTGCTGGGGGGGCTTTGTCCCCTGTATTAGTCAAGGGGCAATCATAACAAATGACCACAAACAGGGTGAGGGGCACGGCTTACAGCAACAGGAATTTGTTCTCTCCCAGCTGTGGAGGCCAGAAGTGGGCAGGCTGAGCTCTCTCGGGAGGCTGTAGAGGATGATCCTTCCTGCCTCTTCCAGGCATATTCCTGGGCTTGTGGCCACATCACTCCCGTCTCTGCTTCCATCTTCACGTGGCCATCTGCGTGTCTTCTTTGTCTTCTCCCCTCTGTCTCTTAGGAGGACACCTGCCATGGAACATAGGGCCCACCTAGACAGTCCAGGATGCTCTGATCTTGAAATCATTGACTCAAGTAACTAAGTATAATCTGCAAAGACCCTTTCCCAAATGAAGTCATATCCTGAAGTTCAGGTGGATGTGAACTTTGGAGGACAGAGCCCCAACCACTGCAGTCCAGGGGACCTAGGACCTGGTCCCTGAGCGGGGAAAGGAGTGTGGAGCAAGGGTGGGCCCAGGCACTGTGGTGGACAGGACAGAGCACATCTCCTTCTCTTGCCCAGTTAGGAAAGAAGACTTTCTCTTTCTTGGCAGTTTTTCCCTCATCACCTCAAGGTCTATGTCCTTCAGAGAGCGGCTGGAGTTTCAGCCCATCCTGCAGTACATGCATTAGGCCCCTGTGTTGGCCACCTTCTCCCTGTCCCACGGGGGCATGTGACCCCCCATTGTGTGTGGGGGCCCTTGGCTAGCCAGAGGGTGCCCTCTGCCTCCTTTCAGGATGCCTGCTGGACCCCCCAGCTTTCTCTCTCTCACTCTAAGCCTGCAGCCTCTTCCAGAAGCAGGTTTCCTGTGCCTCATCCCAGCGCTGAGTCCCTGACACAGCCTGTCCATCTGTCCGTCCACCTGCTCTGAGTCTGGGGTCCTCTGGGCCCAACACGACCCCCTCCCACCGAGTTTGTCCCCAGTCCCCATCCCTTCCACCCTCCCTGCTGGCCTCTGTCTTCCCTTGAGCCCATCTCGTGTGTCCTCCTCCCCCACAGCTGTGATGTGCCCTGCTGGACCCCTGGTGGCCCCTCTCCTGGGAGGTCACCTGCCTGACACCTCGGGTCTTGTCCAAGTCCCTCTGGATACCCAGGAGAGGAGCTGCTGCGTGAGGAATGTGGAATTATCTGCCTAATCACTGTGCTCAGGCGGAAGGGTTACAGTACCCCCTCTCTGCCCTCCTGAACACTGCCACTGGAGACCAAATGGTTCTTCCTGAGGCCAGACACTCTGCCAGGCCGAAGGTGACCTGGCAGCTCCAAGAGGCCCCTCAGCCGGGCACCGGGATCCACCGGTGAGGGATGGGGGTGGGTGGCAACAGGGAAGAGGGGGGCTGAGGGACCTCTCGCCACGTGGGGGGCCCGTGGGGGCAGCTCCCCGTCTTCGCATGTTGTGAAAACCGAGACCTCCTCCCCGGCACCGCTATGGAGGGGCAGGCAGAGGGCTCAGGCCTCTGTGTCCCGGGTGCGAGAAGGTTGCAAGCTGCCCGGGTTAGAGAGCAGGCAGCCTGAATGTGGCCATTCTTCCTAGGTGACGGGTGGCTGAAACCGTAGCTGAAACCAACCCAGGTGCAGGCTGCGGGCTGCAAGCGGGTGGGGGCTACAGAGGGGAGAAGGGGCCAGCCAGGCAGGACAGGCTGGACAGGTCACTATGCACAGCCTCCTGCCAGGGCCAGCCTCCTCCTACTTGGGCACTCAGCCCCCTGCCGAGGATCCCTATCTGGGCACCCAGGTCTCCCCTCGATCCTGGGTTGTATATGCGGTGGATAAGCTCTGTGCACCTGGCTAACCTTGCATGTGTCTGTGTCTGTGTGCCTGTGTACAAACATGTGGGGGCGCTGGGTCCACGTGTCTGTGCGTGAATGTGCACACTGTGAGGACAAAGTGCCAGGCTGTCACTCTCCTTTGCAGCTACCCGTTTTGCCCAGTGGCTGTAGTCTCTCCCGCCCCTGTCTCTGGCCTCCTCCAGCTGACAAGCTCGTGCTGGCCCGCCCAGAATCTGAGGCAGGGGAAGGCCTGCCCTGTAGGACCACATCCTGGGGAGGCAGCCCAAGACCACAGGTGGCCAGAGGCAAGTCTGGGCTCGAGCCCAGGTTGGCCCTGCTGGGGTGGGGGCAGGCGCAGGAAGCAGGAGATGGCTGGGGGATTAGGTAAGAAGGTGCGGTTAGGTAACGTCTCAGACGGGCCTGCACTCTGGGAAGGTATACAGCTGGATCCCACCTGCCTTCCAGGATGACTTCAGAGACAGGATGAGGTGGAGAGGCAGATGAAGGGGGAGGGGGGGAGGGAGGAGATAGAGAAAGGGGAGGAGGGAGAGGAAGATGAGGGGGAGGAAAAGGGTGGAAAAAGTGAGGCCAATTCACCATGGCCAGAGAGCTCAGACAGGCCATGGTGGGGCCCTGTTGCCTCTTGCTGTGAGACCCTGCAGGCCCCGGCACCACAGGAGCCACAGGAAGTGGCACTTGCTGCTCTGTTAGGGAGGGCCTGGCCAGGCCATGCACAGCAGGTGCTCAGGGGGCAGCCCATGAGGGGTGTGAGAAGGAGGCTGCCCAGGAGGGCTGAAGGCCCAGAGCACTGACATACTGAAAGCTGGGAGGCTGTGGGCGGGCCAGGGCCACCTGGACCCCACTACTGTGAGCACACAGCCGCCATTCCTGGCCCTGCTCTGGGGGTCTTGATGCCCTTGGCCTGAGCCTACTCCACCCCTCCTGGGACTGCCCCTATCTAAGGAGGCTCTTGGCTGCTGCAAAGGCCACCGGACAGACGGGGCAGTGGCAACAGCATGCTGTGGGCTTATGTGCTGGTGCCCTGGACATACAGCCTTGCCTCGACCTGCCCTCCTGCTTCTCAGCTCCTCCTCCAGCTTCCTGTCTCCACCCCCCTCTTCTTAGAGCCACCCCAGCCTGTGACTGTGCCTCTTTCCTCCCCACCTGGGCTGCCCATGGTTTCCTCCCCAGTGCCTGGCCACATTGCCTCTTCTGGAAACTGCCCTGCCCTCTGAGCCCCTCCTCGCTCCCTGCCCAGGGCCTCCTCTCTTGGGACAGGACCCTCTCGGCCCACTGTCCAGCACATAGGTCAGGGTCCTGATCCCTAGGCAGGACAGATGCTGGGCAGAGCCAGGACCCCTGCTCTGGGCGACGGGCTGTGTGCCTCGGACCCACTTGGCCTATGTTCGCCTGAGTTCCCGGCCAGGGGGAGACCCCGGTCTGGGGACGAGCGTCCTGACCCTGCAGGGTCTTGCCTCTGCCTGGATCTTGCGCCTCAGTTTCCCTATGCATACCTTGGAGGTGGAGCTGGGAGCTCAGGGGCAGCTCCGTCCCTTGCACCAGCAAACACCCCCGTGGATGGAGTGAAGGAGGGGTCTAGCAGGTTGCCACAGAAACAAGGCCAAACAAATAGTCCCCCCCCCCCAACAGGCCTGTGGGGCCCCTGTGGCAATGACCTCATCTGCCACCAACCCTGTGCTGCGGGGGGTCCTGGGCTGGCAGGGGGAGCTGCAGCATCCTGTGTTTGTGTGGGCCCTCGTCCATGGAAACGGCTGGAGCTGGGGAGCGGAGCCGGGAGGCTCCTGCTGTGGTTATTAGCTGGGCAGCCAGAGGCCCACCTTCCAGAGCAGGGAGAGAAGGGGAGTGGAGAGGGGAGGAGAGAGATGAAAAAGAAGAGGAAGGGAGAGGAGATGGGTGGGAAGCAAGGGGACGGAGAAGGCAGAGGAGGAAGGAGGTTGGGGGAGGGGAAGGGAAGGAGAAGGTGGGGGAGGGGATGCAGGAGGCCAGAGGAGGAACATAGGGGCAGTTGGGGTTTCATGATACTGGGGTGGACAGTGGGAGGCCCTGATGCCACGGGGGATGAGAAGACAGGAGCAGCACACCAGGCAGGTGGAACAGCCCTCATAGCCTGTGTGGGAAGTGCTGGGATGTCCCAAACCTGGACTGGCAGGGTCAAGGCCTAGAGTGGGGCAAGGTCCTGGGGGCAGGGCTGGCCGGGACCAGCCAACAAGACCTCAGTGCGGATTTTATCACAGGGGCAACTGTGCATATCCACATGATTTTCTCCCCAACTTTGAAAGAGAATTTGTGACCATCCTACGTTGAGCATCAGTCATGCATTGTTGCATAACAGATTATCCAGAGTTGTGGTTTAAAGCCGCAGGGCCAGGGGGCCCGGGGACATCTGGTAGTCTACCTGCCACACTCCCATGTATCCTGTACTCATTCAACAGTTGTTAATTTAGTCACGTTTGCTTTGTTTACTCTCTAAAAACATACACATCTATGTTTACCTTTTGAGAGGATGTTGGTGACATCCTGACCCTTCAGCCCCGTAGTTCTCCAGTGTATCTTCCAGTAACACGAGCACTCATCCACGTAACTCCCTATTGTCTTCACACTGACTATTCAGCATCAGTGGAGCAACAAACATCACTGCGTAGCTGTTTTTGGTTTTTGTTTTCTCATCCAGGGCCGATCAAGGATGTACCCGTTTGCCCCTTCAGGGATACCGAGGCAGGTCATGGGCGAAGCGGTAACTGCCCTTTCTCTGTGCCGTGCAGGCACGTGGTCTTCCTGTGACTGGTGAGAAATCTACTCCATCAGCGGTCCTGGGACTCGTGGATATTCTGCTCCAAGCAGTGATTGCACGGGTGCCTGTGAAAGGGCAGTTTCCAAATTCTATCATTTCTGCTGCATGTATTACATGTCATTGTTCTATGAAGAAAATGTCCCTCCCCAACTTTTGTTTGCTTTTTCCCATTGCCAGGGACACACAGATTCTTTTTTTAATTCAAAATGTTACAATGCAATGACGTTGTTACTCTTTTCTTCTTCTTCTTCTTATTTATTTATTTAGCGTTGTTAACTCTTCAAGTGTTCACATCTTTCCAAATTTGGCTAGGAGGAACCCCGCCCCCCACCCCCACCAAGTTGGCTTTTCTGTCCCATCAGTCTATGCAGATTTCCTTGCTTTCTGGATTCTAGGGCTTTTAGACAGAATGAAAGTGTTCAGAGAGTCACTCTGGGGACTCTAGAGAGATATTCCCCAAAAATGACATTGGAAGAAATAGAAACAATTCAGGGCACAGAAAGGAGTCTTAAATAAACTCATCAGTGCCATTAGAAAGATCTGTGGAGGAATTACATAAAACAAGTGTAGAATCTATGGAAAATGAACAATAAAAACAAAAGTGAACTATTGGAAATGAAAATATGGCTGGTGGAATAAGAATTGTTTTTAAATAAAAAAATGAAAGATAAAGTCCAAGAAATCTAGTGAGAAAAAAATAGGCCAACTTCTTGTTGGTTATCTTCCAGCTATGGTGGTCACCTAACAGTTTTGGCCAAGGAGATGTGGTGATAAATTCCTGTGGAGCGCGTCCTTTCTTTAATAAAAAGGTAAAGCTTGCTAAGAGAATGCCCATTTTGCTCATCACTTGTATACCCTTCCATCCTTTTCCTGCCTCAAACACAGGCTGTGATGGAGGAGTTGCAGCAGCCATCCTGGGATCATGAGTACAGAAGCCACACATGAAGGATGAAGGGACACAAATAGAAAAGGCTTAGGTCCCCAGTGACCCTGTAGAGCTCTTGCTCTAATCCCACGCTGCCTCTTCTGTTTCTGTTCTGTGCATGTGATTTAAAACAAATGAACATGGGAATTCCCTGGCGGTCCAGTGGTTAGGACTCTGTGCTTCCGCTGCAGGGGGCATGGGTTCAATCTCTGGTCAGGGAACTAAGATCCTGCATGTCGCGTGGCACGGCCAAAAATAAATAAATAAAAAGTAAAAATAAATAAAATAAAATAAAACAAATGAACGTCAGTTTGCTTAGGCTCCACTGGTTGGGTTTTGTTATCTGATACCCAGATCATTCCTAACTCATGTGCACATAGAGCCCTGAGGATTGAACAGCTACTGGCCATCATCAGCAATGGGGGGGTGCTAGACTAAAATGGAACCATGCCTTCCAAGCTCCAAGGGATAGTCATCTCCAACCTAGGAGTCCATGCCTAGCCAAGTTTGCATAAAAAAACCAGAACAGAGGCATTCTGGGCAGGCAAGTTCTCAGAAAGTTCACTTCTGTTACACACCCTTTCTAGTAAACTGTTTGAAGTGCTGCACAGAGCAATTCAGGGGATGCAGAGAACAAGGCTCCACCCAGAGAATGGGGAGGAAAACTTGGGATGGCTGGGGCAGGGGCGGGGGGACCCCAGGGGTGTGAATAGGGTGGGGTGCAAGGAAGATGGCAGATGTCTCAGGATTGATGAAATTCAGGATGTGTGGGTCCTCATGAAAAACAATACAAAACAGGTCCTCTCCCTGTGATTAGATCCAGCCACTGGAAAGACAAATCAAAGTACAGAGCTTAGAATGGGGAAGTTTTTGGTAGAAAGCATGGGTTGAGGGGAAGGAGTGAGTTTTGAGCCCACTCAAATAAAGACAAGGAATTGTAGCAAACTGTAGAAAGCTTGCCAAGTCAGGAGGCTGCGGAGGGCACACCTGGATTCGGGGGACGAGAGGGCCAGGAGGAGGGACGGATCCATTCTCAGATACCAGTGCTGGCTGAATGGAGACCAGTCCAATGTCCTCATTTTGCATATTCTCTCTCTTTTAATCCTTGAAGGATTATTTAGAAACATGCGTGTATCTCCTTTATCCCAAGTTCAGCAAGTAAATCTTTGAATCTCATTGCCTCACTGGGCTCCGCCCTCCTCCCTCTCTCCCTTCCTCCTTCCTACCTCCCTCCCGCTCTCTCCTTTCTTCTGCCTATGTGTTGATCCCTGGACCATGTGTGATGCCTGGAAAGGACCTGGATTAAAATTCAATTCCTGTAAACAAGGTTTACTTCTGACTGAAGGAGTCTGGGGTAATGATTTACTCTCATGGTACATTTTAGTTTTGCTTGATTTAAAAATATAAGTAGGTTTAATCAATTTCATCTCTTTAAAAAAGTCATTCTGAAAGTGAAGGAAGTGTGGACAATGTCACCAAATGCTCTGAGGTGACCAAGAGAAAGAAGGAATGACAAGCAGGTGGATTTAGCCCCAGCAAGTCAGTGGCCAGGCCACAGATGGCTTCCTGGGGGAGGTTGAGGACCAGTGGGGCAGGAATGTAGACCCCTTGGGGAGCCAGGCTGCGAAGGGGCAGAGAGGGGTTGTGCAGTCCAGAGACCTTTTCTTTAAAGAATCATTCTCACTCATTTCACAAACACCTGCTGAGCACCTGATGCTGAAATTAAGGATGTAAACTTTAGAACTGAAACTATCAGCTTAATGGAGGAAAATATATATGTGAAAAACTTTATGAACACACCATAAGAGCACAAACCATAAGGAAAAACCAGGCCACTGATGCTGATTATATTTGGAGAAGTATTTCTGCTGGCCACTGCGAAGAGAGTAAAGGGGAAAAGACGTCTCCACTTTCTGCCCACAAAGGAGCCCCAGCCAGTGCCTGAGGAAACACATCCCCCAGCAGGAAATGGGCTTGCAGTGTGTGGCGTAGAGCTGCTCAGGGTGCCTGGCAGAGTGACCTCCCCACTGCTGCTCACTGTAGGGCAGGACTCACACCTGAATACTGGTCACAACTCAGGCGAGCAAGGAGTTGCAGGGCCAGAGAGTGAATGGTGTTGTTGCCTCTCTGGTCCGTGCTGTGCCAAGCAGGTCCTCAGAGAGCCTGCCCCACTGAGCCCGATAGCCCAGACTGGAGGAAAAGTTCAGGTGCAGAGCAAGGTCCGAACTGCAATACACAAACGGGTACAGGATAACCATATCCGTAACCGTGAGCGGGGGCAAACACAGCGTAAGAGCATCCTAGAGACAAGAGCACAGGGAGAGGGTGCCCCCACCCCCGTACCACGTTCTGGATGAGAGGGAACAAGAGGGCAAGGGAGAGCAACTGATGGTGCGGGAGAGAGGGGGCAGTGGGAGAGGGGGAGGGGAGGGGCAGTGGGAACCCACTGTTGGGTGGGGAGGGGAAGGGAGAGGGAAGTCGAGGAGGAGGGGAAGTGAAGAGGACTGATGTCTGAGCTTGTGAACACGTGTGACTATGTAAGTGTGTATAAGAACATGTGTGACTGTGTGCGTGTGACTGTGTGCGTGTGACTGTGTGCGTGTGACTGTGTGCGAGTGAGCTGAGATTGCTGAGAGGAACCTGGGACACAGAGACACGGGGGCATGGGACTGACAGGGACAGGGGACATGGGGCCAGGGCTACTGTTAAGTCAGTGCTTCTTAGCAGATCACGGGTTCTGGGCCTGGAAGCTTCCGGTATGTGGAGCTGGGGAACCTCTTTCCTGTGGGCCACACGCTCAGGGTTACCCAGGGGCTGGATGGTGTGGACCAGCATGGGAAAGCAGTGAAGACCCAGCCCCATCAGCTCAGAGTCCTGGCACTCAACCCACGAAGCCTCCTGCCCAGGGTAGGGCGGTGGTCCTGGAGGGGCGGGGCCTTGAGTTGTCACCCTGACCAAAGGTTTTTCTCTGTAGCCACGATTTAGCATCAGATCCACAATCCTGGTGCTCCGACAGTGTTTGCTCCCTACCCACCCTGCGTGTGTCTCAGAGCTCACTTCCGGGGTGTGGGCAGAGGGTGAGAGAGCTCCCCAAAGGTCACACAGCAGATGGGTGGAGTGGAGAAGCCCCTGCCCTAGCCAGGAAGGACATTGGTCGCTGTCATTGGTGATGGTGGCCACAGCCAGTGACATTTCTGTGGCCCCTAGGGGAAGGGTGATTTCCATGCCAAATAGCTCACCAGAGACACATGTGATGAACACATGACACCGAGGATGACACGGAGGCTGTAAACGTTTTATTAACGGGAATATGGACTCACGTGGTCTTCCACTGCGGCCTGGGCCTGATTTCTACCAAGTATGTGATTTGTCATGCAGGGGAATGTCTCAGTGACTGAGGTTGGGTGGGATTCCTGTAACCCCTCAGGGCCAGGAGGGAGCTGGAGCCATACCTCCGCTCTCTCTGACCTTGCTGAGTGGGGCTGACAGAGCTGGTAACAGTGGTGGTGAGTGCATGCTCAAACCCTGAATAGAATAGACTCAGAGAAGACAGGCAGGCCCCATGGAAGCTGGCCCTCCTATTGGGAGGCAGCTGTGAGAGTCCCTCAGTCCCCCGACCCCCTGCATGCTCCTAAAAGGGAGAACTGAATGCAGCTCGAGTGCACCACGAGAGGTGCCTTTCGAGGGCCCCCTGAAGTGCCTGGCCTGCCCTGCCCACACGGCTGGGTGGAATCCTGGGGCCACATCTGGTGGCAGTGACACACCTTCCCAGGCTGGGTCTGTGCGGAGGTGTGCTGGTAGGGACAGTCCCCCACAGTCCCCCCCTCTTTGTGCTATGGGCCCAGGTGGCAGGGCCCTCCAGAGCAGCAGGTCAGGTGAGGCTTCAGCCCTGCAGACTTTGGGGTCCAGGATGTCGGGAGGGTGGGTCCCAGCCTTGAGTGGAAATTTCTTGAATAGCTGAAGCTTGGACTGCAGCAGGGACATGCTCCAGTGGGTGCTGGGAATGCAGGGCCTGCAGACCAGCCAGCTGTACACTGGCTGAATCCTGCCCCTCCCCAGGCCCCGAGGGTGGGAGCCGCCCAGGTCATGGCCAGGAAAGGGCTTGGCTTCTGGCTCAGCTGGGTATCTGGACCAGTCTGCCATTATGATCATAGTCAGGGCCCCAGACCAGACCCCAGTGCAGGGAGGGCTATATCCCCCAGACCCAGGGCAGTGCTGTGTCCCCTAGACCAGTCCCCAAGGGAGAGCTACATCTCCCATATCCCCAGACCTTAGGACAGGTTCTATATTCTCTGAGGCTAGCTTTTCCTGAATCTGTAGCTCTCCCAGGTGGTGTCTGAGACCCCAGAGGTCTTGGGGAGGTGGAGGGTGGGTGGAGTAGACGGACCTCCCCTCACTCCACAATGTCTACGGTCTCCTAGGCCCCCAGCCTCAGACTGGTACAGCTTTGAGGTGTGGGGGAGGATTTTCTTGCTCATCTGGGGCAGCAAGGTGTCACAGGCACCTTGGCATTACTGTCTCGGCCTAAGTACCTGCAGCAAGGAGTTCTGGGTAGCGTCCAGGACAGCCCCTGCTGCTGGCAGCCTCTACCCCCTGGGAGTACTTGGCAGTGAACACTGGAGGCCGCCTGAGCCCCCTTGATCCTCTTTCTCTGCTCTTTCTCCCACCTTATCTCCGTCCAGTGACCACAGCTGCCTTGATCTCTGAGGGCCCTGGGGGGACTCTTGCCCCCTCAAGTTGGGTGGGGAAGGGCTGCAGTCATGGCCTCTCTTCCGTTTTGGCCCAAGACCCTTGTCTTGGAGCAGTTCTGTGGGCTCCAGGACAAACAGAGCCCTCTGTCTACCTACCTGGCCTTGGACCTGCAGGAGGGCCCTGCCAAGCCTTCTCGATGCATGGGTAGAGAAACTCAGGCCCAGAGGGCTGGAGGGCTGGAGCCCTCCCAAGCTTAAGACCGGGGTGCCTCAGCCCTTTGGGCCCCAGGCCTAGACAGGCCCTCAGCGCCCCCAACCCCGGGCGAGCAGTGTCAGCAAGGAACACCCAGAGCTGCCCACTCCAGCATCCACACCAAATGCCATGGCAACCAGCGGGCAGAGGAACCAGCTTGGAACTGATGGGAAACATGCTCTGAGATCTGAGAGGGGTCCTGATCTGGATGGTGGCTGGGAAAGGTCAACAGAGGGGAGCAGCCACAGAGCAGGAAGCAGGGCTTCCTCCCATCAGGACTCTCTTCTTCCTTTTCTTGGGGTTGCTGGAAAGAGGAGTCAGTCAGCTAGGCCCAGAGGCAGCCGGGCGCCCTCATCTGCGGCCCTCACTGGGCTTCTCTCCTGGGCAACCCCTTCCATGCCACCATCTCCCTGGCCATCCGCACCTGTGAGGCTAGTTCCCACCATCTCTCCCCACCCAGTCTTCTCAAGGCCCCAAATGCAGAAAGCTAGGGGCTGCCACTTCCCCTGTGGGTCAGCCTGGGGCCACACCCGGCTGGATTGTAAGGCCTGCCCTGATTGCCCGGTTCCAGTGGCCAGTGGCCCCTCCTTTCCTGTGGCCTTTCCTCTTCAAGGCCTCTGAACTTTGCCTGGACCTTCCTCACCCTCTCATCTGCCTCTCATCAGTTAAGTCTTAAGGCTGCCGCTACCTCCAACAGACAGTCTTCCTGGACTGCCTGCCCCAGACCAAGGTTGCCCTCTGAGCGAGAAGGTTTCTTTTCTTAGCGGGATGGGTCTGTCCTTCAAGGCTACAGGGAGAAGGGGACTTTCTGGGTTCAGGGTGAGCTGGCCTTGGAGGAGAGAGGGGCGACGGGAATCCTGGCTTCCTGCCCATCAAGGTGCCTCTCCAGTTGGGCTTGTGCATGGGGGAAGCCTCGTTGGCCCCATTTGCAGCCTGAGAAGCAGCTTCAGAGAGGGACAGAAGTTTGGGCTGGCTGCCTGGAGCTCAGAGTGTGTGGGGGGCTGAGCAGCCCCACAGATCGCCCGCCTGCCTTTCCGCACTCCGGTTCCAGGGGTGGGGGAATGTTTATGTAAATACTGCGTGTGCTGCTGGATTCTGGCAGGGTGAAGTCATCCTCCTATAGCTGGGGGGAGCAGAGCTGGCCAGGAGGGCTGGGGAGGGGCCGGGATTGGACCAGGCTCACCCTGAATGGGGTCCAGCAAGGGAAGCATTGGTGTACCTGGAGTGCCAGAGGCAGAACTTGAGAAGAAAACACACAGAGGCAGCCTGCAACGGGGGCATCAGGACAGAGAGGGACCAGCAGGGTGGGGGTCTCTACCTGCCCCTTCCCTGGCCCCAGACTTTCTCCCACAGCCTGTAGGAGAGAGGGTCACTCATCAGGGTGGCCGAGGCCCTGCTGCCCGCCCCGGGCCCAGTCAGCCTCCTGTGTGATTTGGTTCTTTTCTAGGAGACTGTGAGCCCAGAGGGAGTGACCTGTATGTTGTCGGTGCTCCATAACTGCACAAGTATGAATGAGTGAGCGAACTAGTGAGGGACCTCAATGCTGATGCAGCGGGAAGGCTGGCGGTGTGAGTAACGAGGCTCTGGTGCTGAGAGGGGGCCAGGAGGGGCCTGGGGCCTGAGGCTACCCACGACTTGGCCACACCCGCCAGGACACACGTTTCTTACTGCCTGGTTGTTGACAGGCCTTTTCAAGGCTGCAGATCAGAGGTTTCTGTTCCCATTTTGTAGAGGTGAAAACTGAGGCCCAACGCCACATAGGCTCACGACTGGATGAAGACCACAGTGATCAGCTGAGGGCAACTCAGTGGAGGGGAGACCAGATAACTAACCTCATGCCAGCCCCAGCCGTGGGTACCAACCAACCTCAGGGCATAATGTTCTAGACAGTGACTGGGACCCAGGAGCAAAGGAATAAGTAACCCGAGAAAAATGTCAAGAATGGAGGAGGCTGGTCACCTCACATGCACGAGATCACTTGGGATGGGGGAATTGGGGACATGTGGTCACTCCATGAGCACTCCATGTATATGGCTGTTAGGTTCGTGCTTTCAGGTGGCACGGAGCCCACAGTCAGGCAGGGTGGCCTCAGTGTGGGGGAACCACAGAGGGGCTCACCTCTCCATAGCCGTGGGTGGACTGTTGCCGCTCCCCGCCGCCCCAGAGTGGAACTTGGTTTCCTCATGTCCAGGGCATGATGGGTAGCAGACTGTGCCCTATTCCTGTGCTGAACCCCTGGCATCTGGGCCTTGCATGAAGGGAAGTTTGCAACAACAGATCATCAGTTGTGGGAGCTGCTGGCTACAACTCGTCACCCCTCCCCACACCCTCGGAGGGGAGAATTTTGGGAGACGGACAGAGAGAGAGGGAGAGATAGGGGCAGACGGGCCTAGCAAGCAATGTGTCAGGCGTTGCTGACCCAGGAAGCATAACCAGGGGAAGCTGAGGTGGCAGGGTGGTGACAGTGGCCTGGTCCTCATCGAGATGTGGGGAGGGGCCCCAAGGAGGTCGGTTGGGGAGAGTTGAGTCGGGTGAGGGTCTGTCCATCACTCATGGGCCCAGTGGGAGCTGCTGTGTGTAGAGGGGTGTCTGGGAGACCTGGGGCCTGTGCTCTTCCCACCAGGACTGGGTCCTTGTATCCCCCAACCTGCCTCCCTGCATCAGCAGCTCAGGTGGGGGTGGTGCTGTCCTGTGATCCAGCTGTTCATGCAGCATGTGGGAGTTGAAGACCGGCAGTCTCCCCTGCCTGGTCCCTCCCCTGTGAGTCCCTGTGTCCCCCTCTCCTGCTCTCCCACCCCCATCCCACTAGAGTCAGTAAAAGGAGAACTGGCACAGAAGTTAGCTTAATAGATGCTCACAGACTTTGCTGGGCAGGCGGGGTTGGGGGTGCCCAAGGCAGGCAGAGGGGGTGACAGGCGAAGATGCTGGGCCTGGGAGCAGTGTGGGGAGCTGAGATGGACTGGGGGCATGTGTGTGTGTGAGCGTGTACACATGCTACAGGAGCCGACATGCACACAGCAGTGTGAGTCAAATACTGATAGGGGACCAAAAGCTTTGAAGGGAGCTGGAGGCAAACAAAGTGGGAGATGGCAAGCACGTCTGTGCCCATGGGGAAGACAAGGGGATGCCTCTGTGCCCCTGCCCACCCAGCCGGCCTCCTGCGGAAGCTTTGCTGCTCTGTGGTCTCCTAGATAGTGGGAACCTCCAGCAGTCCGCATCAGTCCATTTCCCATCTGTCCACCCCCACTCCCCATCCTCACCCCCACCCCCTCACCCAGCTCCCACCCCACCCGTCCATACCTCCACCCACCCTACTCATCTACACTTGGCCATACAGAACCTAAGCCTTCATCACCCACTAGTCCATCTGACAGTCCACCTATCTTCTGTTCAGCACCCAGGCCTGGCTTGCTGTGGGACCCAGGATGTGGGCAGTGGATCTGGGCTGACTGCAGACAGAGAGGCCTCTGTCACAGGTTCCATGCAGGCTGGTGCTCTGTGCTGGAAAGGTCTTGCTCCTGTGTTTTCATTGGGCCCACCTCTTCCTGTTCAAGGACACCTTTTCCCCCAGCGTGGCTGCCTCAGTGTCTCTCCTGTCACCTCAGGGCTCTCCCTCCCTCAGATGATAGGCTCCCCAGATCAGCTGGGCCTCTGCTCAACCAGTATCCTCCTTGGCCTGGTGGCCTCCTATGATGCTCCTGGGTGGGGAGGGTACTAGAGAGAGGAGAGGTCCTGGGAGAGGCTAGAAACTTGGGATGCCCTGTCTTGGTTGTGGGCCTAGAGTTTGGGGAGGGCTCTTTGAGGGGGTTCAAATCCCGAGATTCTGGGGGAATAGGCCATGAAGTCTGAGATCTCAGTCTGCTTCAGAGAGCAAGTGGCCACACGCTGCTTGGTCGAGCGTCCTGGTCCCTGGGAACCCCCTCGCCCACCTTGCATGAGGGCACAGGGCAGTTCTGCACACCTGCGGCAGAACCACGGAGCTGTGGGTGGCAGGGAACTTTGGTGAATGCTTGAGCAGTCCACTGTGCACACAGGACAAGAAAGCTCAGAGGGGCGTGTTCATTGCCCCAGTCCCCTTGCTGCTTACTGCTACCATCTACATCTGGGAGGCCCAGATCTCACTTTCTCTTAGGCCTTCAGAGAGTGCTTACTGGAGGAGGGAACAGCTTCACAGAGGGGTGAGCCCCAGAAAGGCATGGCAGAGGGAACTGGCTGGGTCAGGCTAGATTTGAGGATACCATGGGAGGCTTGACCACACTCTTTGGGACTTGTTGAGTCCCTGCTCTGGGAGCTGCAGAAGAAACCCTGAGTTCTCTGATGTGTGTGCATGTGAGAGTGTGGTTTGTGTGCAAGGTTCTCAGGACTGTCAAAAGGTGTGATTGTGTGCAGTGTTATGGTTTTGTATGTGGCTTCCTGGTTCCATGTGTGGTTTCTGTGTGTGGCTTCATGTTTCCGTGTGTGGCTTTGTGGTTCCATGTGTGGATCTGTAGTTCTGTGTATAGTTTCATGATTCTATGTGTGGCTGCATGGCTGTGTGTGTATACTACCCCCTTTAGGCGACCCCAGAGGAGGACAGTTCCTTGGACCCACTTCACAGGTGGGGAAACTAAGGCACCAGGAGGTTTGTGATGCATGAAGTCCCAGGGGTGGTGATGGCTGGCTCTGCTACCTCCTGCCACCCCACCCACTTCAGGGTTAACAGGTGAGGAAGGAGACCCATGGGCATGCGTGAGCATCCAGGGCTGGGAGGAGGGTGGGCTGGGCTGCAGGCGGGGCCTCAGATTTCCTGCAGGATGTGTCCCTGGGTGCTCCTGAGAAAAGAAGCTGGGCTTCCTGCTGGCCCGCACCTGTTAGCCACCCTGACCCCTTGTCCTGGGAGGTATTTGCTAAGGAGCAGATGTTTCATTCTCCACTGAGCAGGTGCTTCATTGCTTCATTCATTTGTTCATTCAATCATTCATTCATCTACTCATTTGTTCATTCGTCCATCCATCCATGGATCCATTCTTTCATTCATTCATTTGTTCATCCACTCATTTATTCATCTACTCATTCGTCCATACTCTAGATTGCTGTGAGGCTGACACTGAGGGAACAGCCAGGGTGGGGGCCTCTCAGCCTGGAGGAAGAGCATGGCCCTGTTTCCATCTGAGGCTCACTGTGTGGGTCTAGTCCTGGCAGAGCTGAAGTGGGAGATGGTTCCCCCAGAACTGTGGGCTGCTCTGGGAAGTAAGGAGCTCCCCATGGCTGAGGACACTGCAGGGATCTCTGGGTAGGGTCAGCTGGACACAGAGTCCTAGGCTGAGCCCACACCCCAATCCATCTCTGTGTCCCCACCCAAGGGCCCCCATTTCCTCTCCCTGCTCTCAGCCGCTCACTCCTGAGCCCAGGAAGTAAGGGATTTCCCATTGCACGGCAGATGGTTTATAACCTATCAGTAGCTGGCAGGCCCTCATCCCCAGCATCTGGCTTGCCCTGAGTGGCAGCACCAGGACCTGCCAAGGCAGGCGTGCATCACCCTTGGCCTCCAAGCCTGGCCGGGGAAACCTGCGGAGGGGATATGTGTGGCCAGGGCTCCGTCTTCAAACCGCAGGGCTGTGTGCTCAGAGGAGGGTCCAGCACTGTGACCCTCTCTCCCCTGCACATTGGGATGAGGACCCTGTGAGCATCTACTGCTCTGACCCCTGGCTCGTCTGCTCCAGCCTTGGGCCTCTGAGCCTGCAGAAGGATGTCTGCACTAGCATTGGCCCTGCATGGTCAGATCCTGGCCTTCCTCCTTCACTCCTCCCAGGTCCTGGCTCCAGCCACTTGGGACCTCAGTGGGTGCCTCAGGGCCTGGACAGGGCCCGGCTTCCTGCTGCCTGTCTCCCCCTGGAGCCTGGGGTCCAGCTTCCTGTGCAGCATACTGGCAGAAAAAGCACATGTTACAACTAGGGTGTCTGTCATGGCCTCAGGTACCCAATGGGTGGTTTTGCCAAACTCTTGTTCAAGTGGACCCCACCTGCCCACCCTGGAATACCCCTTCTTCTTGGCCACTTGATGAAGCCCCCCCCACCCCCAGCTCTTGCACCATTCAAATCCGGGTCATCATGCCCTCCCACAGCTCCCACCTGGGGCTCTACAGTACTCCGCCACGTCTCTGGCCCCAAAGACTCCCTAGGATGAGGCCTGGCTTGATTCCCCCTGAGCACCCACTTTGATCCTTCCCTCAGGTGTCATCTTCTCAGGGACATTTTCCCAAACCCCAGTGTCACTCTGAGTCCTGGCCCTGGTGTGCCCTGGGCCTCACTGAGGAGCGGCACTGTCCCATCCACCCCACCTTGGGCCATGAGGCCCCCGGTGGAGTCCCTGTGGCCAAAGAGATGAAGGCAGGTGTTGGGAGGAGGCCTGCTCACCTGCCTGGGTGAAACTTGTATGAGAGAAGCAAGGCTCTGTGGTCCATTCTGGCTCTTGTCCTCATTCCCTTCTTCTCACCTGGGATAGAGACATGAGACTCAGAGGGCAGCGGTCACCTTTGGACCATGAGGAGAGAGCTAAACTACTGCATTGACTTGGGAACTGCCTGGCCTGGCATAGCCACCTCTATCCTCTCTAGCGAGACAGGATGTGCGTTGCTGTGGCCCCTGCTGCTGAGAGTGTGGGCTGCACATCACCCTCACCAGGCTCTCAGCCCGCCCCCCCCACACCTGGTGGGTCAGAATCTGTCTTTTGGCAAAGGCCCAGGGTGGGGGTCGCAGAGAGTTCTGTGTTCTGTCTTCTGCATCATTCCTAGCCTGTGGAGGATGGGTGCTCTATGGAAGATCCTTCACAGGGGATGTGCTGCCCCCGTGAATCAGGACTTTCTGCTTCCTTGTAGTCCCACTGTGTAAGGGAGATTTTAGGAATCAAATTCCAGTACTTTTTAAAGAAAAAAATTAATGTAGTTCATTAATACTTGAGAATTGGAGTTGTTCTAAGTGCTAACATGAATCCAAAGGGAATAAATGAAAAAGGAGTGTGAGCTCGGAGCTGGCTCTGCTCCTTCTTGACTTTGAACAGTTTAGGGCCCTCGCATGGGCATCCACCCTCCCAGGAGGGCGTGGGCCCCTGGAGGGAGGGTGGACATGGAAGGGGCATGGACCTAATACCCAGAACCTCACATTGCCCTTGCTGCAGTCCTGTGTGGTGGCCTTCATTTACCCATTTCCTGGGTGAGGACATTGAAGCTTTCAGGGTGAGGGAGGCTCCAAGGGACAGGTTGTGCAGGTGGGACTCAGGACTCCGCTTGGCCTCCCTTGAGTGCAGTGGGGGGGCTCTGTGAGCAGCTGGGATCCCTGAAGCTTTCCCAAAGGCCAAGAAGGACCATTTGGACTCCAGTGGTCCCCAGGCCCATCCTTGAGCAGAAGGCCTCTTCCTCTTGAAGGGGTGATGTGGTAGGACACCCTGGGACAGGCTGTGTGGGGCAGGGTCAAGACACCGGGCAGCATCTTTGTGTCCCCCGTGGGCTACGGTGAGGGCTGGCCCATGTGGCGTGTATGGGTGGGTGTGACAGGGGCCACGGCTTTGGAGGAGGAGGAAGGATTATTTCTAATGGAGTCTAACAGACCCTGCCCTTCTCACCACCCTCAGGACCTGCCCAAACTCTTCTGGCCCTCATTCTGCCCTGCTCATTTTTCCCAGGCTCAGATTTCAGCCATAGGACCCTAGAGACCCCAACCCACAGGCACCACCCTCGTTCAAGTCCCCCACTGCCCAGAGCACCCCTCCAGCTTTGTGAACTCCTATTTGCACTGCAAAGCCCACCTCAAATGCATTTTGCCTGGGCTACCTGCCCTGACTACGCTCCCTGGAGGGAGGGCAGACACTCGCCCCTGGATGCTGATAGGTCCCTGGATACTGCTCTATCCTGGTCTGCCCCCACTCCTTGCTGCTGGTTGGCCTGACCATGGGTCCTCCAGGGCCGGCTGGGGTCCCAGCCCCAAGGGCCTGGCAGTGGTCGAGTGAATGAACCATTTAGTGAATGAACGAATCACTGAGCCGATGGATGCCAGGAGGACATCCAGGTGGGGAAACTGAGGCTTTGACAGGGGAGGGAGCAGGCTGAGGCTACACAGAATCCTTCCATGCCCTTCCTCTCGCCTCAACCCACAGACAAACATATTTTGTCCTCTCCTTTCTGCTGGCTGACAGCTCAGACACTGTTCCTGGCATACTTGGCTGACGGGGGCAGCTAGGCATAGAGTTCCTTTGCCCAGTGAGACTCCCAGCAAGGACTGGTGGCTGGCCCAGGGGCACTCAGTGAGAAGAATCCTGCCTATCAGATCTGGCCCTTGCATAGAATGTAAGAAATGAGGGCTTGGGGACCCAGTTGGACTTTGCCCTCCCGGCCAGCCATACTCCAGAGCTGAGACTGCCCAGGGGGCAGAGGCTTGGAGTCCTGGGCTGGTTCTCCTTACAGGCCCCACGTGCCCACCACTGCCCACAGAGTCCCTCCCGGGAAAGGCAGCTGAGACTGGGGAAAGTTGAGATCCAGGAATCCAAGGGGCTATGGGGGTGAGCCTCAGGCCCTGCTTGGAGTGCTTCGCGGCCGGGTCTACTGCCCTTGGAGCTGAGAGTGGTCCAGGGGTCCCCAAGGTTCTCCTGCCCTCCAGGCTCCTGGGGTCCCCCATGTTGCTGAGGTGGCTGGCGTGGGCTCCTGGAGGACTTCTGTGTGTCCATGTGTCATGAGCAGGGGAGTGTGCTCCCTTCCCAATTAGCAGAGAGAAGGGCCTCATATGTGTGCATACAGCTGCAGGCTCTGCAACCCATGGGAGATGTGTGCGTGTGGGTGCAGTGTGTCCTGAGTGGATCGTGGGCGCCATGCACCCTGGATGCGTCCTGTGTGCTGGCACCGGTGTCTGTGCTCCCAGGCTCTCTGGCTCGTGCTCTGTCCTGAGCCTCTAGGCTGTAGCTGCTCTGACTAACCCTAACCACTTTCTCCCCTTCTTACGGGGAAAAGTTACACTCCCCAAGCTGTGTTTCAAAGGCATAGGTTTATTTCATTAATGTCCAGGAGAAACGTGTCCAAGATGCTCCAGGGGATAAGTGGTTTCTTTCGCCTTGTTTTTGTGTTTTGTCTGTTTTTTCTTTGCTGTTTCCAGATTGTGAATGTTTGAGACCTGGGGGTGGGGGTGTGTGTGTGGGTGGGTGGAGAGGCTGGGGGGGCGGACCAGCACCAGCACCCCTGATGCTGGAGGACCCCTGGACTGTGGCTGGAAGGGTGGGCATTTGGGGACTCCCTACATGCCCCAACATGGACTGGCTCCTAGGTTGGTCTCACCCCACCCCCAGGGCTCTATATTGTAGAATCTCCCTGCACCTCCAGTGGTGTCGCCCCACCTCTGGGTGGCTGCTCTAAGGAAGAAGTGAGTGGCCAGGGAAGTTCCCGCAGGGGGAGGTGCTGGCTGGGCTGGGACAATGCCCCTGGGTTTGTGGAGGTTAGCATGGCCGAGAGGAGCGATCTTGGAAAGCCCCAAATGCCAGACTGGGAGGCTCAAGGCTCACCCCCTGCTGCCCCTGCGTTACTCTCCACTGACTCTTCACACACATTCCTCAGGGCTCCCGTGCTGACGGCATCTCCTGCTCCTGTGGAGGTTTTTGTGGCTGAGGCTGGAGTGTGAGCTCTGGCCAGGGCCACCTCTGCTCAGGCTTTCACCCTGAACCTGCATGTGCTCAGGGAGCCTCACCTGGGGGAAAGGGCAGCAAGGCCAGGATATGGCTTCCTCCCTTCTCCCAGATTTATGGGCTCACTACCTGGCAGGGCTGAAGCCAAACCACTGCCCACCAACCTGGGAGGACAGGACCACTGGAAGGCAGCCCATGGCCTTTTGGGTGGGGAGCAATGCCCACCCTGTTCTGTCCTCCCAGGTCTGAGAGCATGGCCTGCACACCCACCTTCCTCCCATGGTATCAAACCCCAGAGGGGCCTGGTCTCCCTTGTGATGGCACATGCGTGCTGAGTGAGGTCTTGGCTTTGCAACCACTTGGTCTCTGCAGGGAGGGATACCCCCAGCCCCTGCCCCCCAGCTGTGTGTCTCCTGGACATCACTCTCTCCTTCCTGGGCCCCAAGGAACCTGGGGCCACATAGCTACCCGGAAGCCATGCTCAGGAACTAAGAGTCACCGAGGTCCTTTCTCGGTTCCAGGGCACAGCCCTGAGACTTCTGATGGCCCTTGGGCCCACTGCCCTCTCCAGATTCCGTGCTGTAACTTGTTGAGCTAGCCGCCAAGAGCATCCCTGCCACTGGATGTGGGTCCTGACCCCACAGACTTACCCTTGAACCCTGAGATGTGGCCTTGGGCGGCCTGTCCTGTCTCACCTTTGCATCTGGATGCTGGCTGTATGCCTGATGCTTGAGTCTCACGTCTCCTGGGGCAAGACTTCTCCCTCCCCAGGCCTCTGTGAGGGCCCTACCCCATTCTCCTGCCTCCCTGTGGACCTGGGTGGGGGGCACTGCCTGGAGGCCAGTGCGGGGAGGCCTTGGGGAGGAGGGACAAGACCAAGAGGAAGCCTGGGTGCGGCCACAGCCACAGTGCTCTGGGAGCAGACCAGGAGTCTGGCCTTAGCCTGAGGGCAGGGAGCCATTAAGGGGTTAATAATTTTTTTCTGCTCATAAATGTGACGCAAGCTCTTGTGGACTTCAGGAAAGCAGAAAAAAGGTAAGTCCTGTACAGCCTCCTTGGGGAGTCTGGAGTACCCAGAAACCCACGCCAAAGTCCTATGGTGCCCTCTGCCCCCACCCCCTTTCAATCCCCATCTCCCCGTGAATTCCCAGAATTCCTTCTCAGTCTCCTTTTTGGCTGGGTGTGACCCAGAACCACAGCACTTCTCTCTGAGTCCTTGCCCTGTGGCCTCCAGTCTCGGGTCCAGACCAGCTCCCTAAGCAGTGCCCATAGTTTTCTCAGAGACCAGCACCTGTTGCTGGCCATCCGGTCCAGGGTGGGGGCTACATGACCCCCACCCCGAGACGCAGCTGCTCCCAGCAGCAGCACTTGTCCTACTCCGGGTTCTTGACTGGGCAGGAGTTGGTGGACAGCTAATCCCTGCTCCCTTCGGCCACAGGGGCTGGAAGGCCAGGCTGGGACCTGTGGGGCGCATCCACTCCTGGGCTTCCTCACAGCATGGCATGGGTGGGGTTGGGGTCCTGGCAGAGGGAGAGTGAGAGAGCACAGGCTCCAGGTGGAGGCTGTGTCCCCTTCAGTGCCTGATCTTGGAGGTCACTCCGAGCACCCACGTCCACGTCCAAGCGATCACACAGTCCCCAGCTCTGACGGGAGAGCCCCCATTTCCTGGCAGGGGTGTGCAAGGGTCTAGCACAGTGTGTAGAGCTTAAAATATTGTGGTGGTACTTGTGGAAAACTCAGTGGGCAAAGTGGGTGCAAAGACACACAGCACCTGGCCTCTCAGTTTCCACACCACAAAATCCTGTTGCCTGTACCCCCTCTTGCAGTAGAGACCCTGCTCCCAGGGTAAGCTCTGCTGGGTTTCTTTGGCCTTTATGACCTTCATACTTGTCTTTTCTCTCTCACTCTGTAGCAGGGGCCTAGTAGGCAGCTCTGTTCTTTTTTTTTTTTTTTTTTTTTTTTTT
>NW_006784081.1:398875-403015 GCF_000442215.2 Lipotes vexillifer | reverse complement strand
GGCCATGGCTCACGGGCCCAGCCGCTCCACAGCATGTGGGATCTTCCCAGACTGGGGCACGAACCCGTGTCCCCTGCATCGGCAGGTGGGCTTTCAGCCACTGCGCCACCAGGGAAGCCCAGCTCTGTTCTTTTGTCCTTGGAAGGTCCTGTCCCAGCCAACCCACCCTTGGAGGGTACTGTCCCAGTATCTTCTGTCGGGGTCCTGGTTTTTTCTTCTTGGCATTTATTTGATGTACTATAAAAATTCCATATTTGTCTGCTGTTTGACCCCCCACTGGCCCAGCTGGCCACACCCCACCTTGGCTGCAGCTCCAGTTGGCTTTGTCACCACTGCAATCCCAGGACCCCAACAGTTCTGGCATGGATGAGGGGTTGGTGAGCAGCTGTGGGGCCCACGGTGACCCAGGTTGCCCAAATGAGGGGCCCTCCGGGGCAGGGGCGGTTGGCATTTTCTGCTTCTTGCAGGGACATGTGTGTTTCTGTGGATTCCCTTCAAGGCCCTCCCGTAGCCACTTTTATGGACCCCTGTCCTGGTGTGCAGACTCCTGGACTATGCCTGCCTTACCCACAAGTCCCACCACTCCTGGTCACCTGGGCCCTGGGGTGCTCGGGAGCCCCATGGATCCCCCCTCAAAAAGTCCATTGTGGCCTGGGGCAGGCTGACCCCACCTCCCTTCCCAGCTTCCTTAATGGTGCCTCAAACTCAGAGAGGCCTCCCCCACCTGGAGTCCCTCAACAGGCAGAGGTTGAAGGACACCAGGGTTGGAGGACACCAGGGCAATTCTGGGGCCTTGTAGTGTGTGGCCCTAGGCTGTCACGGCCCCAGGGACTGGACTCGTGTCAGGGACATCTCATGGAGGGCTCTCCAGGATCGGTCTCCAGTCCCCAGGGCCACGCCAAGCCAGGGCCCTCCCAGCTAGAGGCCTGAGCCTGGACTCTGTCCATCTGCAACCAGCCCCAGTGGGGAAGCTTGGGGTGCTAGGGGTCCTGGGGCAGGGTGAGGGGCAGCCTCTTGAGCCCCACCTGCCCCTGCTGGCCACATTCTCCTGCCAGCCTGGCAGGTCTCCAAATTCAGGTTCTGCTGGCCATTGGGAACTCAGGACAACTGGCTGAAGCTGACCAGAGTCTGCTTGTGGCCGCAGAGGCTTCAGCCTGGCATCTATGTGGTCAGCTCAGGAAGGCTTCAGAGGAGGGGCCCCCAGGTCCAGAGAGGTACGCTGTGCAGGTGGGTGAGTGGACTCGGGAGCATGGGCTGTGGGCACATGAGCTGGTTACCCTATCAACTGTCAGTTCAGATCTTCAGGCTCTCCTGGGCCTGGAGGGAAAGGGCAATTCCTGTTGGCTCCAAGACCTGGGCTGGCCTGCACAGACGATGTTGTGAGATTCGTGCAGGACCAGGTGTTTTACAGGGCTTTGCTCACAGACTCTGCAACTTCCTGTCTCACAGACAAGGAAAGTGTCCCCAGGGGGATGCCCCTCCCCTATTGGGGGGGATGTCTGCAGCTGCCCTACCACCCACATCGCTCTCTGTCCCTGTTGCAGCCAGAGGTTGTCATGAATGCAAGGGACCTGTTTCCCTGTCACAAGGCTACCTGCATTGGTTCACCCTTCTCCGGTCCCCACAGTGGCTGCAAGCCCTTGCAGGCTCTTCTAGTACAGTCTTCCTCTGTAGCCTGCCCACAGTACGTGAAGGGCATCCCCTCTTGTAGCATGCCCCTGCACCACCCTGGTCCAAGCTGCGGGCTCTCTGGGGTTCAGAGGTGTGCCCGACACCATCCTGGTTCTGCCTCCCCAGGAGGACTAGGGTCCAGATTCAGCATCCTGGCTGCCCAGGCTCCCCATGCACTCAGCTCCACATAGCCGCTGACATGTGTGTTATTTCACCTGCTGGATCCCAGCATTCCAGGGCAGGGCCAGGGAAGGTCATAAAAATGTTGCGGTAACCTATATATTATTTTTATGCCGTTGCTTAACACGGCGCCTTTATGTGCGGGAGCCCCATCGTAAACCAAGCCCCTGGGTCCATCATGTGCACACGCAGGGTGCCACCCGCACCTCTCACATGTGCTCTGACCCGGCGGCTGCCTCCTGGGAACCAGGCCTTTGGGCTGGCACTTGAGATCCTTGGGCCTGGTGTAGTGCCTCCACCTTGCCTCCTATAAAGCTTCCCTGAGTACAGGAGCTGGGGCCGGGGGGGCAGCTGGTGACAGCCTTCACCAGCTCCAGGCCAGAAATTGAGGGAACGCCCATGGTGCACTTGGCAGCCATGCACGCCTGCGTGTGCCAGTGTGCATGCTCCTGGGTGTGTAGGTGAGTGTGTGTTTTCCTGGGGGGTGTGTATTCTTCTGGGAGTTTGTGCATGCATATATCAATACGAGTGTACACTCTGTGTGTGCATGAGTGTGTGTTCATTCTCCTGGGGCTGTGTGCATATGTGAGCACGAGTGTGTGAGTGTGCGAGTGTGGCTGAACAAAGGCCTGGCTCCTCCATTCACTCCAGGCCAGCCTTCACAGCTCTGTGCGCATTGCCTTCTGCCTGTGTGGGCCAGGACTGGACTTCTCCCCCTGGCCCACCTGGACAAAGCCCCCAGACCCTCAGGGTAGCCCCCAGCTCCCAGGGTCATGGCCACAGGCTTTCCCCTGCACAGACAGATGGACGGAAGCTCCCCAAAGCTCTGGGGTAACTTCTGGTCCCAGGGGACCATACTGAGTCAGGCTCTCCTCACTAGCCCTCTGGGCCTCAGTTTCTCTATCTGCCCACAGGACTGGCTCTGGCATTGGGTGGGTGAGGTAAGGGGGGATGGGTAGGGAATAATGCCCCATTTCTGAACCAGGAGCCTGGAGAAGCCATGCTGGAGAGGTAGACAGGGATGGATGTGCAGCTTTGTCAGGGGAGGGGCCCTGAGAATGACTGGGCCTTCCTCACGGGTGGTGCACGTGACAGGTCGGGGCCTCGGGCCTTCCTTACCTGCCCCCCAACTGTGGACTTTGTAGGTTGCCCAGGGATCCACTGCTTCAGGCCGAGGCCCCAGGGCAGGGCAACTGACTGCCATGGCCCTGCCTGCCTCTGCACCTTCTATGGGCTCCTGGGGGTCAGGAGCCATGGCATCCAGTGTTGGGTCCTAGGCCTCCTGCCCCAGTGGGTGTATCCTCATCCTCTCTCTTCCCTCTGCCTGGGAAACAGCTCTCTTGCACCCTTTAGGGGCCCTCATGTCACACCCTGGCTATGATACATGTGGACAGATATCCCTACTGACAGTCAGGGGGGTGACTGGGTACAATACTGGGAGCTCTGGGATCTAGCAGCTCTGTGGGCACACACGTGCTGCATGCCTTGGTTGGCCTGGCATGACTCACCCTCAGGATGGCAGATCACACATATGGACACCTGGAAAACCACCCAGCAGTGGCTTCAGGGGGAATGTGTTCTGGTTGCGTGAGAAATAGCCCCAAACTGAGTGACCAACGCAATTATCAACAATCATCTACTGCCTATTTTCGGAGTCTGCCCGGCCATTCTGCCTTGAGGCCTCTCACTAGCAGCTGTCCTCCAAGAGGGCTGACCCGTGACTGCTGGGCTGGAGAAGGCTGGTGTGGCCAAGGCCTCAGTGTCTCTCATGAGGGTCTCTCCACAGTGCTGATTGAGCGACACAGTGGTGGTTGTCCCCAGAGCAGGTGGTCCAGGGGCCTTGGCAGTGCTCACCTCACTTAGGAGTTGCTTGGTTGCATGGCTACCCTTAGCTCACAGTTAAAATAACCCCCAAGGGCATGAAGGCCCGGAGGTGCATCTTGAGAATGGCTGCTTTCACACGGGAGTAGGCTAGTTATAGATTGCTTAGTGAAAATAGCAGGCAACTGACACCAAGGGGATGCTGAGCAGGGTCTGTGACTCAGGGCCAGGTAAGCTGCAGTCTCCTAGAAAAGGCTTCATTTCTTCCCAGTCCTGACCCTGACCCCAGGCAGGACAGTTGGAAGCCCCAGGCCCAGTAGAGAGGACAGACTGACAGGCAGACATGGAGTGGCTGGGACCCAGGGAAGGAAATGTTGAAGATACCTTCCTATGGAGAGAACCCCCAGCTGCATCATAGGGTGCGGGGTCCAGCTGCATCCCCTCTGTGCCCCTACCCTTTGTGGCGTC
>NW_006784081.1:394777-398826 GCF_000442215.2 Lipotes vexillifer | reverse complement strand
CTACCGTCCCTCCCTCCTGGGGTCACTGACCTTCATCTGGAATGCAAGGGAGGCACGTTGGGGTCTTTGGCCTTGGAAACCAGGCCGCGGATTAAGGTGTCCTTGGAGGATTCTTGCCAAGAGGCGCTGACCAATGCCTCTGACAGATGCTGAGGGGCTTGAGGGAGGGCCCAGGGGCAGCCCACTCCCAGATACTCTCCAAAGGATAGGGGTAGGGTCAGAGGTCCTTCCTGAGGACGAGAAGGAAGTAGACGGAAGCCATTTTGGGTCGCAGAAACAGCCAACTCCCTCCATCTCAACCCAGGGGGCAGCAGAGTGGTCGGGATGACATTTCTAGGAAACCTTAGGTGAGTGTGGCTGAACCTGGGGCCGGGCAGGAGCTTGCTGAGCTTGGAGGTCATAGAAGGAGGGCAACTTCCAGTGCCCTTGGGCAGGGGAGTCTAGAGGTAAACAGAGCAGGATGGAGGTGGGGATTCTGAGACCTAAAAGGCAGGCCCAGGCGGGGACTGTAGGGGGCTTGCCGGCTGGAGGGAGGCTGGGGAGTGTGTGGCTGGACAGTTCTGGCGTGGGAGCGGGAAGCTGGGAGCGGGCTTTCTGAGTGGGGTTCCTGGGAGGGGCCTCTTTGACAGGTGCTGGCCCTGAGGGTTGATGGCTGAGGGGAAAGTGGGGAGAGAAGTGGCTCCTGGCCCAGCTGGCAGGAGAGTGGACAGGACACAGCCGGCCTCAGGGGTAACTTGGCTGGGCCCCAGGGTGGGTGGGTACAGAGAGGAGGAGATGGAGGCAGGCCCCCCACATGAGGTGCTGAGGGCAGGCCCCACCTTCCCAGGCTCCTTGGCATGTGGGGCCATGCAGGCGGGTGGGGGGCACCGGGCTGACAGGTAAGCTATCTGTGCCGAGTGCTGGAGAGGAGGTCCTATCAGTGCTGGCAGAAGGACAGGCTCCCGGGTAGATAGGGGCAGGCAGCCGAAGGTGACACCTGATAACGCAGCCCTGCTGCTGGGCTGAGGTGGAGATGGAGAGCTGGCCCCAGACCATCCACCCTCCTGTTCTTTGGGCTGTGGGCATCATCTGGGTCACGGCCATCTGGGTTGCGGACACCTGGGGCCCGGTACATCTGGGCCTAAGGCGACCTTGTACGTCTACCTAGTCCAGGCGCCACTGTGGTTTGGTGGGGGTGGCATGTCCCCTGGGCCCCGACCGGGAGGGCTGGGCTGGGCCTATTCACACAGGATTGGCTGAGGATGTCTGTCTGGTGGGTGTTGCAGGCAGCAGAGATTAGCTCTGTAGGAAAAGCATAAAACATTAAGAGACACACTGGCTGTAATTTGGAGCAAATATTTGGTGCTGAGACTTACATGGGGGCCTGCCCCAACCTGAGGGAGGCCTCACGCTCCCACCACGCCCCACAGCAGCCGGGCGCCCTCACACAGGCCCACACATGCCCGTCTCACTCCATACCGCAAGCCCAGCAGTAGGGGATAGAGAACAGTCCCCTTCCCCATCCAGTCACTCCAACGGGACACAGGAATAATCCCTGAGCCCCAGTGCCAAAGCGTGGCCCTGTGCTCCCAGGCCCCAGGGGCACCTTGTCAGGGCCCAGGACGGTGGGCCTCATCTTGCTTTTCGGTGCCTGGGGCTGTCCTTCAGCCTGCCCCAAGTGGAGGGGGACCTTGCCACCCATGCCCTCCTAGTCAGGTATTCTCTCCAGCAGACCCAACCTACATGTGCAAGTGTCTGGGGGTCTCCAAGGCTGGCCCTGAGATCCACTGGGACCCAGGGCAATGGGGACAGTTTGCTGGGCTGGAGCTGCCCACGGGCCCGCAGCACACACACATGCATTTTATAAGGAGATAGGATGTGGCGTCTGCCGCCACTCCGCTGCATTTTATTAGAAAAAAAAGAAAGAAGAAAACAAATAAACAGTGGCTCCTACAAGGGCCACACAGATGACATGAGGCAGCTGGGGGAATGGGGGGCACAGGCTGTGCCCCGCTGACAGGAGCCCTGCCCCCATGACGCTGGCTCTCAACCCCCACGGGTGGTGGGATTAGTACTAACGAGTCCCACTGGCCTCAGTCCAGGACTCCATGCTCACTGTCTACCTGCTGCCCTGGGATTAGGGACTAAGGCTGAGGGAGCTTGGGGGATGAGTCTCACCTGGCCCTTATCCCCTTGGCATAGTTCTGGTTGGAGCCTGACTTGTCACGAGATCTGTTTGAGCCCCACATAGCCTCAAATGAGGTCTTTGCTGAGGAGACCGGCAGCCACGGGGCCTGTCAAACAGCGGCGTTGGGGTGGTGCTGACCCTTCCAGGGACCCACCCCTGGCCTGTCACCTCCAGATCTGCCCTGGGTACCCCTCACCCCACCTCTCATCTCCAGGTCTACCCTGGGCCCAACCTACCCCTGGAGTCCGGCTGTCTCCTGTCACCACCTCAGACAGACCTTGGTTTGCTTTGCCCTGTCTTTTCTGGAGCCTACCCACAGGGACCGCAGAAGGCCCAGGCCCTGGTGTGAGTGTGCGCGTGCGTGCGTGTGTGCGTGTGCGTGTGCGTGTGTGTTTGTGTGTGTGTAGGCTGGAGGCAGCCACCGTGGGTAAGGGCCAGAGGGGGCCACAGCCCAACCCAACCCGTACTGCAGAGGCTTGGAGCCGCCTCCCGGCTGCCCCCCTCCCCAGGTTGTGCACCTGCAGGGCTGATGGCGTCCAGAAAGGACTGGTAGGAGGAGGAAGGAGGCAGGCAGAGGTGAGTGGGAAGAATCAGACTTGAGGCCCCTCCCAGGGGTGGGCCTGGATTCTGGCTCCCATTCCAGTGACTCTCTGCTCCCGGGTAAGGGGTGGGCTCAGGCCAAGGCGGGGGGTGGCAACCCAGAGACCCCACTGGGGCCCAGGGAGGGAGACAGGCTGAGGACCTGGAAAAATACACTCTCATTGTGAGCATAAACAGGGCTCCACCTCTGCCAGATGTTCCTGGAAAATGTTTAGGATCCGAATCAACATATGAAATTCCCATCAAACCTTTTATTAATCGGAGGCATTTGCTGTTAATCCCCACCTGGTCCCTCTGGACATTCCTGGGAGGGCCCTGGGCCTCGGTCAGTGGGAGGGCTTGAGGCAGGGCAGGGCTGCAGCTGTCCCACGTTCAAGGCCAGGTTGGCTGCAGCTCCCCAGGCCACAGAGACCAGAACCAGGCCCACTGAGAAACCAGGACCTGAGACGGAGCAACCGTAGTGCTTCTGTGGGTCATGAGCCCATACTTCCCACGCTCAGAGCAGCCCCTCTCCCGCCTGCCCAACCCAGGGCTGCTAGGGGCCTGGCAGGGCCTGCAGGGCTGCTGTCAGCTATTTCCAGAGGTTCTGGACTGTGCACAGCAGTGATCCTTTTATGGGGTAGGAGACTCATAAAGAACCAAGAGCCCCACTTAGGAGCTGAGAGCTGGGCTGGCTCCCCAGTCAGAGAGAGGGAGGCTTAGGCAGGACTTCTGTCCTGGGGGAGGGGGGGTTCTGGGGAAGGGCTTCCTGGGGAGAAGCGTCCTGTAGGGGATCCAGTCAGCCCCTCCTCAGATCTGGATATCCACTGGCCACCACCCCACTTCCTCCCATCCTGCACATGCTCCCTGCTGCTGCAGAACACCCCTCCCTAGTCCCCTCCCTTCCCAGGCCTTCATGGGATAGAAGTTCTCTCCTGTTCCTGGAGGGAGAGGGGCTGGGCTCCTTCTGTCCTGGGAGAGCATCCCAGAGATCTTCGTGGGGTGGGGGGAGCTGGGAGCTGATGCTGTAATTCCATACAGAAATATCAGCCGCTTTCTTAAAGATTGAATGTATGTATGTATTTTTGCCAGCTGTATGGCCAGGACTGGGGAGATGGTGGCGCATGAGAACAGCCCCCCACCTCCGTCAGGGCCACCCCAGCTGACTCACAGCTCTCTGAGATGGAGATGGAGGGAAGGAGCACTGTGTGATCCACTCTTGGGTTCTGTCGTGGCCCCAGCCTCCAAGCGCCTGCGGCCTCAGTCTGTTTTGGGCATTAAGCTATGTGGAGAGTTGTAGCGG
>NW_006784081.1:373929-394668 GCF_000442215.2 Lipotes vexillifer | reverse complement strand
GGGGGGGTGCGGGGGGGAGCATGGGGCGGGTGAAATGCTGTTTTCGTGATCACCAGGGCCTGCGTGTGCCTGGGCCACTGGGCAAGAGGAGCCTGAGAGGGTCCCCCGACCGTGAGGCCTGGGTGGGTGGGGTGGGAGCTCAGAGCAGCCCACATTCCCATGACCCCCACAGCGCCTGTCCACTTGGGTCTTCTCTTCGGCTCCGGGGGACGTGGGCCAGGCAGAAGGGTAGAGGGCAGCTAGGGTTGGGGCTGGGGGATTAGGGGGTGGTTCAACGGCCTCACCCTCCCTGGGGTTCCTGAGGACTCAGTGGTCAGCGAGACCTTGGGCTGTGGATTAGGGGGCCGGCCTGCCCAGGACATAGCCTGGGGGTGCAGCACTTAAAGTGGACCTCTCTCTTGAAGCTCCGGGACAGTCAAGGGTAGAAGGGGTGGGGGGGAGTCCAGGCACAGTGGGTAGGTGAGGGGACCCTGCTGCCCCCTCCACCCATTTCCTGGGGTGAAGATCTTTACTCCCACCCCTCCAGAGGCCACAGTGGGGTGTCAGTCCCCAGCACTTATTAAGCACTGACAGTATGCAGCACCCAGTAATGAAGAGGGGGAGGAAGCAGAAGTGGGAGAGGTCCTTGGGTGAATGGGTGGGGTCTAAGGCAACGTCCTGGTTTGCATTCCCGCTTGTTACTCACTTACAGAGGGGGAGAGGGTGCATGCCTTGGAGTATACAGGCGCCTTTCTGGGACAGAGTTCCTCAGCATAAGGGCTGGCAGGAGAATGCGACCACACCAGCAGGCACTCCACCTGCGGTTTGCACAGAGACATACATTAAATTTAAATCTGCAGCTCCAGGCCTACCCTGCTCACAGCAACCGCATCCTCTTTGTCCCACATCCCTGGAGCAGGGAGCAGGCAGCTCACAACGGAACTGGCCTGGGAGAGCCTGAAAGGGAAGGAGAAAGGGAAAAACCTTTGGTGGGGGGGCGAGTCCCCCGGAGGGGGCGGGGCGAGACGAGGTGCTGTCAGAGGGGTGAATTCCCCAGAAGAGGGAGGGGTAGGACAAGGGGAGGGGCTTGGGGGAGAGTCCTGGGAAAGGGGCCGGGCGAGGAGAGGGGATTTCAGAGGGGAGGGGGGTAGCTACCAAGAAGGAGAAGGGGCGGAGGCTCCCGCAAGCCCGGAGGTGGCCTGAGCAGCAGCGGTGGCCACAGCAGCTGCGCCAGGGGCGGGAGTGGGACTGGCTGCCAGGGTTCAAATGTTCTCTGCGGTAAGTTGGGATGCGGTGTAGGGGTGGGGCCGCAGCCCGGCCCAGCCTGCGGGTTCAGCGCTGAGCTGCAGGGCAGGGATCCTTTGCCTCGCAGATCAGGGGCCCCTGGAGACCCTGGAAGAGGAGGGGCTTGCGGTGGGGCTGAGAGGTCGTCTCCCAGGCCCAACAACGAACGTCCTGCTTAATCCAGAGGGGAAAGGGTTTCTGTGCCCTGGAGCTCTCCTCGCAGGGGCTGCCATCCCGTGCCCCAGATCCTGCCCGGGTCGGGGTACCAGAGACCTCGGCCCCTGCCAGGAACCGCAGTTGAACTGGCCTGAGGAAGCATCCACTCAGAAGTGACGGGCCCTGCAGGAGATCAAATGACCCTTGTCTCAGGAATGACTCCAGGAGGGGACTGCCATGATGGAATCCTAGACAGGCAGCACAACCAAAGGGACAGAGTGGGGTCTGGGTTGGCACGGTCTGTATGACCCTCCTGTCTCCAGCCAGGGGCAGGAACAGGCCTGGCCTGGACGCTTATCCCTGAGCAGGCGGGGAAGGGGTGATGCCTCCCCATGAGGTCATAGCCTTGACCCTGAGGTTGGTGGGGCACAGCCTTCTCCCTGACCCAGGTACAGCTGGCAGGTATTGTCTCTTCTGAACCCTTGGGCCTGATGGAGGGTCTTCACAGGTTATTCTGTGGAGAGGGGTTGTGCTGGGCCAGAGTAGACCTCCTGTTCTTGTCTCCTGCTCTGTCCCCTCACCTGCTTGTCCATCTGGGCATTGGCCCTCCAGGAAGGACACATCTGTCCCAGGTAACTTCCAGGCCCTTCCTGGTTCAGGGCTCAGCAGGTGGTGGCTGGGGAGGGGCACCACCCATGGACACTGGCTCTGAATGCTGTTCAGGAGGGCAGCCTGTTGAGATCCATCTCACAGGTGAGAAAACAATCTCAGAAAGGTTAAAATAGCTCATTACACCCAGGTAGGGACAAAACCAGGTTCAGGCTCCTTGTGGGGTTTCCTCACCTATGAAGTATGGGCAGGTGGCCTGCAGAGCCATGGCTGTGAGGATGCAGGTGTGTGCAGGCAAGGCTGGCACGTGGGGCTGTGTCATTCGTCAAGTTGAATGCTAGGTCTTTGTTGGGGGATGGGAGGGCTGTCTGACTTTTGGGATTTGAGGGCCTGAGAGCATCTCTTCTGTTGAGCTGTGAGAACTTCTGAGGAACAAGGGTCTTGCTGACTGCCCCCCCTCCAAAACCTCGACGCTACTGTGTGAGATGCAGAGCCTGGGAGGGGAGCCAGGGGTCAGCAGTTATCACTACCCCAGGCTCCCGACACCAGATGCTCTCCACACGTCCCCACCAGACCCGTGGATAACAGGCTCAGAGGCCGAGCTGTCAGCCTGGGCCACAGTAGAGGTGGTGCTGGAGAGAGAGGGAGGGGTGGACTCAGATCCCCTCCCCTTCCTCCCATCTTGTAGCGCCCCCATGTCTCCACTCCCCTCTCTGCATCATGTGCAGCCTTGCAGAGGAGGCTTCAGCCTGCAATTCTCCCACCCCATCTGTGTGCAGGGGAAAGCTGTTTTTGTCCCGGCACCTGCATGGTCATTGAACACTTAGACACTATGTGTTCAGCTAGAATTGGACGAGCTCCCTGCCACACTCAGGTGGCCCACCTGCCCACAGCTTGGCCCCTGGCCTGGCCTGGGACCCAGAACTTTCCCAGTGGCCATGTCTGGAAGGTGTGAGGATGGTGGTCAAGAAGCACTCTGGCTGTAACGTGACCAGGACCCTCGACTTGCTCAGTAAGTACGGGCAGGACACAAGACTTTATCTGGTCCTCTGGCTTGTCCAGCTTTGCTTTTTGGGGTTGGTGATACACCACGAGGACTCAAATCCTTGATTCTGATGGACCTGAGGGGAAGAGATAGCTTAACTTAGCCATCAGGGGCCAGAAAGTCCTGGAGAGACCTGTGTCGTTCCACTTTGAGACCTGGGCCTGCCCCGCCCCCCCCCGCCCCCCCAGTGCTGCCCCAGCAGCTCCCTGAGCAGGTCCCTGACCTCTAACCTTTTCATGACTCTCTTTTATCTGTACCTGGGCAGCCTCTGCTTCCCCTGGCCCCTAGAGACAGACCACACAGGGGTGGGGAGCTGGTTCTGATGACCCTCCTCCCTGCCCCATTCTCTCTTCTGCCCCCCTCCTTTCTCCTCCTGTGCCCTTCTCCTGCCCTAGCCCAGGGCCCAGGACATTCTTGCATATTTTGGGGCTCAGACAACAGAGTCCCTCACCCTCACTGTGGAGTGCCCCCATCTACCCTAATTCTTACTGCATACCTGCACATGGGGTGCACAGATGCCTGCTGCTGAGACAAGCAAACTGATGTTGGAGACTCGGGGACGTCCCTCATCCCAGAACCTCCAAGCAGGGGAGGATGGCCCACTCCCGGCCCAGATGCTCATGTCCCTTGGAGACTGGGACAAATGGCTCATCCTTGGGTAGCCCTCAGAATCGTTGGCTAATGAAACTACTGTATATGCAATATGTTTCAAAAATGTCCAGGAAAGGGGGTGTTTGTCAGTCTTTAAAGGCCATGTGACATTTCTCCACTTCATGATCCTCTATTTCTCTCCACGCTGAGCCCGCTCTGGGATCCGACCCCTGTGCTGCCTCCCCGAGGGGCAACTCCACCCACCCATGGCACCCACTGACAGGGGTCCTGCCCTGTCCCCTCGCTCCTGGACACAGGCCTGCCAGACCACCTCCACCCTTGTGATTCGGAAGGGCCACAAGTGTACATGGTGACCTGGCTCTGCCCCAGTTAGGCCCTGACCACACTAATGGAGAGCCCCACCTCAAGCCTAGCCCCACCTCCACTCAGAGAGCCTGCCCACCATGACCCCGCCCACCATGACCCCGCCCTTGGCCTGGCCCCACCCCAGCCTGGCCCACCCATGGAGAGCCTGTCCCCAGCCACCCTAGCCTAGCCCTGCAGACTCACTGTAGACTCACTAGCAGCAGCAGTGGGTGTTGTGAGCACCAGCTGTGGGTGAGTATGGTGATGCTGTACATGGCAGGTGTGGTGGCCCAGGCACTGCCTCGATGACCTTACCTTGCGTCTGTGGGGCACACCTGATGCTGGTTTGGGGCGGGAATGGGGTAGGGGAGGCGTCCTTCTCAAGCATGCGGCATTTATGAATGTCCACCTTATAAAGAGACCTCAGCGTCCTCCACCCCTCAGGTCTTCAGAGACCTGTGCGCTCCTGTTCTCACTGTGATCGGCAAGGAGGCCGAGGGCGTGACATGCTGGACAGGCTGCACCTGCTCCTCTTACGCTTCTTGCCGAGCCCATTGGAGCCTCCAGGACGGCTGCCCACAGCCTGGGGGTTCCTAGGCTGGCGGGGGTGGGGGGGGAAGTGGGTCAGATGGACAGGGTGTGGAGATATGGAGCTCACCAGCAGGCAGCTGCAGAGACGGAGCAGGTGCCCAATGGCTGCTCACACCCAGGACGAAGGTTCTGCGCCTGGCCGCCACGTGGGAGGGGTCCTCGAGGGGCTGCTGCTCCTGGGAAGGCTCTGGTCATGGGTCCTAACTCTCTTGGCAGTGTGTGATGATGTATGACATGATTTTATGATATGCAGGTTTTGCACGTTTTCTGCACTGATTCTCAGCTACGTTTATTTGCTAATGGTTGCAGTTGCTACTGTAAATGGTGTTTCTACAGTATTTTCTAATGCCTGCTGCTGTAGAAAGATCAAATGACTTCTTATATTGGTCTCAAATCCATGCACCTTGCTAAACTTCTTTAGAAACTCTCTTTCCAAATGTTTGGGGATTGAAAAAATTATCTTGTGGTATTAACTCTTTTTTTCTATAAATTTATTTATTCATTTATTTATTTTTGGCTGCGTCGGGTCTTTATTGCTGAGCGCGGGCTTTCTCTAGTCGTGACGAGTGGGGGCTACTCTTCTTTGCGGTGCGCAGGCTTCTCATTGAGGTGGCTTGTCTTGTTGCAGAGCACAGGCTCTAGGCACGTGGGCTTCAGTAGTTGTGGCATGCGGGTTCAGTAGTTGTGGCTTGCGGGCTCTAGAGCGCCGGCTCAGTAGTTGCAGCACACGGGTTTAGTTGCTCTGCAGCATGTGGGATCTTCCCGGACCGGGGCTCGAACCCGCGTCCCCTGCACTGGCAGGCAGATTCTTAACCACTGCGCCACCAGGGAAGTCCTGTGGTATTAACTTCTAATTGAATTGTTTTTCAGTGAGAGACACTGATATATGACACATGGTGTTGGAAACTGTGTTATGGCTTAAGAGATGGGGAATTTTTATGGGGGCTGCCAGCACCTGGGAAGTTGTGTTGCTGTTGCTGCAGCAGGAGGGCCTGTGCCCCAGAGCAAGCTTATGTGAGGCCTTTTCCCCATCAGTATTGGTCCTCTCTTCCATGTGTTCTCTCAGAGTCAGATATTCCTATAACGATATCATTTTTCTTTTGGCCAATATTTGCCTGATATATCTCTCCCTGTGTTCTTCCTTTCAACTTCCCTGCATTCCACTGTTATACTGTGTTGCCTGAAAACAGCATAGAACTTGGAGTTGTAGCTTTTTTTTTAAAAAAAAAAAAACCAATATGATCCTGTGTTTTAAGTAGTAAGAATAGCCCAGTATTTACTGTGATTATTGATATATTTGGATTTGTTTCTTTCATTTTATGTTTTTGTTTCCACTTTAACCAATATTTCTTTTTCTTCTACTTTCTTGCCTTAATGGAGAGTTTTGTTTTAATGCTCCACACCCCCCACTTATTGATTTTTCTCTATACAGGCTTGAAGTTTATACTTGCTGATTCTAGTCTTTCAGTGCTGCCTCTTGAGCTGTTACCTGACTGTTTAAGGTAACAGTCCTCCAGGGCCAATAATATTTGATTAAATAATATTTGATTACCGCCAAGGCAATAAAATAAATAGTTCCAGTCATTGCTTTCCAACTTAGTATTGTTGAATGTTTTAGTTCTTTCTTTAACCTCACAAATTAGATGTTGTTTCATTGTCTTATGGACAATGGCTGTTTGGATTCATCCACATAGTACTGTTTTGTTTGTTGATCATTTCTTCTTACACACTGGACTGTCCTTCTAGGATTATTTTCCTTCTTCTCAAAGCACATACTTGAGAATTCCTTGAGAGCAGGCTCTGATGTTAAATTCCCTCCATTTCTGTTCATCTTGAAATGATTTTATTTTGCTTTGGTCCTTGAGGAATAGATTTTTGCTCAGTATACAATTCTATGTTGGCATTCATTTTCTCTCAAAACTTTGTAACTGTTATTCTAATGAATTGAATCTATTGCTGCAAAACAAATTACGTCAAAACTTAGTGGCTTAACACAAAAATAATTTTCCACAGTTTCTGTGGATCAGGAATTTGGGAGTGGCTTGGCTGTTCTGTTCTGCCTCCAGATCTATTGTGAGGTTGGATACTGTCTGAAGGCCTGGAGATCTGCTTCCAGGGTAGGCCAGTCATGTAGCTGTTGATTAAAGGCCTCAGTTTCTCTCCACAAGGACCTCTCCACAGGTCTACTGAGTGTTCCCCTTCCATGGTTGCTGACTTTCTCCAGAACTTGCTATCCAAGAGACCGAGGTGGAAGCATGAATGCTGTTCATGTTTTAGCTTTGGAAGTCATACATCTTCACTTCCTCAATATCCTATTGATTACACAGGGCCAACCCTATTCAGTGTGGGAGGGGACTACAAAAAGGCACAAATGAGGTGAGGGTTACTGGAGGCCATTTTGGAGGCTACAACAATAGCTTCAATTGTTGTTGTTTAGAAGTCTATATGTCTTTCCTTTATAGGTGATTTCTCCTCTCTCTCTCTGGGTTCTTGCCAGATATTCTCTTTGTTGTGGATATCCTTCAATTTTACTATAATATGTCTAGGTGTAGGATATGTTGTGCTTCCTACACCTGTGAATTTATATTTTTCATCACTTCTGGGAAATTCTCTTAATATATAGCTCTCTTAATGTTTGTGGCCATTCCCAAATAAATTCTTACCACTTTCTTCTTCAGAGATTCCAGACACAGACTAGAGCCTCTCATTGTATCCCCTTGTGCCTCTTAATCTCTTTTTCATATTTTCCATCTTCTCTGTTGCATTCTGGTTAAGTTCACTGGATACACCTTCTGCTTCACGACTTCTCTCTTCAACTATGTTTAATCTGCTGCCGAACCCATCCACTATGTGCATGTCTCTTTAAAATTTCAGTGATTATATTTTACATTTTTACATTAAAAAATCCTGCTAATTCCTGAAAGTTTGCTTTTATGCTGCTGAACCCATCCACTATGTGCATGTCTCTTTAAAATTTCAGTGATTATATTTTACATTTTTACATTAAAAAATCCTGCTAATTCCTGAAAGTTTGCTTTTATAAGCTAGCTGTGTAATTGCACCCTTTGTTTTTCATTTTTAAGAACATTTCATTTAAAAAATAACATCCATACATAAAATTTCACAAAACAAGATTGTGCAGCTGCAAGTTATCACGAAGGAAATGCCTTTATGGTGGGAATACCACCCAGATCAAGAAATAGAATGCATCTAGCAGCCCAGAAGCATCTGTGTGCTCCTCCTAATAACTCTCTCTTTCCTCCCCCTTGTAACTTCCTCTAGGCAACCACTGTCCCAACTTTATAATAACAATTTATTTGCTTTTCTTAACACCTGTATTCTTAAACACCATAGCTTAGCCTTGCCTGTTTTTTGAGCTTTATATAAATAGAACTACGCAGTATGTGTTTTGTTGTGTTCACCTTCTTTTACCCTATATTAGAGCTGTGAGATTCATGCATGTTGTTGCTTGTTGTAATCTGTTTATTTTCATTGCTGTATAATATTCCATTGTACGACTATAACATTTTAAAAATACCTTCTTCTGTTGCTGGATATTTGGTTTTTTTCCCTGTTTGGGAAAATTGTGAATAATGAGGCTATGAAGATAATTTATTTGTATTTCTTGGTGTACATATGCACGTATTTATTTTGGGTATATACTTAAAAATGGTTTGTTAAGTCAAAGGATGGAGACATATTCAACTTCAGTAGATATTGCCAAAACAATTGAACCAATTTAAACTTTTCCCAGAAGTGTATGAAAATTTTCATTGTTCTATATGGTCTTTTTTTTTTTTAATATTAGGTATTGTGGTGGGTATGTAATTGTATCTCACTATGATTTAAGTTTGCATTTCCCTGATGAGTAATAAGTTGGTTATTTGAATATCCTCTTTTAAGAAGTGTCCAGTCAAGTCTCATCCATTTTTCTATTGGGTTATCTGTCTTTCTTGATTTTTTTGGAATTCTTCATATTTGTCAGTTTTATGAGTTATATTTTCTTAAACTCTATGGTTTTTCACTATCTCAATAGTGTCTTCCGATGAAAAGAAAATTTTAATTACAATATCAAAAATTTCATATTTTCCCTCATGGCTAATGCTTTTTTGTGTGTACATACACTCTTTTAAAGAAATATTTGCCTATAACCAGGTTGTGAAGACATTCTAGCCGCTTTGTCTTTCACAACTGGATCTACATGCACCTGCAGTTGACAATAAGAGAGGTAAGAGTTGAGTTTTGTTATTTTTCCAGGTAGATATTGAAAGCACCACCCCTTCTCTACCACTCTGAAGTTATTTTGTCTTGTAGCAAGTGCCCACGTGGAGATATGTCTACTTCTCAGCTCTCTATTCCATTCCCTTGGCCCATTTGTTTATCTGTAAACCAGTACCTCACTATCTTAATTACTATAGCTTTATCATAGTAATTAAGATAGTGTGCTTTTGTACGTTTTAAGTACATTTGTACTTTTATATAAATTTTAGAATCAGCTTGTAAATTCATACAATGGAATTTTTATTGCAATAGCATTGACTTTGTAGTCCAGTTTGGGAAGAATTGATACCTTACTGCATTGGGTGCTCCAATTCATGGCCATGACATGGCTCTCATTTAATTTACGGATTCTTTAATTTCTTACAACACCGTCTGTAGTTTTTTGGGTAGAGATCTTGCACATATTCTGCTAGATTTATTCCTAGGTAGATGATTTTTTTTTATTCTGTTGTAAATGGTGACCTGTCTTAGGCTGAGTTTATTGAATGTGTTAAAGCAGACTCAGGGAGGGAGGGAGTGGTCTCAGGAGAAGAGACGTGGAGCAGCAGTGCAGGTGGAAGAGGAAGCTAAGCCAGGATATGGTTTGCACTGAAGCCCAGAGGAAAACTCTTGCACAAGAGCTGGTGGCAGAGTTTTTGCAGCCTTAAGACAAAGGGCTGGCCATCCTGTCAGACCTTTCATGGTCCCAGGCTCAGGTCTGCCCTGCAGGGGGGTGGTGCTAGCTTCCCAGACCAGGCACTCCCACTTGGACAAGTATAACCCTCTTGAGAAGAGCAGCTGTGAGCTGCTCCAGCCAACACTCACAGCAGCTGGCTGTGGGCACACCGGCTGCTACAGAGGATCTGGGAGAAAAACCAAGGGCATCCACCACATCCTCACTTCTCTTATTAAATCCACTCTGTCTGGCTAGCTTCCTTGAGATTTTGTTGGTCACACTTTCTTAGAAAATGTTGAAGAGGACAGTGAGTGGGATGGACCATGATCCTGCTGCTGCAGTAGGTCCTGAGCCCGATGATACTCATCACCCTCCCCCTCCCCATTCTACTTCCCACTGCCCTTTGCTGGCCTTGGTGGCTTACCTGGGGCAGGGGGTAACCCAGGTCCTCATCCCTGAGGAATTTGAGACACTCCTCAGGCCATAGTGACTTCATTTGCCACTTAACAGTCACAACTGGGCATGGGAAGAGCGAGAGACACCCCCAGGGATTGCCTGGGTCCAAAACATATTCTTTCTGCCCCTGCCTCCATTCTATGGCTCCAGCCCAACTCCTCATGATGATCAAGGCCCATTAGCCCTGCCAGCAGAGGTGCTCAATCAGGTGGAAGCTCTCACTTGAAGTCTGGTGGGACTCTTACTGCACTCCCTGGTAGAGTTCTCTCTTTTTCAGAACCAAGATCTCTACCCCATATAGAAGCCATTGATTTAAAGTGCATGCCACATTCTGAGACATAGTGTCCCATCCTTGTAGGGTTTTACCTCTAAGCTGGTGCCTAATCTACACCTTCCAGAGGCCAATCAAAGGCAGCTTCCAACTTCTGGGAGAGGTGGTGGGTCCAGTGGATTCTCTTTCTGATATTTTTGTGTATTATCTGCCTATCTATATTGCCTCAGAAATACCAAGTTCTTATCAATTTCATCTCTCTAGACACCTGAGGGTCAGATTCCCCTGGTTGCCATTCTGACCTTGCTGCCCACTATGGTAATTGCTCATCCTGCTTCTGATAGTCATGGATTGCCCTGACCTCCATTATTCCAGAGCCCAACATCCCCGCAGTTACCAGGGAGCCCAGTTTGGGAACAGCATCTCCTACATTTGGCTCTGCCCACAGAGGACAGCTCTCTGGGGTACACCATATGCCCTTGATACATGCAGTGTTTTTGAGGTCCTCCTGTGGAGTGTGGCAGCTGGTGGTTTCTGGTTTCATATAACTGACATATTCTAGCATGCCCACTTCTGCAGAAAGTACATTGGGGTTTTGATAGGCATTTCATTTAATCTGTAGATCACTTTGGGGAGTATTGCCATTTTGACAATGTTAAGTCTTTCAATCCATGAACATAGGATGTATTTCCATTTATTTAGGTCTCTAATTTTTTTCAACAATGTTTTGAGTTTCCAATGTACAAATTTGTACTTCCTTGGTGAGTATTCTTGGTAAGTATGTTATTATTTTAGATGTTATTATAAATGGAATTGATTTCTTAATTTTATTTTCAGATTGTTCATTGCTAGTGTATACAAATACACTGATTTTTCTGTGTTGATTTTGTATCTTGCAACTTTGCTGAATTCACTTATTAGGTCTGATTTTTTGTGTGTGTGGCTTCTCTAAATTTTCTGTATATAAAACCATGCCATCTGAGAACAGAGATAGTTTTACTTCTTCTTTCCAATTTGGATGGCTTTTATTTCCTTTTCTTGTCTAATTGCTCTGACTAGGACTTCCAATACACTGTTGAATAGCAGTGGGGAAAGCAGACATCCTTGTCTTGTCCTAATCTCAGGGGAAACTCATCGGTCTCTCATTACTGAGTATGTTGTTAGCTGTGGGTTTTTCACATAGGCCTTTTATCATTTTGAGGAAGTTCCCTTCTATTCCTAGTTTATTGAATGTTATTTTATATATGAACTGATGCTGGACCTTGTCAAATGCTTTTTGTTTTTCATTATTTCAGATGGATATGTGCGTTTTCCCTTTATTCTATTAATATGGTGTTTTACATTGATTAATTTTTGTTAGTTGACCCATCCTTGGATTTCTGGAATGAATCCCACCTGGTCATGGTATACAATATTTTTTTTTAAGTTTTTGTTTTGTTTTGTTTTGCTTTGCGGTATGCAGGGTTCTCACTGCCGTGGCCCCTCCCATGGCGGAGCACAGGCTCCGGACGCGCAGGCTCAGCGGCCATGGCTCACGGGCCCAGCCGCTCTGCGGCATATGGGATCTTCCCAGACTGGGGCATGAACCCACGTCCGCTGCATCGGCAGGCGGACTCTCAACCACTGTGCCACCAGGGAAGCCCTAAAAGTTATTTTTTAATTGAAGTATAGTTGGTGTGTATAATACTTTTACTATTCTGTTGGATTCATTTTTACTAGCATTTCACTTAGAATTTTTATACCTATATTCATAAGAAATATTGTTTGTTTTTAGTTTTCTTGTGGTGTCTTTGTCTGGCTTTGGCATCAGGATAATACTGGCCTCATGGAATGAATTAGGGAGTGTTCCCTTCTCTTCTAATTTTTGGAAGAGTTTGAGGAGGATCAGTGTTAATTCTTCTTTAAATGTTTGATAGAATCCGCCAGTGAAGCCACCTAGTCCTCAGCTTTTCTTTGTTGGAGGGGTTTTCCTTATTGATTCAATCTCTTGACTTGTTATATGTCTATTCAGATTTCTTATTTCTTCTTGAGGCTGTTTTGGTAGTTTGTGTGTTTCTAGGAATTGGCCCATTTCACTTAGGTTATCTAATTTGTTGGCATAGCATTCTCTTACAGTCTTATTTCTGCAAAGTCATTAGTAATGTCCCCACTTACTAATGTTTAGAATTTGAGTCTTCTATCCTTTTTTCTTAGTCAAGTCTAGCTAAAGCTTTGTCAGTTTTGTTGATATTTTCAAAGAACCAACTTTTCATTTCATTGATTTTCTCTATTTTTCTATTCTCTATTTCTGTCCTAATATTTACTTCTGCTAACTCAAGTCCATTACTTCTGCTAGCTTGAGTTTAGGTTTGTTAGGTCTAGTTGATCTACAGTGTTGTTCAAATCGTCTATGTCCTTATTGATCTTTTGTCTGTTGTTGTATCCATCATTGAAGGTGCAGCATAAAGTTTTCAGCTATTCTTGTAGAACTGTCTATTTCTCCCTTCAATTCTGTCAATTTTCACTTCATATATTTTAGGGATCTCTTGTTAGGTGTATATATGTTTATAATTGTAGTATCTTCTTAAGGGACTGGGACTTCTTTCAATATATAATGTCCTTCTCTGTCTCTTATAACATTTTTTACTTGAAGCCTAATTTGTCTGTAAAGCCACTTCAGCTCTTTGTTGGTTAATATTTGCATGAAATATCTTTTTCCATTCTTTCACTTTCAACTTATTTGTGTCTTTGTATCTAAAGTGAATCTCTTCTAGATAGCATATGGATGGGTCATACTTTTGTTTTTGTTTTTGTAACCATTCTTCCAGTCTCTGCCTTTTAATTGGAGAGTTTAATCACTTTACATTTAAAATAATTACTGATAAGGAAGGACTTACTTCTATCATTTTGCTATTTATTTTCTATATGTCTTATATCTTGTTTGTTCCTCAATTCCTCCATTACTGCCTTCTTTTTTGTTTGAGTTTTTCTACCAAACTGTTCTGATTCCCTTCTCAGTTCCATTTCTGTATATTTTTTAGTTACTTTCTTAGTGGTTACCTTGAGGATTAAAATTAACACATTAGGGCTTCCCTGGTGGCGCAGTGGTTGAGAGTCCACCTGCCGATGCAGTGGACGCGGGTTCACGCCCCAGTCTGGGAAGATCCCACATGCCGCGGAGTGGCTGGGCCCGTGAGCCATGGCCGCTGAGCCTGCGCGTCCGGAGCCACAACAGGAGAGGCCACAACAGTGAGAGGCCCGCGTACTGCAAAATAAATAAATAAATTAATTAATTAATTAATTAAATTAAATTAAATTAACATGTTAAACTTATGACAATTTAGTTTTAATTACTACCAACTTAGCTGCGATAGTGTATAAAAACCCTGATTCTATCCAGCTCTGTCCTCCTTCTTTATGTTGTCATTGTCACAAATTACATCTTCATACCTTGTGTGCTCATTAACTTAGATTTATAATTATTGTTTTATGTGTTTGTCTTTTAAATCGTACAGGGAAAGAAGAGAAGTTACAAACCATAATATAATTCAACAGGTCTTTATGCTTATCAATATAGGTACCTGTATCACTGCTATTTCTTTGTATGGCTACAAGCTACCTGTTTATATCTTCCTTTGCAGCCTGAAGGATGCCCTTGGCATTTCTTGTAGGGTAGGTCTTACAGAGCAGATTTTGATATTGTTCATTTTCGTTATTAGTCAGTTTCAACTATTTTCTAGTATCCTCTTTGACTCAAAAGTTATTTAGAAGTGTATTTCTTAATTTTTAAACACATTGGGATTTTCATTTAGAAAATCTTTCTGTTACTGATTTCCAGTCTAATTTCACTGTAATCAGAGAACATACTTCTGAGCTCATTTTTCTTCTCACTGCAGTACATTCTATAGTATTTTCCAGTGAGATGCTGTGTGGTAAACATCATGAGTCCTTGTATATCTGACAAAATATTTTTATTCCATTCATATTTATTTGACTGATTTAACTGGGTGTAGAAAATTCAAATTTGTTTTCCCTTAATCTTTGAGGATATGACTGCATTGTCTTCTGTTATTCAATATATTCCTTATTAGGTAGTCTGATTTCAATTTGCATCTCTTTCTTTCTATCTTTTTATTTTGAACATCTATGATTTTTCTATTTGCTATTGGTTTTCCAAAGTTTTACAAAGATATGTCTAAGTGGACTTTTAAAAGAATGTGCATCTAGGTCTTTAGTGAGATTAATCAAACAGAAGACTCATAACTTTCTTTTCACTAATGGAAAATTATTGGCCACTGTATCTTCAGATTTTACCTCTCTACCATTCTATCTATTCTCTCCTTCCAAGGTCTCTATTAGAAGTATGTTGTTGCTCTGCACTGTCCTCCATATTTCTTAACCTTTACTTCTATCTGTTTTGTATGCTGGGAATTTCTCTCTAGTTGATATGCAAGCAAACTAACAGGGCTGTCAGTGAGGCCAATTCTGACCTTAAGTCCTGGAGCAGACCCTTGCAGACCACCCAAGTTCCAGGGATTCTCTTCCTTAGACCATAGTATACTTGAACTTCAATCATCAGCACCTGTGACCCCTCTTTGGCAAGCTGACCTTGACGTCTAGCGCCAGTATGCCTGCAGAGAACAGGAAGTTCCTGGAAGTTTGTGTCCCCCAGGGTGGACCACAGCCAATGAAAGTTGGGTATGAACGTTTGAAAGCCCAGATGTCCTGAATCAGGTCAAGACAGCTTTGAGGCATAAGTGGCACTCACAGTCCTTATGCAGGGCCAGGCTGAGGCCACCTCGTACTGGACATTACCTCCATCAAGTCTTCCTCATCTCTGTCTGGCTCCCTCTGCCTTCATGTATTCTCCTGGGAATATTTTCTTAATAATCTGCCTGCACAACAATCTTCATCTCAGGGTCTGCTCCTGGGGAGACTGGCCTAAGACAAGCTGTTCTACTGATTTTATTTATTTGTTTTTATTGAGGTAGGATTCACATAACATAAAATTAATCAGTAACCATTTTAAAGTGTACAGTTCAGTGGCATTTAGTACATTCACACAAATTACATCCTTTATACATTTGTGTGCCCATTATAATAGATTTCTAATTACTGTATTATGCATGTGTCTTTTAAATCATATAAGAACATAAGGGGAGTCACAAACCAAAACACAGTAATACTTGGCCTTTATATTCACCTGTGCAGTTATGATAAACAGTGTTCTTTATTTCTTGCACAGTTTCAAACTACTGTCCAGTGTCCTTCCATTGCAGCCTGAAGGTCTCCTCTTAGCATTTCTTATAGACCAAGTCTACTCATAATACACTTCCTCACCTTTGGCTGATCTGGGAATGTCTTCATTTTTCCTTCATTTTGAAGGACAGTTTTGCTGCTATGGAATACTTTGTAGACACTATTGATCTTTAAATTTCAGCGATTATATATTTTTAATTCCCCAAATTAACATTTTCAGCCATCTCTATTTACTTCAGAGCATCCTGTCCTTGTACCCTAGGTGCTACTCTATCCTCTATTTATCTGAATATATTAAATATGCTACTTAAAGTCCTTTTAGGAACTGCTCTAGTTAAAAAAAATTTTTATTGGAGTAGAGTTGATTTACAATGTTGTGTTAGTTTCAGCTGCACAGCAAAGTGAATCAGTTATTCATATACATATATCCACTCTTTTTTAGATTCATTTCTCATATAGGCCATTACAGAGTATTGACGAGAGTTCCCTGTGCTATACAGTAGGTCGTTATTAGTTATCTATTTTATATACAGTAGTGTGTATATGTCAATCCCAATCTCCCAATTTATGCCTCCCCACTTACCCCCTGGTAACCATAATTTTTTTCTACATCTGTAACTCTATTTCTGTTTTGTAGATAAGTTCATTTATATCCCCTTTTTTTAGATTCCACGTAGCGATATTATATGGTATTTGTCTTTCTCTGTCTGACTTACTTCACTCAGTATAACAATCTCTAGGTCCATCCATGTTACTGCATATGGCATTATTTCGTTCTCTTTTATGGCTAATATTCCATTGTATATATGTACCACATCTTCTTTATCAAAGCAACTGCTCTATTATTCCATTTCTTTTGATCTAAGCTCTTCTGTCAGATTTACCTTCTTTATGCTATTTCCCAACTGACTTTTGGTTGTGTACATGTCAAGTTTGTTTTTTCTATTATGTCTGTGTGTGTTCAACAGTAAAGAGTGCTGTCAACGTATACTTTAGCTACCATCTCTAGGCAGAGGGTCCTCTGACCTCATTCCTCTGCTCTCCCAGGAAGCCACAGTCTGAGGAGCTCAGCTACCCACACATCTCGGTTTCCTCAAGTCTAGAGGAGAGAGCACAGAGGTGTTGAACGCAAGCAGACCCTAAGTAGCAAGATTGCCAGCAAGACCAAGGAGCCCAGACTGGTGAACAAAAAAAGGCCTTGGCTCTGAGCAGCTGCTACACTGAGACATTGTGTGTGCAAAGGGGTCAAGGGGCCTGATGTTAGGGCAACAAATGCAGGAATTCCGGGTCTCCCTTTTTGTAAAGCTTCAATGACCTTATAAAATCTCAGACATGATTACAGCTCAGAGCAGCCCATCGTCTCCTGCACGTAATCCTTGGGTGCCCATCAGCCACTTCAGGACCACACCCCTTCTAGTCTTGCTTCAAGCTCTGGCACCCAAAGCCTGTTCTTACTTCTTGTACTCAGTCCCTCCGCAGTCCATTTACCCGGGTGGTGACCACTATGACAGGTGCAAAGGGACAGAAGGTAAAGCGATTTGGGGAGAGAGAATATGCTGCCTAAAAGGCTGGAGCTTAAGCAGCCTGGCGAGCAGGGTGAGCCCTTTGTGTCTTGAGAGACATAGAGCAACCCTGAGATGCTGGCAGGGTCAGGGAAGCAGGGTACCCTGTGGGGCCTGAGATACACCTGAGGAGGTGGCAGTATACTTAGCGATATGAAATCCATCGATTCTGCACAGTATGAGAATTGGCACGAATGCCTGGGAACACAGGGAGGGCAGCCTCGTCACTTTTCTACGTGGCATCCAGATGTGGCTCGATTTACAGACCAGCAGTCCCCCAGAATTCCCCTGAAGAGAAGAGTTTGCTGTGGGCTGGGAGGAGATTGGCCCTCCTGTTTCCTGAACTCTCACTCTGATCACCAGGCACCGTAATCCACCAGAATCTGGTGGTCAGGCATCCCCTGGGAGCTGACCAAGAGCTGGATGAGGCAGACCAGGCTGGTGGGGAGCAACTCCTCTGTCCACTCTGGATTCAGTTGCCTGCTCACTCACAGACACAGGCTCCAAAGGCCAGAGTTGAAATCCTTCTGCACATGGGCATCTGGTATCCCCGACACTGGCCTGCAGAACAGAGGGCTCCTAAGAACATCACCCTTGAGGCTCCCTTCCCACAACCCCTGCTGAGGTAGGCATACATACACTGCAGGACCCCTGCCCAAAGGGGCCAACAGGGAGTGGTCCAGTGCCCAGCCTGAGATCTGCACGTGCTGCAGTCCGTTGGACGCCAGGCTCCCTGCTCGCTGGTCCCTGCCCCGCAAGCACCCCTGCAGCTGCTCTTGCAGGGCCTGACTAGACATGAAGCTGTGCTCTTGGAGTCCCTAGGGCCAGGCCTTCTAGGCCCCTATGATCTGTGCACACCCGGACTCCCTCTCAAAGCTCCCCCTGCTCAAGCAAGTGAAATGTTGGAAACTGCTAGATTCAACTTGCCATTTTTGCCACTGTAACTCAGCACCTCCAAGCCAGGCATTGCTCACTTCACAGTTGCCTGCAGCAGGTCTTTCTGGGTATAGAAACTCACCCACACAGACAAATTGGGAGATGGGAGATTGCTCCTGGGCTGACTGTGAAAGACCCCCTGGCAGTGGGATTGCTCAGGCCATGACTGAAAGCAGCCTCTTGTCTTACTTTGTCAGTTCCTGGAGGAACGTTGAGGTGTGAGCTGGAGCTGGCAGGGGACTGAGCAGTGCTGGGCTGACGCCAGGACTCTGTATACAGGCCTGCCTGCATGCTTGCCTGTGTGCACAGTGTGGTTTAGATGGACGGACCTGTGATGTTTGAATCAGGATTTCACGTTGAATTTTATCAAAAGGGTTAGAAACGCTCCTGTGTGTTTTCTCTTTTATTCTTTTGATGTTAATTATAGTTATGCGTTTTCTACTGTAAAACTATCATTGCCTTCCTCGAAGTAATAAGAAAATGAAAGGCAAACAAAGGAAATAAAGAAGGTAAAGTCCCTTTATTTTCAGATGATTGATGACCTAACTTGGAAACCTAAGAAGAATCTACAGACAAATATTGTAACACTTGGAGGGTTAATCAGATTTAACGGATTGGAGATCAATATACAGAATAATTACGCTTCTCTCTTAAGTAACAAATAGCTAGGTGAGACTTTCAGAGGTGGCCACTAAGGGACTTTGTGGCTCTGCAGAGGCCTTGTCAGGCCAGAGATCAAAAGTTGATTCTACAGCCCACCGAGGGATGGCCCTACTTGGAGGGTGCCTGGAGACTGCCTGCCCAGGAGCTGGTGGTGGGTGTGGCCCTATGGCATCACTGTGCTCACAGGAGGCAGGAGCAGGAGAAAACTGCAGCCCATGTGCCTGCCGCCCTCACAGTCTCATTTGTAAGAAAATCACATTGTCAGAACCTAACATGGCCTACAACAATTGAAAATGGCCTAGCCTGGAACAAACTCACAGGCAAGCTGACATGAGACCACATGCCAAGACAGCCACCCAAGGAACAGCAGAAATTCAGGGCAGATGCAAGGAGGAAGCTGCTGGTCCATGCCTTCCATGGCCCCTGCGTGTTGATGGTGGGAAGCAGCAGACCTCTGGATGGACATGTTGGACCTGAGTAACACTGAAACCGAGGAGGTCTCCATGCAGGGCTGGGTCTCCCTGCCAGATCTCTCAGGACTGCAGCTCTCTAGGCAGCAGAGTTAGAGGACAGGCTGAGATGCTCTGCAGGCAGAATAAACGTTTCCATAGTCCTGTGGTGTTGGGGAAACAAAGGCCAGTCAGTGGGAGGAGTGCTGGAGAGAGCCCTGGTGGGGTGAGTTGAGGACCAGGAAGGCCTTTCCAAGGGCACTTGCCAGTTCTGGGCCTCCTATCAGCCATGTTGTGGCTTGGCTTGGCTGTGGGTGGCTGGAAAAGAGGGACCAGCAGAGTCCTGGCAGCTTGTTGGGTTGGGTGACAAGCTGGAAGAACCACAAAGACAAAGACTGTTTCCCGAATAGGAGAAATTCTGGAACTTCAGACAGCAGATTAAGGTCCAAGACAAAAGTCTCAAGAGACAAACACATTTTCCAGCTGTCTTTGATGTGGAGACCTGAGTAGGACCTTGGGGAACACACAGGATTTCTCTGAAGTTCCTGGAGCTGTGACCAGACTGCACAGAACCTTGACCCTGGGTCGTCCCCATATAACTAAGGTCATCAGACCACGCCGGCCGCCTGCCCAGCAGAGGGAACCAAAAGACCTGTAGCTTCCACCATTCTTATGCAGAGGACCCTGGCATTCAAGCAAAACTTACTAGGCAGTGAGAGAGACCCGCCACATCAGAGGAAAAACAGACAGTGGATAGGCTTGCCTAGCCTCCCAGGAGGTGAGAAGTAAGCCTGTGTTGCTAGCAGCCTCCCATCTCTCCTGCCCCTCAGGTCTGGGCGTCTCTCCCGCCTGAGTGCCGCCCAGGGCCTGCCAGTGCCAGGGAATGTGTCCCTTTATGGGGGGCTGTGCGCTTAGAGGTCTAGCTGCCAGAGACTGGGACAGTCGGGGGGCTTACCAGCCATACCCCTGACTGCTGGGAGGATGTCCTCTGCTTCATTCCTTTTCTCTTTGGGACCTCTGTCCTGCTGGGTGGGCAGGTCCACCTCTTCTCAGTTTTATCTATGCATTTCTTTATGCCCATTTATTGCCACACCAGTCCTCTTAACCCCCTCTACCTGAGGCAGTTATTTACATATTTTCAAGGTGCATTTTTATTGGAATGTGTCCTTGCAATGTGTGTATTATTATTCTGTGAGCTTGCCTTTTTAGGTGAGCTTCACCTATAAAATTAACCATTAACCATTTAAAAGTGAACAGTTCAGGGGCATTAAGTACATTTGCACTATTGTGCAACCTCCAATTCCAAATGTTTTCATCACCCCAAAAGGAAAACCCATACCCATTAGCAGTCATACTCGACTTCCCTCACTCCAGCCCTTAACAACCACTAATTTGCTTTGTCTATTTGGATTTACCTCTTGTGGGCATTTCACATAAATGAGATGATACAATATGTGTCCTCTTGTGACTGGCTTCTCTCACTTAACATGTTTTTGAGGTTCATCCATGTTGCAGCATGTATCAGAATTTCATTCCTTTTTATGGCTGAATGATATTCCATTGTGTGGATGAACCACACTTTGTTTACCATTTGTTCTTTTTTTTTT